>NC_085140.1:344607218-344930465 GCF_024139115.2 Armigeres subalbatus | reverse complement strand
TAATAATTTTTATTTGGTTCAAAAGATATATTCACTCATCCAAATTACTTCCAAACGCTTAAAAGCTATATTTTTTCACTTTTTAAAATCGAGAGAATTATAAATAACATGATAGCGTCAACGTATTAGATAGTTTTCCTATTACGATGAAGGATTTTTTTCATACTAAAAAAGACTCCTGGCCTTTTGGCAGGACGGTGCGGCTAGAAATTTATAGGCCGAGGTCAATTTTTGTTCGGTTCGAGGTTACATTTCTAAATGTATTCTAATATGTTTATATTAGTTCTACTGAAACGGACAAATAGAAAAGATTAAAGTGCGTGAGTTTAGAATTATTATGTGGTGATTAACAGCTTCAAGCAATGATTGTATCGAGAACTGTGACGATTTTCAGGTAGGTGTTTATATGAAAATACCGTTTTGTAATAGTGGAAAGATTCACTCCGGCTCAGTGGTGTAGCAACGGCGAGCGAATGTTCGGAATCTACATTTTTATTTTCTATAATTGGACCAATTAGGAGTGAAAGAAATGGTTGAAAAATATTGAGTATTGTGCGAATTAAATGGGAGACTTTTTTTAAATTATCAATCATAAACCTACGACTTCCAAAAAGTATAAATCCTTAGTTTTCTGTGCAGTGAGCCGGGAATCGGGTCCATAGGCCCAAGTAGTGATTTACCCTACTCAGTGCGACTAAGTGTTGCTAATTTTTGTAATGAACGCGAGTGGTGTTCGCATAAAATACTTATATTTGATTTGTAAAAAAGTGGCATCTGAAGATATTGAAAAAGTTTAAGATGGATTCAGCACGATCCCACTAGTTGATTCAAAAGTATAAGGTTGCTAAGGGGCTCTCCTTAGCCGTGCGGTAAGACGCGCGGCTACAAAGCAAGACCATGCTGAGGGTGGCTGGGTTCGATTCCCGGTGCCGGTCTAGACAATTTTCGGATTGGAAATTGTCTCGACTTCCCTGGGCATACAAGTATCATCGTGCTAGCCTCATGATAATACGAATGCAAAAATGGTAACCTGGCTTAGAAACCTCGCAGTTAATAACTGTGGAAGTGCTTAATGAACACTAAGCTGCGAGGCGGCTCTGTCCCAGTGTGGGGATGTAATGCCAATAAGAAGAAGAAGAAGAAGAAGAAGAAGGTTGCTAATGTCGTTCCCGTTCGCGAAACTAACATCTAGGTTACTTTGACCTGGCAGCCAAAGTACCGGTACTACTTACTGTCAAACCCATGTTGATTATAAAACCAAACATGCACTACAACATGATGCATACATTATGGCCAATTGAAGCTTGTTGAAGCATAATTTGGCAAAATAATTTAAATGACTACAGCGCCACTAGCGTTCTAGTACTTATGTTTCTACTATCCCGCTCCATGAATCTTTTCAATAACTAATAATAGAAATTGATAGGGCTCGAGATACTCAAATTCAACAAGCGACTGATCAGAAAACGGATCTTTGAACACAGTCATTTTCAAGATATCGGGAAAGTGTAATGATAAACATTCTTTCATTACGAAAAAATCTGAGAAAGGGGGGAATGTGTGGCAGTGAGATAGCACTTGCCGTTTATTATATAAGCAAATGTTCCATGGCTTTGAAACCATCGAAGTAGGCCTGATACTAATAATCGAATTAATAATATTAATGTAGTCGGGGCAATTAGTTGTCAGTCACCATGTGCTGAACCATCGAAGGCGAAAAGATTTCCAGGAGAATCCCGTTTGACTATTATCAAAATAAACACCACAGTTTTGATGTCAACAAATTGTTTAGTCCATTGTTATGTAGGGGAACGATTCGGCACTTCATCCCATAGCTCCTATTTCCATCCCATCAAAAACAAAGCAATGAAAAGGAATTTGGTTTGTTTCTTATTTTTGTGATTTTTTTCACCAGTGAGCACGTATGATAGCAAAAAGAAGCGACGAGATTGGTGCTGCATTTCTTTGTTCTGCGATGAATATATGTTCAGTGAGATGGAAAACGGAACAATTCTCCTATATAATGCTAAATCGTTAATTGCAATCGATTTTTCGGGTATAATATCCTGTGTACTAGATTCGAATGAAAGTTCTAGTGTTGAATTCGGAATTAAGATTTCTTTTGAAAATCTTATATATTCGGAATTTGAGCTTTATGGTTATGATAAGAAAATTATTTTGAGCTTTTAGTGGAATGTCTTTACTTGTCATAAGACGAGTTTGTACAATAAGGTAGCCGTCAAAACGTGTAAAGCGTTTATTCAGTGGTAGTAAAATCGGAATTTCATCACTATAAAACTACTAATCAGTGCAAACTAAGTGCATGAGATTATCTTTCCACCTCATACTTCATTCCTTATAACTACTTTCTTCTAAAACACCCCCATTTTCCATAAATTTGCGAAACACCTGATTTTTCCATACATTTGATCGACTCCAACTACCATTCTTCCATTAGGTCATGGTGAAAATTGTAAAAATTTCAAAACATAGAGTGGCAGGTTTAACAACACAAATAGAAACGCCGGTATCGCCACTCAGTGACGTGTACCGTAAATGGTCGGGGTTCAGCCAAACCGCACAAAGCGGCTTTTTGATTGACTTGTGATATTTATTTCGCAAAAGGAAAACGGAAATTATTCTATATCAAATCATGCGTACATTTGTTGTACGATATCCTCAGTTATGGTGTTGAACGATGTCCGATGCGATTTGTGATTAATTGAATCTGTTACACGAAAACTTTAGGGAAAAAATGGAAATTTTCATTGGCGCTTGGTGTGATTTGGCAGAACCCCGACCAAATATGGTGCACGAAAGGTTATTGTCTACACTTTTACGGCTGCTGCACCCTGGAAGTACATTTCATCGAAGTACCTTTGACAGATACTTAATTCAACCTCAACAGTAAGGCCGTCTTCATTGTCTTGTACTTGTCTCGACTTGTATAAACTCGTCTTATGACAAGTTTATGTGCTATGTTTTGCTGTTTCGATTTTCTAGGGACTAATTCGGTTTATACGATTTGAATTTGTTAAAGAAATAACGTCGGATTCATGGAAAAAACCTAGATTATTCCACCTAGCAGTGATGATGCCTTTCTCGTGCATTATAAAATATATTGAAAAAATCACATTAGAAAGGTCAAAAAAGCTCTTTAGGGGAATAGATCATATTTTTTCGATTATTTTGCATGTTTTGCATTGATTAAAATGTATTGTCACATTTTTTTTGTTTTTGTAATTTTTTTTCCAATGATTTTTTTTAATAATTCTGAAATGCAATGTCCGATCGGTCCAATTTTCAATAGCAAACAATGGGACCACATTCCCCGTTGAATGCGAGTAATTTGTATAAGGCTAAATTTCAAAAAGTGTGTCTACAAAATTTGTACACATACAGACATCACTTCAGTTCGTCGAGCTGAGTCGATCGGTAAATAACACTATGGGTCTCCGGGCCTTCTTTTAAAAGTTCTTTTTGCAATAATTAAAATTAAAAACTGTTTTTTAGCAAACTTGCAGTGAAGCTTTCGATTTCTTCGATACAGATCAATAGTTTTTGGCAAAACTCAACACCCTAGGGCATGTTAAGTGCAAAAAATGTTAGCAGTACTCCACAATTGCTCTTCAAAGTACGTGGACATATGCAGTTTCTCAAACAAACGAAAAAAATTTCATACATTCCTGAACAAAAAAATTTTTTTCGTATTTTTTGCCAGAATACGTATTTTTGGACGAGGATTCAGAATATATAAAAATCTCATTTTGGCCAAAAATGTTACATATGCAGTTTCTCAAACAAACGGTTCAATTATATACCCTTTCGGCACATACTTTCGGTACAACTTTGTTGAACGAGAAAGGCAAAAAATGTTCGAAAGGGGTTTGACTCTTTAACTCTTGACTTATGTTTTGACCTCATATTTTTTGTTGTGTTTTCCAATCTAAGAATTTTACACGGAATCTAAGAATTGTATAAGCTTTAAACTTTTGCCTGAACTGAGCTCCTGACTAGGGGTGTGCGCCACGAAGCCCCACCCACAGTTTTGGGCATCCTGCATCACATAACCTTTCACGCTAGTACAAGTATGTAGGAGTTTTGTAGGTACTGCACTTACAGTAAAACTAGAAGTGATTCAAATTATGTGGAGTGAATGAATCTTGAAAATGAATTTCCTCAGAAGGCCGTATTAGATTTATGTTGATTGTTCATGATATCCGTATACTTTTTGGCAAAAGATTTCCCGAGCTTTCATCCTATATTTGATGATTCAGGATTCGGTGATCCAGTATTATCTCCAAATTCTCACAGATTGCTTTTGTATCTCTTGTAGTTCGAGAAATGCACTTCATATAGCAGTCTCAATTTCATAATTGAATATCTGATGAAATTGATTCGGAACAATTTCCTAGAAAAGCTCAAAAAAATTTTAAAGAGTGTTTTATAATTATTATAAAAGAACAATTATAAAATACAGAAACACTGTCTTCGACCAGAGGTCTTACAGACTAAACACTTAACACCTAGAGACAACTGACAGGACACATAACACCCAGTGGACCAGTGGAGAATTTTTCGATCACGAACAGTTTCCTCCTTACCGGGGCGGGAATTGAACCCACACTCCCTAGCACATGCGTCTAGACGATTGACGTCGCTAACCACGGCCACGAAGCCCACAATGAGGAATTTACAAAGATATTGAGAAGGAGTTCCCATGAAAATTTACTTAATTCGATAGAACATATTTAGAAAATCAATAAACTTTTCACGTAAACATTAGAAATTCTCTTGGAGATTTAGAAGATTTCTTGTTCAGAGCTGAAGTTTCTCAGAAATTAGAAATTTCCTTCGAAAAGTCCGAAAAAAAATCATTCAAAATTTCGAAGAATTTTTCAAAGAGATTTACAATAGTATCCCGGAGATGTTTCCATGGGGAATTCGATAAAATGCTTTGAGAATACAAAATTATTTCAGTTGAAAATAAAAAAAAACTTTGGAAGTTCAAACGTGGCCAAGTGTTTTTTTTTTGCAAAAGGTAAAAAAAATTCGATAGAGAAGAATTTTAAAAATTTGATAAATTTCATTACATTTTTCGGGGAAATCTCTATGCGTATTTCAGGAAGATTTATAAAATATTCCCGGTGATAGTTAGAGAACCGAACAAAATCAACCTTCCGATTCATGCAACCTCCTGTTAAATTTGCTTCCGACGTGACGCCGAAAACGCTGCTGCCGCGCCGCAGAGCAAAACTACAACAAACGCCGTCGCCGATGATTTTCGAACACCTATACACCTAATACCAATATTCTCATAGAATCTCGATTGTTTGCCATTGGTGATTCAATTATGTGTATTTACACATGGTCGGGGTTCAGCCAAACCGGACCAAGCGACTTTTCGACTGACTTGTGATATTTTGTTCGTACAAGGACAACAAAAATAGTTTCACATCAATTTAAGCGTACATTTGCAGTAGGGTATCCTCAGTTGTTGGATTGAGGCGGTACGATTTGCGACTAACTAAATCTAAATCTGCTAAACGAAAGTTTGAGCAGAAAAATGGGTTATTTTTCGTTGGCGCTTGGTGTGATTTGGTTGCACCCCCACCCCATGTATTAAACATTATTTGTCAAGAACTTGTCGAGAACATTCCAAATATAAAAACCACGTGATTCAGCCATAAAACCCGCACCTCCCATGTGGCTTATCGTAATCATTTTCGAATCTTCCTCTATATGTATGAAAATTGAGGTGACTCAAATTAGTATGATAAAAACTTTTTATCAAATATTTTGATGGACCATCCTCTTATTCGGTTTCATTTGCCCTGGTGCTCTGGTAAAAATTTCAGCCAAATCGGTCAACGTTTGGGCGGTGCTAAACTCGTATGGAGGGGCCCTCCTTAGCCGTGCGGTAAGACGCGCAGCTACAAAGCAATGCCATGCTGAGGGTGGCTGGGTTCGATTCCCGGTGCCGGTCTAGGCAATTTTCGGATTGGAAATTGTCTCGACTTCCCTGGGCATAAAAGTATCTTCATGTTAGCCTCATGATATACAAATGCAAAAATGGTAACTTGGCTTAGAAACCTCGCAGTTAATAACTGTGGAAGCGCTTAATGAACACTAAGCTGCGAGGCGGCTCTTTCCCAGTGTGGGGATGTAATGCCAATAAGAAGAAGAAGAAGAAACTCGTATGGAAAAATGTATGCAGAAACATCTGAAAACAGTGATGTGACGGTTGTTGTTAACTACAAGAGAACACTTTCAGGAGAAAACAATGAAGCTGGTCAAAAACAAACAAAAATGTCAGGGTGTCCATAGAAATTGACGGGGTCCTAAGTTTACGTAGGGTTCTTAAAAATGTTAATTGATCAATGATCGAGCAACGCCCAACAATATATCCTTTGTCTTTATAAGAACCTTTATATGACAAGAATTATTTGCTCTGATATTCCCAAGACTTCTCGTAGTCTATTACGATGCTATTTTCGAGTTCGATTATTGAATATTCCCATAAAACCAGACTCAACGATAACATAAAACCGAAATTCGCTGTAGAAATAATGGAAAATAACTAAAGGAAAAGTTAGCAACAAAATTGTTTTCTTTTTTGTTGCCTAATTTTTTTTCGGATAGGGTGGGTGTACCAATTGTCGCCATACATAAGAACAACTATTTTTTTAAAAATAAGTGAAAGGCATGCGGGTCGACTTTATATATTAAACGAAAGGTTTTACTTTCTGCTCCTTAGAACAGCTGTGCAAACCACAATAAAATTTGTTATTATCCTCAAAATTGATTAATCCATAATAGGAACGCATGCACCAGTTGTGGCACTATTCTTAATTTTGGTTCCTTATTTGGCAAATCCCATTGTTTTCTTATGGGACTGGCCAAATAGGGACCCCTAGTGCGACAACTAGTGCAAAAACAACGACAACGTCAAAAATTAAGCAAAATCAATTCTTACAATTATGCTTTGCTTGTTTTGGAGGAGATCAAAGGTTTTATCGTATCATAATATGCCAGCGAAAGTGGTACATGTTACATTGAGTAAATTTTTCAGGGGACGCATTTTCCCAAAAACATCGAATAATAAATTCATATTTGCAATTTTCTGCAACTTAACTGTACCAACATGTTATGACTGATGTGCCTAAAGATTCTAGTGAAAAATAAGCGAAGTTTCTTGACAAATTTCAAGTTTATTGGAACAAATTGCACATGTACCACTATTAATGGGAACAAAATGAAACAGAAACCGAAAATCGTTGACAGTAAAAGTGGTACATGTACATTTTTAAAATCATTCTAAACGGCAGTAAACTATCTTGAAATTCAAAATAGGAATAAAATCTGTTGCGAAAACAGTCATGTTGCCGAATTTTCTTTTCAATAAGCTGATTTTAGTGGGTGGAACTGTACATGTACCACTTTTTCTAGCAACGAAATAGCCATTGTGATATATACCAGAAAATAAAATGTGCATATCTCCAGATTTAGTTGCCAAAAATCACTTTTTCGTTATTCCCTTACTAGATCTTTGCAAATAGAAGCCGTTGGCGTAAAAAAATCAAAATTGACAAAAATGGTTTATGTACCACTTTCGCTGTCACCGGTTCATATGAATATGCTTTATCGATATGAACTTGGTTTGTGGTGATTTGATTGGCCATTTGACATATAAAGCACTAGTGCGACAACTGGTGCTATAGCCACAACTGGTACATCCAGCCTATTTGTCATTATTATCTCCGACAGAAACAAAGATTTGTCTTTGGTACTCTTTTATCGCTTGTTTCGCATGCGCATCCATGAAAAACACATACAAGCAGATGGAGACGCATGGTGACATTACAGACTTTACATTTCTAAAACTGAAAAAAAAAAACTTTTGATTAAGTAAACATTACATGAATGCTAGCATTCACAAGGAAATTTGTATTCTTTATAAAGCGTTCAATATCTCTGTAATGGAATCGAAGAAAATTCAGGAACTCCGTATCAAAAATTTAAAAATTTTAACAAACAGACAGTCCTTATTCGACTTCTGTGATCGTGAGCTGTCATTGAGTCAAAATTAATTTTACCTCATTTTGTTGTATTTTGTTGTCTACCACAATAGAATATGACAAAAATTCTAGTCCTCCTGGAGTCTCGAAGATATGGAACTGCTTTCAATAAAATACTGACAATACAATTCAAATGGTCTTCAACAAACAGTTGGTTTGCTTATTTAAATATAGAGTTATGTCGAACATTTTGTTTGAATGGTACTTACGAATCCGCGAATAATTACTCAGTATGTATTGTAATTGGAAGCGCTTATTTCAACCACCACGCATAATCCGGTAATCAATGTGTGCGTGTATTGTTTGTCGTTTTACCTGAAAATAAAGAGGAACATAATGTTAGTATTTTTTTTATTGACATGAAATGATATATCGGAATGCTCTGAGGTTCTTAGTGAAATACGCTACAAATTAATTAATTATCTGTTGGATTATTTCTAATGACTGATGCCACTCTAAATTTTGTAGAAAAATGTTCTCGATCTGCTAAATTGATTCACCCTTTACAACTAATATCCCACAAAAACTTACCAGACAAAAAAAAATAATATATCGTCACCAAAGTTCAACTGAATACAAATGAGCTTGGTTGACCACATTTATCTTTGACGAAAACGAACAAGATTATGGGGATTTCCATTGTATGTTATTCACAACATAGTTCTTTGCTGCTCGCATCTAACACCGTGGAAGCTTTTCTGATGCACGGGAACAACAAAAAAAAGTAATCCCTTACCGTCTTATTTCATCCCAACCTCATCAAAATTTATTTTCTGTGCCAGGGTGATGGCATCAGATGAATCTCTCATTTCTTGAGCGATTTATGCTGAATCAATGTGAAAGTTGATATTAATTGCCATTAGTTGATTGCGAGGATTGCAGCAAATATAGTTTATTTTTGATATAATGGATTATATAAGTGATCAATATCATGTGCCATTAGTTTGTTCTTATCCATAGCAAATCTTGATATTTAAATGATATTTCGGAGCAAAATTTTTGATATTGTTGCCTGTTCTTTTATCTCTTATATCAATCAAGTCCATATCATGTTTTGTTATTCTGCTCATGGCTTCTGCCCGGGATGCTAAACGGTTTACAACTAACGAACGCATTTTGAACTATCATCCGTTTTGGTACGTAGGGTTCAGGCAGGTATTTTCGTCTTTTCGTCATAGTCTCGAAAACCAATAAAAGAGAAACTTTTTTGACAAACTCATCCGTATCAGATCGTAAGCTCAGGAGATACGTTCTGCTATAGTGGAGTTCTAGCTAAAGGACGTTCCTTTCGATGGTTTTAGCCCCTATGACGATGGACGGAAATACCTGCTGTGTCCCTATATGTAGATGTTTTTCATGGCATTGTCGCCAAAGCTCTAGCTCCGCATTCTATTGTTTGAGCGGTCCAAAGTATTGACAATCTTCGCTAACCCATCCACATTTTCTCCCTGTTCGTATGGTGCGGTTCTTCCCGTTTTGGAAAGGGTTCTCAACCATTTATAGATCACAACACGATTTTTCAATGAAAAAAAAATCAGAATTTGTATGTACAAGACACGACCGAAAAGTTGGGTAATTTATAAGGGTATGCGATTACACTTTTTTTTTCAACAAAACGAAACGAAACGATATTTGAAATATCTATGTTGATTCGAAACAAAACGAAACGAAATATAGTAAGGTACACCGGGGCAAGTTGAAACGTTTTTTTCAAAGTTGAACTTTGAAGTGCTGTAAAAAAATCACCTTTTAATAAATTTTGAATCCGTTTGCGGTGTTTGCTAGTTCGGGCCAAAGATTATGCATAAAAAATTAGCAAACTTACCAAACTTTTTTATAAATCTTGTGTATACTGAAATCATTTTTTATATGCATTGTTTCAACTTGCCCCACATATCGGGGCAAGTTGAAACACTGCGCTCTATACAGACATAACCTTATTTTGCCGAATTAAAAACAAAATATATGTACTCAGTGAGACTTAAGATGCACGAGGTTGTAAAGGTGACTATACTGCCAGTATTCGCATAAGAGTCCCATGTAAATATTTGACGGTTTTGATTTTCTTTCAAAAATTAGCTCAAAATTGTCTCCTGTTTCAGGAAAACTTATAAAATAGTAGGCTTTGTTCTAGAAATTTAGAAATCAAATCCCAATTGTGTTTTCTCATCTTGATATTTACTCTCGTGAAAGTCACATTCCAGATTTTGATACGCTTTTACACCCACACAATTTAATATGGTCCATTCAATTTTCCCATTGAGTTCTCCAAATAAATAGAAGTGTGCGTGATTCCGCTGTATTCCTCTCGAAGTGTTTGTGATGTTTTTGCTGCAACTAGATTACCACCCACTTTTATTTTAAACATTGTACACAGTGACATTAGTGTTGGTGATTCTTGCTTTGATGAACTCAATAGCATTATGGGGGGAGGGGGGTCTGTCGTTCTCTTACGCACCATATAAATAAAAAATCATTTGTATGAAAAAAATCTTACATGGGGAGAAGGGGGTCGAAAATCCCAGAAAAATTGCTTACGTAATAAGTGTACGACCCCTATATACAGATAAAGAATACAGTAATATCCCGATTTTATCACCCCCTTGTGAATTTTGGGTGATAAAAAAGGACATGTGATCAAATCGGATTTTTTTTATTTTCGGTTTTTTAATTTATTTCACAAATAAAGCCTGTCCGCGATAAATTTCGGACACCCATCTCAAAGCGGGATTTTGGAAAAAAATTTAAAAACCACTGAGACGATCCATTTTCATGACAGCTCCATCTCTTCGCTATACGTGCTGCCTTCAACATGTTTTAGCTATCGTCCAAATTGATGAAATGGCAATAAATCAATTGAACATTATCTAAGAGTCCGAAATTTAACGTGGACAGGCTTTATAAAAGAAAACTGACATGGGACTCTTATGCAAATAAGGTCAGTATATAACAAAGTCACAAACGTAATTTTTAGGGAACACTTTTCACTACGAGGAGAAGTAGATTAAGAATCTCAAAACTAGACCATGCAGTTGAATCATGACCCCTTTTCATCCTATTTTTTAGTAAAGATTGTAGGAGGGTTGCATTCACGGGATTTTCAGAAGCTTGGACCTTTTTATAAATTTATGTTCTCCGAATGTATTTACCGACCATGTTGAATTCTGGAAAAAAATTACTTTTGATTGCGAGGGTGACGTTTTGAATCGTTGTTTCAACTTGCCCCGCAGCACGCATTTCTATTTGCCCCGATAGGTTAAAAATTCAGAGCAATTTCAAACGACCATATTCCAAAAATAAAAACGGGTCTTCCATCGATTTTTTATAATCATTATGCTTATTCAATATTGAATGAATGCCTACCATGCAATTTTGATGAAAAAAATTCAAAAAACTTAATTTTGAGACCTGTTTCATTGGCACGTCAAAAAGTTGGTTTGGATTTTGCAAAGGGCGAAAAATAAACAATGGCAGGGATTGCTTCTAGTAGCTGCAATCTTCCGGGAATGGCAGTCAGAAGGTGCGTTTAGGAGAGTAGTTTGTTGAAAAAAATAATCAGGACATTCGGTCATTTCAGATCTAAATTACAGCTTCCGTTTTAACTTACCCCGCATTTCAACGTGCCCCGGTGTACCTTACCAATGAACTTCATAGAATTTCTAATATTAAGACATTGCAACAAATGTCCAACAAAATAATTTCCAATTTTAGACAAAAATCGTTGCAATCTTCTATTGCAACGATTAGCTCCTTGTACCCTTAGTATAAATTAGGTTATGTTTAGTTTAAGTTAAAACATTGTAATTCCTTCATGGTTCAAGTCAACCAGAGGAAAAATTCTAACTGCCAGAGGCAATTGAAATGTATTAATAATAACTAAAAAGTAACATAGCAAATAAGGATGATAGTGTTAAGAAAACACGGAACACCTTGTCTAAGAGATGAATGCATGTATTAGATAATTAGCAAATAAAATTAGTTAAAAAAAAAAACGAAACGAAATATAAATTTACTTCCGAGACATCGAAACGAAACGATTTTTTTTTATTTTCCGCGGAATTTTTATTGCATTGGTTTTACATTATGTACGCAATTCTGATTTCATTTTTTCAAAGTCAAATAACTTCTTTGCGACCAATAGAGTTATTGCCGAATTTCTGTTTATATACCATTGGCGATAAAGTAATACCCCATTCATCGTGAAGTATGGGCCTCCTAATTTTATATCAGTTTAGTTTTATATCACAGTAGGTATATAAAAATATAGAAATTGTGGGATTGTTTTGTGTTTGAATTAAAATTCTGTTAAAATCCTTATTTACTTAAGAATTATGTTATTATACTGAAGCATACTTCATGTTGTCTTATCAGCATGGTTTTATGGTATTGAGCTCAAAACCATAAAACGAATGCATAGATTTTGTTTTTTATCTAGTTGGATACTCATTTATATATCCTCATCTGTCCGGTGTATACGCAGATAGAGAGTTGTTAACCCTCAAACTGCCGGGACGATTCTTGACAACTTAAAACAGCTCGTTCTCGGTCAATTTTCAACTAAAATGCAAGCGGTATCAACTGTGATCAAGGGGAATAGTAGTTTCAGAAAGTAGATTGGTAAAATGTTCAGCATGACCCTCTCTTTTTTAGTGGGGGAGTTTTGAAGTGTGGCATGAGTCGCTTTTTGAGCAAAGTTTCAATATTTTGAAATTTTTAACGTCACAACAGGTGTTTTAGTATAATTAATTAATGGTCAATGTGAATAATTGACAACAATAGCCAAATAGACATAAATTGGCCTCCGGATGACCACCGAACAGGTTCCGGAAATCCGGAATATCCGGTATAAAAGGCCAACATAGAATCACGGAATATATTGGTTTTCCGACACATCAAATTTCTCAGAATCTCATAAGTAACTTAGAAAACACCATAGTTTCTTGCTAGGGTGAAACTGGTTATGCGATGGCCACGGAACAGGTTCCGGAATTCCGGAATTTTCAGATTCGACAAATTGACGTCTGAATCTTTGTTTACGAAATCTCATAAGTCGTTTTAAAAAGTTGTACTTGATTTATTATTTCATTATTGCTCTATGTGCTAGACGTGAGTATGACTTTCCTAATACTGCACAATCAATTGATTTCTATATCTACCATTCGAAGCAAGACAAAACATCAGGAACCAGCAGTGTCCCATTGTTTGAAAAACACTGTCCAGATATTGTCATAGCCACCAATAGCCGGAAAAGGCACTGCCGACATACGACGATACCCTTTACAAGGAGGAAATAATTATAAGGCCTTACCTTGTCACCGTCTCCCCCATCTGATCGTTCGGCCTCGTTGCAGCCCTATAACCCATGTAGAGTACGGGGCTTTTGATATAGGCGAGCGCCTTGCATGAAGACGTATAAAATGGAAAAGATTTACGGTCTGCTTAGCAATTATGCACTGGTCCTCTCTGTATTCCACTGAAACGGTTTCTTGCTGGTACAAGTTGGAATGAAAAGCTTGCTGAAAGGATTTTTTCCTTTCTGTGGTGCATCACCCTCGAAGCACTGCGAAGATGTGGAGGTCGGCGTGCAGCTTCGGGGAGCAACTATTCTGAAAGGATGTTTGTTGAGATGGGCAACTCGTTTTGTTCCCTGTTCGCCCTCTGTCGTTCAGCGCGACTGCGACAATAGTTGTATCGCAAAACTGTAAATTTAATTTTTAGCTCTTGTTGAAGTAGCAACTGGGGAAAAACTTCCGAGCAGGGTAGTTTTTCTATTAAGCTATCTGTGTCTCGCCATGTACCTATCTGATTGTAGCTACTTTGGTGCTAAATATAGAGCAAATCAAAGGGGAAGGGAAAGCGGAAATTCCACTTCGCACAAAGTGCTCAAACTCGGACGGACAGCCGTTGGTTGACAACGTGGCCGAAGCTGATTATGTCTTCATGAATACAAAGTAGTTATTCCAGGGAATACAGTTGAAAATGGTAGTATATGGTACAAAGGGACTTCGTTAGAGATGAATGTTTGGGCTTGTGGTCATTTATTATAACGACGGAATCCACTACATGTATAGGTTCATTCTGAAAATAGCTAAAGAAGATTACAGAGGACACAGTTTTCATAATCAATTTTGCAGACCAGCTTTTGTCTATATCATGGGAATTGATGAGAATATCTTAGAATCTCTTAGATGGAATTACAAAAACGGGAAGAGATTGATTTGGAAATCAAATCAAAATTCAATACCAACAAATACTCCAGGTTCTAGTCTTCATCTCACAAAGTCATAGTAGATCTCTGGCTTTCGCTTAAAACTTCGAAAAAATAAAAATTTTCTTCGTAACCGATAGATGAGATTGGTATCGCACTCCCTCTTTTCGAGATATAAAAACATCAAAGCATAAGCAAATACATTATATTAATAGAGTATATTTGGCATAAGTCTGTTCTGAAATTCTATTCTCTCAATACCTGGTTTAAAAAAATACCTAGCGGTGGCAATGAACACTGTTAATAATAATTTGTTTACCAATCTCACAATGTTACTAGGAAGTAGTCCTTGTACCAAAATCAATTCCTTCTACAAGGTTTACTCAGTCTAATTTTAGTCACCACTGATTGAAGCAAGGACGAGTAAATAATTTCGTCTACAACTCTTCCAACGTTCATGGCAACGCGTTCGGTTCCATTCACGATGTGTAACGGAATGGTACAATTCCTCACACCCTCCGTCGGCACAGGATCATTTGCCTAGCATTGGGGGTGCTAGAAGTAATTATAGTCAGTTGAAGGGAAAATTGCGTTACATTTGGAAAAGTGTGACAAGCTACCCGGATGGAAAAGCGGACGAAGTGCGTCGAAGGATGGACGAACGGCGGCGCGTACAACATTTAGCCCTGAGCGAAGGGTGTCACAATTTTAGGATGGCTGATGGCAGGTTGAAGCGGAATCGGAAGAAATCGCCTCCAAAGAGGGTGAGAATGTTGATTGCACTTTACTGTTTTGTAAAATTATGCACTGCCTGGGGGTTACAATGGTATCAAAATTAGACTCCCTTTCGAGTGACAAACGATGTTCTCTAGAGAATCGCTCCATTAATGAAGGCATTAAAAATAAATCTGCTAATGAATCTACGAAAATAATTTTCCAGACGAAGAAGCGTCATTCGGTTACCATTTTCTTCAAATGACGCAATATCAAGGATAATCATCGAGCCACACTTTTAGATTTCCAACAGCTTCTCCGGTCATAAATAAAGTTTTCCTTTTTGCAAAAGCAAAGTTAAATCACCTTGAACTTCTGGTTCATTAGGCTGAGTTCTCTGCTATGTGTGAGCATTTAAGTCCCACAGGAAGAAGAAAATCACAACATTATATCGAACTATGTTAAAAGTACCATGCAGGAACCGTCCAATCCAGCCGCAAGTCAATGCCTTGGTTGTGGAAAATCAATAAATCCAATTTAAACGCTCGCCCGTCGTTACCGTCCGTCGTCGTCGGTCGGCCGACGCAAGTGGGAAAGGAAATCCCCTGCTGCTGCGAGGGAGATGGTAAAATCGTTGCCCCCAACGTGTATTTATTCAAAACATAGGAAGGTGGGCATAATCGGTAGTCTAAGTCCACCACATAGTCGCACCGTACCACCACTCTCAGCATTGGGAAAGCATGGTAGCCAACCGACCGGTGTCTCGAGAGGGTGGCCCGTGGGTCCCGATATAGCATTGTGATAAAGTCACATTGTCATTGATAAATATAGTGACACGGGTGATTGCCTGCTTGAATCAATAAAGTTTTTCATATGGAAGTGGAACTCATTTTCTCGACATTTAAATGAAAGTGTAATACATTATTTAAAATCTTTTCATTACCATCTTTCAATGCTTTTATAGTTTCTGTTGAATTATGACACATTCATACACAGCATTATACATTAAAAAATGACTGTTAATGATTTAGAGAACGACAGATCACCTCTTCAAATTAAAACCTTTAGCAATTAGTCGTGGAAACTGATCGGATGATAAACATGAACCTCAAAACTCAATAATCCTGGCGGGATTCCTTTTGGAATCCTGGTGGGATTCCCTTTGGAATCCTGGTCGGATTCCCTTTGGAATCCTGGTCGGATTCCCTTTGGAATCCTGGTGGGATTCCCTTTGGAATCCTGGTCGGATTCCCTTTGGAATCCTGGCGGGATTCCCTTCGGAATCCTGGCGGGATTCCCTTTGGAATCCTGGCGGGATTCCCTTTGGAATCCTGGCGGGATTCCCTTTGGAATCCTGGCGGGATTCCCTTTGGAATCCTGGCGGGATTCCCTTTGGAATCCTGGCGGGATTCCCTTTGGAATCCTGGCGGGATTCCCTTTGGAATCCTGGCGGGATTCCCTTTGGAATCCTGGTGGGATTCCCTTTGGAATCCTGGCGGGATTCCCTTTGGAATCCTGGCGGGATTCCCTTTGGAATCCTGGCGGGATTCCCTTAGGAATCCTGGCGGGATTCCCTTCGGAATCCTGACGGGATTCCCTTCGGAATCCTGACGGGATTCCCTTCGGAATCCTGACGGGATTCCCTTTGGAATCCTGACGGGATTCCCTTCGGAATCCTGACGGGATTCCCTTCGGAATCCTGACGGGATTCCCTTCGGAATCCTGACGGGATTCCCTTCGGAATCCTGACGGGATTCCCTTCGGAATCCTGACGGATTCCCTTCGAATCCTGACGGATTCCCTTCGGAATCTGACGGGATTCCTTCGGAATCTGACGGGATTCCTTCGAATCCTGACGGGATTCCTTTGGAATCCTGACGGGATTCCCTTCGAATCTGACGGATTCCCTTCGAATCCTGACGGATTCCTTCGAATCCTGACGGATTCCTTCGAATCCTGACGGGATTCCTTCGGAATCCTGACGGGATTCCCTTCGGAATCCTGACGGATTCCTTCGAATCTGACGGGATTCCTTCGAATCCTGACGGGATTCCTTCGGAATCCTGACGGATTCCTTCGAATCCTGACGGATTCCCTTCGAATCCTGACGGGATTCCTTCGGAATCCTGACGGATTCCTTCGAATCCTGACGGATTCCTTCGGAATCCTGACGGGATTCCTTCGGAATCCTGACGGGATTCCCTTCGAATCCTGACGGATTCCTTCGAATCCTGACGGGATTCCTTCGGAATCCTGACGGATTCCTTCGAATCCTGACGGGATTCCTTCGGAATCTGACGGATTCCTTCGAATCCTGACGGATTCCCTTCGAATCCTGACGGGATTCCTTCGAATCCTGACGGGATTCCTTCGGAATCCTGACGGGATTCCTTCGAATCCTGACGGATTCCTTCGAATCCTGACGGGATTCCTTCGGAATCCTGACGGGATTCCTTCGGAATCCTGACGGGATTCCCTTCGAATCTGACGGGATTCCTTCGAATCCTGACGGGATTCCTTCGAATCCTGACGGGATTCCTTCGGAATCCTGACGGATTCCTTCGGAATCCTGACGGGATTCCTTCGAATCCTGACGGGATTCCCTTCGGAATCCTGACGGATTCCCTTCGAATCCTGACGGATTCCCTTCGAATCCTGACGGATTCTCTTCGAATCCTGACGGATTCCTTCGGAATCCTGACGGGTTTCCCTTCGGAATCCTGACGGGATTCCTTTCGGAATCCTGACGGGATTCCCTTCGTAATCCTGACGGGATTCCCTTCGGAATCCTGACGGGATTCCCTTCGGAATCCTGACGGGATTCCCTTCGGAATCCTGGTGGGATTCCTTTTTGAATCCTGGCGGGATTCCTTTTTGAATCCTGGCGGGATTCCCTTTGGAATCCTGGCGGGATTCCCTTTGGAATCCTGGCAGGATTCCCTTTGGAATATTGGCAGGATTCCCTTTGAAATCATGGTGGGATTCCCTTTGAAATCCTGGCGGGATTCCCTTTGGAATCCTGCCAGGATTCCCTTTGGAATCTTTACGTAAGGGATTACTTGCGGGATTTTGTTGCTAAATTTCATCAATTATTATGAAATGTATTAGGCTTCTAAGAAAAGTTTCGGACAATTTTGTAAACATCATGCAGATTACATCTCACAGCACTGGCTTCAAGGCGGTAATCTGGGAGTTATAATACCAAAAAATAAGAAGATAACAAAATATTTCTATGGGAATTTGTGAGTTTCCCTTTTTCAAATTCTGGATTTGGAGAGATTATTGTTTGAATTCTAGAGGGACTTTTTTATGGTTATTCTCAGTGTACTGTTTTTTTGTTTCAATTCTTGAAAGTGAAATTGAGAAATAAAACGTTTAATGTGCTTCGAGAGTCCTTAACATGATCGTCAATAGTAAATTGCCACTTGGTTTATTCATTGGAATGTTAAAAGATTTAGTGTGAGAACTTAACTTTTTGAATACTTTTGTGTCTAACGAGTAGCTTTCAAATTGAAGTTAATTCAGTATGACATTTTAGTAACTCGGTTTAATAGCTGTTAATATTTTATAAGTTTAATATGAGTTCTATGATTATCAAAATAATACGCAACGCATAACAGAAACAACAGATGGACCATAAGTTTAGAAATCGTTAGATGTTGTGATATGAAGATTCCGTGTAAGAAATATCATCGGGTCAAAAGAGCGTACGTGCGAACAAAGACGTTAGATTGCTATTCCAGAAATACTAAGCTGTTTTATTTCCGGTCCGTTTTGGAATCGAGTGGTTAAAATTTTTGACTCCTTTGGAATAAGCGCATCATTGTGCTTACCGCAATGTGTGTGGTACACAAGGCACCAAGTAATGACATAAAAATGTTTATGAACTATTTGAATGTTAAATATTTTAAGGGTTGCAGAAGAACCGTATAACCATAAGTCAAGAAGAAGACAGTCAAAAGACCTAAACATACCACATCAAGATGCTTCTCAAAAGGGTTATCAACAAGTAAACATAGTCTGACGCCAGAGATCTTGCCATGCCTGGCGGCGGCACGGCTCAAGCCTTTCTCTAGTGCCAGCAAGTGAAGCATAAATCAAAAGTCTATCCATCCGGCGATGTCGCAATTTTACACAACCAGACGCCCAAACAAACAATAAATGAGTCCAAAACAATACTGTCTGGTTTTCCACGTTGATCCCCTCTCGTTAGTCCTCAGCTCGTTCTAAAATGTGGCGGGAAATGGCAGAGGGTGCACTGTACTGCTGCGCACCGTAATGACTTGTTGTGTGAAATGAACCGAGACACGCTTCCTCATCATCGTTCTCTCTGGTAAGGTACCGATGTAATGGCAAAGGATGTGTCACCCACCTCCCACATTCCCTAAATTGCGGACGGTGGAATGAGCCCCCTCGTGTCAGCAACTGCTTCCATGAATGAACGGAAAGAGTCACGGTGCGCTTTGAAAAAGGAACTCATTTTTCAAATCACTTCCCCCCTTGGTCTGGTGTTGAGTTGTGTTACACGTGTTGAGCCAGAAGGCGGTGGTTAGGTTTGCAGCAATACCTTGGAGCGCATGAGACGCAAAACACCGAATAGCGTGGGTGAGTTCATAAAGTTGAGTATGCCGGCATTCCAAGAAGGAGGAGATCGTTAGATTAGAAATTCACCTGACGCTGACGCATATCGTCTTTGTTACCGTGCAATCGTTACCCGCCGGACATTCTCATTTGAGAAATGAACATGATAACTATGTTTTATGATCGATAATGGTAATGGTAATGTTGAAACTGCTAATTATTCCTCTCTGTCTTTACTTTACAGTAGATATTTCACAACAAATGCTACTTAACAAAATCAATAAGAAGATACATATTTACCTCGTTTTGCTGACGACTTACATCATGAAATATTCGTGCAACACGACATCGATTATTTTGGATTGATAAAAAATATTAGGGTTTTATGAGCAGGTTGCACTATCGCGATTTTTCGTGGACTAGCACTAAATGATGAAAGTCATTAGAAAGGACACTCGCAATTCTTTGTGTTCAAATAATTGATAAACTTCTTCCAGTTACCTTTAATCCCAGACTCCAGCTATTTTATCAACACATTTCCAGTTAGCACACAATTAATTAAAAACAATGTCAAAACTTACCAAACATTATGCAAGGCATACTGAATATACGGATACAGTTCACAAAGTTCATCACGAACCTCATTCCAAAGAAAGTGCACACACGTGAATTCAAAGATGACAACGTATAAGTTGCTGAAGGGAATGTAATAAAACTTGTCTTGTAAAACAAGTACTATATATACAAGAAATGTCTTTCCTGGCACGAAGGAAAGGATGCACATTGCACATCCGTTGTTTCCGGGTAAAAGGAACGATATACGGTGACACAATATGCTGTACGCACGCGGTTCCCATCAGCACGTGTCACCAGACGTCGACAGTGCACTCTTAATGTGCGGTTCTTCTTCCCGGAGGATATACGACTTAATGTGATAGATTTCTAAGCGGAAAAGGCACTAGGCAATATGTGTCAACCCTCGCATAGTGTTTTATGCTCAATACGCATCTCTCTTCGAGAATGAGTTGCAACAACTATAACCCTACGGCATAGTTCAATAACTAGTTTATAATCGGCATTTTCTCACTCTTCAAATAATCTAATCTATAGCAACGAAAAAAATCCAAAATGCAATTTGGATTGGGAAGAAAGAAAGGTTAAAGTATATAAACATTATAAATATTGCAAATGCTACAACCGACGACATCATGGTAGATCATCATGAACCAACACGTGAGCGTAGTGATACACGTTGACGATTTAAAATTAGCTGGTGTGCTCTTTTGGCTAAACGGTGCTTTTATGGACGGAGAAAGCTTGACTACCTGCCCAAACAGTAGCAAGTGGTATTGAACATGCAAAACCTAATGGGTAAATGTGCAGATAATTTGAAACGTTGAGAGCTATCAGTTTTTTTGCAGCCATACAGCGTCAGATTAAGAAACAAAGATTGATATAGGAGAATGTGTTTAAAATAGGCTTATACTAATATAAAACTATTTAGGAACGATGATTTAACAAAATGTATTTATTCCTTGAGAAATATCAAGTTTGTTTTTCAAGTTCGTTTATCTGGTAGGCTCAGGCGTGTATAACACTTTACGGATCCACGATCCACGGGCCCTCCTTAGCCGTGCGGTAAGACGCGCGGCTACAAAGCAAAACCATGCTGAGGGTGGCTGGGTTCGATTCCCGGTGCCGGTCTAGGAAATTTTCGGATTGGAAATTGTCTCGACTTCCCTGGGAATAAAAGTATCATCGTGTTAGCCTCATGATATACGAATGCAAAAATGGTAACTTGGCTTAGAAACCTCGCAGTTAATAACTGTGGAAGTGATTAATGAACACTAAGCTGCGAGGCGGCTCTGTCCCAGTGTGGGGATGTAATGCCAATAAGAAGAAGAAGAAGGATCCACGGTTCTTTGTTATATGCTCAATCGATATAATCTTATTACGAATTTAGTAACAAAAGGGACATAAGCCAACGTACTCGTGGTGACTCGAGGTTGAGATTACAATGTTTAAGGATGGCTGGAGCTTAGAATTCGCGATCTGGGAATTTCAGTTTATCATCCGGGCGTTTGGTATCCAGTACGAGTATATCTGGAATGAATTTTGTATGTGCATCTAATGTTTACCGCTCTCGTACAGCAATGCAAAATTTTAGTTCGATTAAATCATCATCAAAATTCTCTCAATTAGGGAGCGTCCACAAATTACGTAACGCTTAGAGGGGAGAGGGGGGGTTGAGCGCAGTGTGACGGTCCATACAAAATTTTCAGATGTTTCATACAAAAAGTGTGACATAGGGGGGGGGGGGTTTGAAAATGACCAATTTTTGCGTTACGTAATTAATGGATCTTCCCTTATTTCGGAGTAATTTGTATCAATTTGAAGTTGGTATTGTCCACGGATTTTGTATTTTCAAAAAGTCGGAAGTGACGGGATTGCGATATGAAAAAGGTCGGTGATTGTAAATATGGAATCGGAAAAGGCGTTATACCGAATAATAATAATATTGATAGTTAATATTTTTTAACAATAATATGCAATAATATAAACACACAAAGTTTATAAATGTTTCGTTTCTTCTGTTGATAATTTTCAAATATGGATTTTCCAAATCCTATTGCAAGGTGAGTAGGTTATCTGTTCCCATATTAATAACAGCCCGTATATTAATCCCAACCGTCGATAAACCAAATAAAAAATCAATTTAATTACAATTTCTTACATCGTATGTACACAATAATGGATGGAACACATTCTTGAATGTTTCAAATATTACTCAAGATTTTCTTAAAGCAATGTTTTAATGCACAAGAATCAAATTATTAA
The DNA here is from genome assembly GCF_024139115.2 of Armigeres subalbatus. Lineage (NCBI taxonomy): Eukaryota > Metazoa > Arthropoda > Insecta > Diptera > Culicidae > Armigeres > Armigeres subalbatus. Next base: position 344,908,046 of record NC_085140.1, on the reverse strand, counting down.
AAGATAAAATTATTATGCACTTTTATTTTCATTTTCCTACCTCTGAACTGTTGGTTTGATGCACTGCTCGATTGCTACTAGCAGATTCGTCCGTTTTCACGCCGTTGTTTTCCACTAAATTTCAAGCTCACACAAGTGTATCCTTTCAAAATTCACTTCACAACACATAAAGCACATCACATTTTCACTATACATATAATTATATTTGAAAACCAACGCGATTTCCTATAGTTTGATATAGGTTTATTTCGAACAACGTCTAAATTATCCTTGCCCGTATTCCAAACTGTTTACATGCCTTGCAGTACTCTCAAGGGTTGCCGACCTAGATTTTTATTTCAAAAATGCTTGAATAAACTTTTACTGAAATTCAACTCTTATGTTTGTAAAATAAGGCATAACGAAAAGATAATCTACGACAAACATAAAATTTAACTGATAAGTTGAAAAACTACAACAAAGACTGCAATTTCGTAATTATATTTCAACTCAAATACAAAACATTGTAGAATTCGGCATCACTGCAGTCATATCGTTACGTATACACACAAGTAATAGTGTGCGTATTTTATGTTGGAAACAGTATTATTGATATAGGTACAGGCATAGGTTTAACTATTCTTGAATGTTATTGAAATAGGTGCATGGCGGTGATGATGTTTTTCAGCTAAATTCTTCTAAAATGTGATAATAATTTTTGAAGTTACCAAATTGTTTTCAATTAAAAATGACGTGAGCCGAGCATAATTATTCTCATGTTTCTTGATTATTGGGTAAGAAATCAATGCATTTTATATGCGCATTGCCTTATTGTTATTGATATAGGAACAGATACCCTATTTCAATTCGTCGCAGATTCCGTTTCCTGCTAATTCACATGCAAATCAATTTGCTATACGACAAGTGGCAAACGTGACATCATGACAAGTTGCTGCAATGGCACAGACAAAAGAAAAAGTTTTCCTCAAACAATAACGACGATGATGCTGTCGTGGCACAAGAGCTGCACTATTTTATGCTACATACTATCCACTTAACATCAACCACTTAGACGAAACCACAGAGCCAGCGCTCATCTAATTAAAGCAAAAGACCTTGCCTCAAAAGTTGCCTGTTGGCAGTGAATGGGATGCTCAGTGGAACAGAAGTAGTGCAAGGTAACAGCATAATGGTAGGTATAGGTACGTATTTAACTCTCTCCAAAACCTCCAAAAACGGGACGACAATCTTAAAAAAGTTTTAGTTCACACACTATGAACTAGCAGCAACACGACCGAAAGTTGCTCGGGGAGTGAATCATATTTAAATTAGTTGAGAAAAGTTCCCTGTCGCTCATGGTGTATACGTCAAGAAAAATAAAATGTTCACAAAGGAATGTTTCAACACGTGAATGGTGATGCGGAATAAACTATCCGGAGTATTCCGGTCGGAGATGGGCGAAGAGAAAACTAAACATAACTTTGTTGTCGGTAATGGTAGTCATCAATATGAGTGTCCAATATTAGTCTCCACTTACGTCGTTATTTCTTTCTCTTTGAAAAGACAACGGAAAGGTTACGGGGCCAGAAATAAAGCTCGAGTTAGGAGTAATGATTTTAGTGATGATGATGATAATGAACAGTTGACAAAAACGAAACGGTAACGTTTACCGGGATCAAATCGTACATTAGTTTTAGCAATGAAAACCAATGGCATCGGATTCGGAATAGAGATGGTCGGGTTTTACATTTTGTTAACCCGAACCCGATTTAGAAATTCCTTTCAATCCCGGACCCGACCCGAACCCGGAATGAAAATTCTTACCAAACTCGAACCCGACCCGTACCAGAGAATTTTTGCAGTCTTAAACCCTGGGCCCGAACTAGTTTTTTGGCGGAAAACTCAAACTAGATAATTTATATTTCTCACCTAAAAGGGTACCATGCCCAAACAACGAACAAGCCTTAAAATTACCAAAAACGAATAAAAAATATTCAATACTTTATTTTTTAACTCGTACCCGACCCGAACCCAACATTGTTCTAATTTTCCAAACCCGAACCCGACCCGGAAGTAAGGAATATCTTGAATAATACTAATTGATTTAACATAGGGGTCAGCAAGGACTATGTTCAAGGGCTTGTTTTCCCCTCTCCAGGTTACTGTGAGGGATTGTGTAAATAATGGTAACGGTGTAAATTCGGTTATATCGTCAGGCTCTTGTTGCAAAGCAGGAACAGGAAATGCTTGCAGCTAGACTGGAAGACTGTGACAAAGCGGAGAAGAGCACACAGTCTGCTTCTTCCTCCTTTAATAGTACCCCAACCATGGTACATGAGGCGTTAGATTTTCCACTCAGTGACAGAGCGGCCGAAAAAAGGACAGACAAGCGAGCGCCGATGTGCTTAAGGCGATGGGCAGTGCCGAGAAACTGGTGGACCTCGGTAAAGGGGTTCGCAGCATAAAGAGGACGAAAGAAAGCGAGATGGTCCTTATCTTAAGAAAGGGCACACAGGCAAGCGGTACCTCATATGGAGCACTAGGCCAGGAGGTCCTAGGTGAGAAAATAGATGTGAATGCTCTACATGACGAAGTGACCCTCCATATGTAAGCAGCTTGATGAGGTCACCACATCGGAGGAGATCACTTCGGTCAACAAGGACCAAGGTGGAGTAGTGGTGGCAAAGGCATCTATCCGCATGCAAAGAGGATCGGAAGGGACGCAGATTGCCACGGTGAGGTTACCGGCCACCGACGCCAACATGGTGATAGGTAAGCTGAAAGTTGGCTGGTCAGTATGTCCAGTCAACCTCTACCAACCACCGGTAGTCGATAAGTGCTTCCGCTGCTTCGAAGTGGGACACAAGTCGTGGGCTTGCAAAGGGCCAAACAGAATCCAAGCAACCAAAAGTACGGATAAGATGGGAGATTAGATCCGCCGTCGGGGACTATCCGAGTCGTTCGCGATCGCGACCGAGGCGGGAGCTAAATGGCTCAACGAATAAGGTGGTGGGAGCTGAATGGCTCAAGGGCATCGAAAGTAGGTAATCGGGGACTATCCGAGTCGTTCGCGATCGCGACCGAGGCGGGAGCTAAATGGCTCAACGAATAAGGTGGTGGGAGCTGAATGGCTCAAGGGCATCGAAAGTAGGTAATCGGAGTATGATAGGCCCACCGCACCGCAGGGGACCAGCTGACTAGACCGTGACGCACGAATTCACCGGCTTCGGGTCGTCGGGGCACCATTGAACCGGAAGTTCTCTCAGGAAGTTCAAACAGGAGCCAAAGGGCTCAGACGTGCCGTTTTGGAAGGAGTACGCTTAGTACTGCTTATCCTCCAGAAGTAATACTGGAAGGTAGTTCCGGGGGATCAGAGCATAAGAAGAGAGAGTAACCCATGCAACCTTCTGTTACTTGGGTGGGTTTAGTGGGTCGGCCTTTTACCATCCCCGCATCCTGAGTTGTCTATTGGTAGATTTGCCTTCATCCTTCTATAAAAAAACACATACTCACACAAATAAACAACACCTCAATTCGTTGAACTGAAAGGGTGGAAAAGGGAGCTCCCATGAAACTGAAATTTCTGCATAACTCGAGAAATACTCAGAGAATAAATCAATTTTAGGTGAAACAATGTTTGTCGGGTCTGCTAGTGACAAATATTTGTCAAGTTTATCCAGACTTTATCAAACCGATCAGAAATCAACATGGATATCAGGCTGGCTTGACAAATATTTGTCATTACGACAGTACTTGAGGCGATTTAGCCTTTAAATATATGAGACAGGTGAAAAGTTATCTGAAAATTAGACAAATAAATACAACAGTATATATGATACACCTTGATTTACAAGAAAGTAGATAATAGCGAAACCAATAAATAGAGGATTTCGCCAACCATAGCAGCACAATTCAAGCTAATTTGGTTAATTTGAATAATTTTGGTCGTATTTCAGTAATATAAACTAATCAAACAATTTTGGTTGATTGATAAACACAATAAATATCCAAAATAAAAAAACATACCTTCAGAGTTTGGTTTTCCCTTCGGATTAATTAAAATGTACCAGTTGTTTGAAGCACAAATTCGTGAAATCCTTCATTGTGACAAAAAATACCTTGTCATTCTATCAACTACATACTAACGGGTTTCCCAACCCAATTCAATGATTTACACTCCCGGCAAACGATTATTCCTTTCTCTCATGTCCCCCCGTTCGGCATTCGAAAGTCCTTCTCTGGTGACCCAAATTTTTCGTATCGCTTCACCAGTCAGTGGCTTTCTGAATTCTTTATTCCCGAATATGCCACCCCAGGACGACAATGTGCCGTTCTTTACAATTGCAAAAGCTTTGAGCTTGAGCATTCCGAAGAAAACAAGTGTCTAAATAGATTTAACGTTTTATTGGTCCCACGTGGACTTTGACTTACCTTCTGGTTTGTCCTCTGTCGATTTGAATCACTATAATGGCAGGTGCACCATTTCAGATCACTAGTTTATCGAAAGCCAGTTTTGTCTTTCTTGTACCATAAATGTTAAAATAAAATATAAATCAACATTTATATTTCGAACATTCAAAAGATCGTTTCAGCTTTACTTAGCCATAATGAAAACTGTTAAAAAATGAATAAACGTCATTTCGCTATTAGAATCAAAAGGGGACTTAAATTCTACATTTGCATCCTTAACAATCTTCTTATGAGAACCTTAGAGAATCTAGTCACAAATGTTATTCGATTAAGATTAGGACAAACCGGCAGAACATTTTTTTCCCCATCCAGATTAGTTAAATTTCCTGGGACGATCGGAAACGATTCAACTGTTTTTAGTATAATCGATTTTTGTACCACTCTAATGCCGATAGACTATAGTGCGATGGTTCCTATGCGGTGATGACTCATTGCATTGGCTTCCATTTTCACAGACAAGCGGATTGCAACCAAAATCCTGCCAAGTGAAGCGGCGAGTGTGGAGGAATTTCAAAATAAAACTTGGTAGCCAAGGATACGACCACCGCAGCACCGCTTGGTTGACGCCTGACGGTGAGCTCTGCTTGTTGGTCTGGATCTGGACTGCATTCGTTGATTGCGATGACGCCGAGGTAGGTGGTCGTGGCCGTGGTGCCCATACCGGATGGGTAAGTGCCACTTGCTTCGCGTGCTTATAGGTGGAGGGAAATGGTTCAAAACGCTCCTTAGATTAGAATAATGTAATCACTTGTCGTATTCCATTGAATTCCGGTAACGAAAACTGCAGAAATCAAAATGAAACATGTTTGTAGTGCCTTTGGGTTGCATATTGTGCCCTTCTCTCCCAGGTACGAAACTCGTGTTGGGTCGGAAAAGTGGAAAAGCTCTCGGTTCAGCTTTATAAGGATCTCACTTGCAATCAAGCTCTACGACGTGACAGGAACAGTGCCAGCTCGAATGTCGTCGCTCTGAAAATGTGCTTCGATGATCGATGTATCGGAAATGTGGGCAACGGTGTGTTGGCTGGCGGCTTCGGCATATATGCATACATGAATAATAATAAAATCCCAATAAAAATGCTGAATGTTGCTCGCGTGATGGGGCTCTCGTATGGACGGGCGTAGTGCTAGGAGCAATAATCGGGCCCGGAGAATAAATAACAATAGCAATAAATCGATTGGAGTGCGGTCTGTTGGAGCCATGCCGGTAGTGTGCTTCTTCAACTTTTGAATTGTTTTGTGGTAGTGTGACATGACAACGGATGGCAGGTGTTGTCAATGGAGCATATTGGGCCGGTGCCAGTTTGAGAAATGGTTCTATTTTTGATCACGGGTATTCTATGAATGGAAAGAATAAGGCCCTATTTACTGATAAATGATGATGAAAAAATAATTAAATATACCTATCTAAGAGTTAAAGGCATTTACATAAGTCCACGTCCGGAGAACAGATCAAGCTCGTTAAATTGTCCTGTTTATTTATTTATGATTTATGGGTCCTGTACACCTCCGGTGGTGCAAAGGGCCGACTTGAAAGATCTCCATCCTGAGCGTTGTCCAGCTATCGTTTTAACCTGTTGCCAGGTTAGATTTCGGTCGACTTCTTTTATTTCTTTATTGTTATCGGCCTCTGGTGACAACAGTTGTGAGGCCACCAGGCCCAAATTATATACCGCAGGCATCTGTTAATGAACACCTGCAGCCGTTGAGCGTTCTCCACTGATACACACCATGTTTCGTATAACAGCACAGATTTCACGTTAGAGTAAAAAATTCGGATTTTGGTGCGTTCACTTATTTGTCTGTTTTTCCAGATATTTCTTAAACTCGCAAAGGTAGCCCTTGCTTTCTTGATCCGTGCGCCTATGTCGATCTTGGTACCGCCGTCTGACGCCATTTGGCTACCAAGATATTGGAAGCTTTCAACATTCTCCACTGGTTGCCCAGCTACTGTGAAACTGGAAGGGGTCACCGTGTTAACATCCAACGATTTGGTTTTGTTGACGTTGATGACTAAATCAGCCGAAGTGGAGTGCTCGGCAAGGTCTTGAGCCTACTCTGCATATCAGAGCGCCGTTGCGCGAGGAGTGCAACGTTATCAGCCAATTCGAAGTCGTTTAGGTGCTCCTTGGTTATAGGCTGCCATAGCAGCCCGCGGTTTAGTTCACGGTCAGTCGCACTTACCAGAATCTCGTCGATTACGATGAGGAACAGTAACGGTGATAGAATACATCCTTGCCTCACACCAGCTACGACCCGGATCGGGTCGGAAAAGACCACATTGTGCAGCACTCTACACGAGAAGGCCTCGTACTGTGCCTAGAAGGGGCCGATGATATTCTCAGGAACCCCCTTGCGTCTCAGGGCGCCCCATATATTCTCGTGATTGAGACGGTCGAAAGCTTTTTCATAGTCAATGTATACCAAGTAAAGGGACTCTTGGAATTCGTTGACCTGCTCCAGATTGATACGGAGCGTGACAATATGGTCCACACAGAATCTTTCGGCACGTAGTTCAGCCTGCTGCCGCCAGAGAGTCGCATCGATCTTCTCCTGAATCCGGGCTAGGATAACTTTGCATAGAACTTTGAGAACGGTACACATCAATATAATGTCTCGCCAGTTATCGCATGTCAGGTGTGCAGTCAGGTCACCCGTTTTGGGAAGTCGACCGGGAAAGTTGCGGTGTCCCAAATATTACGAAATGAACGATGCAGTAATTGAGCGGATGTCATGGGGTTAGCTTTGAGCATCTCGGCTGATATGCGATCGACTTCTGAGGCTTTATTCGATTTCATGCTTTGGATGGCTATTTGAATCTCTAGCAGTGATGGAGCTTCGGTATTGACGCGTGTTATACGTCGGATCCGGTCAAAAAAGATTCGCCACCGCACCAAATGTGTCATGTACAAGACGCTAATAAGACCGGTTGTCCTCTACGGACATGAAACATGGACAATGCTCGAGGAGGACTTGCAAGCACTCGGAGTATTCGAGAGACGGGTGCTTAGGACCATCTTTGGCGGTGTGCAAGAAGACGGTGTGTGGCGGCGAAGAATGAACCATGAGCTCGCCCAACTCTACGGCGAACCCAGTATCCAGAAGGTAGCTAAAGCCGGAAGGGTACGATGGGCAGGACATGTTGCAAGAATACCGGACAGCAACCCTGCAAAGATGGTGTTCGCTTCCGATCCGGCAGGTACGAGACGGCGTGGAGCGCAGCGAGCGAGATGGGCAGACCAGGTGCAGAACGACTTGGCGAGCGTGGGGCGTATCCGAGGATGGAGAGATGCGGCCTCGAACCGTGTATTGTGGCGTCAAATTGTTGATTCAGTGTTATCTGTTTAGATGTTAACTAAATAAATGAAATGAACGTCGGATCCTAGGCAGATCATGCCTGGCTGGCACTTGAAAAACTTGTTCGAAGTCACTTATCATAAGACGAGTTTGTACATTCCATTTTAATTCCACCACTTAATTGTACCTTGACAGATACGTATTTCGACCTCAACAGTAAGGTCGTCTTCAGTGTTCTTGTTCGAAGTGCTCGAACCAGCGTTTCAGCTGGTCAGCTGGGTCGGTCAATAACTGATCATTCGCGTCTTTCAAGGCATCGTTGCATTCATTTTCGCCACGCTTAAGCGTCGTGAGATATCGTAGAGGAGGCGAATGTTCCCGGCTCTCTCTCCTTCGTCAGCCAGATATTCCACCAAGCTCGCTTGTCCGGTCGACATGAGCGTTTTACTTCCTTCTTCAGAGCCGAGTATCATTGACGTGCTAAGGCTTTGGCTCCTCTGGTTTTTGATCGCTCTATCGCGACTGTGGTTTCTCTTCGCTCCTCTATCTTCCTCCAGGACTCATCGGTGATCCATTGTTTTCTGTGAGTGTGCAGTTCGTCCAGATTATTCTCGCTGGTGGCGGTGAAGGCATTCTTGAAGGCGGTTAAATGCTCTTCCACGCTGCCACCTTCCGGAATATATGCAACACGCGTCTTCAGTTCTTCTACACAGGACCGTTTCACCGTGGCATCTTCCAGTCAGCGTGTGTTGAACCGTCGTCCTCCAACTCTCTCCTCCTGCCGACGAATCCGTCCAATGCGCAGGCGTATTTCGCCGATGAGGAGGATGATCAGACGCGAAATCGGCACTACGTTTATTCCGTACATCAAGAAGGCTCCGTTTCCATTTTTGGCTGATGCAGATGTTGTTGATTTGATTTCTGTAAAGCCGTCACGGGAGACCCACGCGACCTTGTGAACCGGTTGATGAGGGAAGAGCGATCCCCCGATCACCATGTCATTATTACCACAGAATTCTGCGAACAGCTCTCCGTTTTCGCTCATTTCTCCGATATCATGGCGTCCTATAATGGCCTCATGGTTCGAGTTGTCGGATCCGATCTTCACATTGAAGTCGCCCAAACAGATCTTGATATAACCCATTGGAATTTTATCTACGACGGCATTAAGTTGGCTGTAGAAGTTCTCTTTGTCTTGCAGATCGGCAGCATCGGTTGGCGCATAACATTGGATTATAGTAAGGTTTCGGACCCGTGTTCTAAATCTGGCAACGATTATCCTTTCTCTGATAGGTTCCCACTTCATAAGCGCAGATTGTGCCTGGGCGCTTAGTAGGAAGCCATCTTCGCGATGCCGGGGAGCGTGTTCACCTCGTAAGTATAACAGAACTTGTCCCGATGGCATTCTGTGTTCTCCAAAGTTTGGCCAACGGACTTCAGTCAGTCCCAGGATCTCAAGCTTAATGCGGCGTGCCTCATTGGCAAGTTGTGTCAATTTACCCTGCTGGGCTAGGGTTAAAACGTTTCATGTTCCTATTCGTGTCCATTGTTTCGCGCTTCGTTGCCGTAATATCAGTCCGTATTCTTTCATTATCGGATTCTCGAAAGAATTGATGTTTCGGGAACAGTAGGTTGTTTGCCTAAGGTTCCCTATCCACCGGGATGAGGCTTCCATCTCAGGTATAGCTTCCGGGGAATACCATTTCATACTCAGCCGCTGGATGCCATAACAGACGCTCTTGGAACCGCATCTTTTTGGTAAACAAACGCTACATCAGTCGGGTCAAATTTGTTTAAAGTCCCACCCAACATCAGGATTAGGCTAGTGTGCTTTGAGCGGCACACGGTCGCTTTGTTAGGGCCTGCTTGCGGACACATGCAGCTTTTTATACAAGTTTACTAGAGTCCACTGTCGAACCCCACCACATCCTAGGCAGACCCCACATTAGGCACCCTTTCACTCTGGCTGATGTCAGAAGGACAACAGTGTCCAGGCTACATTACCAGCAAGCAGAGCTGTAAATATTCGATTATTTTTTATGAAGCCCATCGGCCTTCTTTGTCACTTCACTTCTAAACATATTCATATTCACCTCTGCACCGTCAATTTTTGAATTTGTGATATTTATTTGAATGTCACAAATTATTAAATAAGCGTAAAACTGTACACATGTTTGACGATTTAAATAAATACACATAGATCTAATCCCGACCTATCCCGACTTTCAATTGAAGGGCATTTTCAGCGCCAAATGTCAATATCAACAAGGCTAACTTTGTTTTTTTTTTCGCGCGCAGTTACCATACTCAGTGGTAATCAATTGAATGGATTTATGAAGAAGTAAACTGAGTAAGTCATTCTATGTTTTGAATAATCAAAACACGAATGTCAAAAGTCGAAGTGAATGTGCTTCATGAAAGTGAATATTGTATGCTCTGCCAGCAAGTACGCAACCCTTAGTTGGCGGTCAATTGGCATCGGAAGACCCGTGGAATTGTAAGAATCGGAACTTGTCAGGACCAGAGCTGTGTAAGGCGCTCCTTCCCGGATGTCAACTCACCATTTTGTAGCCCCTGTTCTGTTAACGATTGAACAAAATAAATCCTTTCTTACCAGTAGCTATCTAGCAAAAATGGCATAATCTATTGCATAATTACAATCAGGGAATCAATATTCGAGCAACGCCTAACAGGCCTTTGTCGTCAACAGTTTGTTACTGACAAACGTACCTCCCAACAAGCCTTTATAAGAACCCAAACACAAGAAGCATTTACCTGCTATGCGTTGATATTTCCGAGAATACGATGCTAATTTTGTAATCATAGTTAGATTCTCGGATATTTCAATGAAAGCAGAACTTATGAGAGCATAAAACCGAAATTTACTGTAAAGATTTTGCAAAATAGCGGGGAGAAAAGTTACCTACAAGATTGTTTTCTTTTTTGTTGCTGCCATTTTTTTTTCGGATTTTTGTCGTTATTATCTCCGACAAAAACAAAGCTTTGTCGTTGGTTCTATTTTGTCGCTTGTTTTGCATGCGCATCCAAGAAAAATTAATTTCCTGATAACAATTGATGCATTGTCCAACTCTTGTAGCTCATTTTTCTTTTTCCAATAGCACATGCAGGAAAAAATCGAATTACATCAAGTGGCACTACGTTGTTCGTTCCGCCACGTGACAGCCAAATATTAATTAGATAGCACAACCGAAACATCTAGCGTGGTATTACCAGCTTTTGGTGAGCTCTTTGTTCACGGCACTGGAACCTCTATTTTCTCACAGCACATGTCCTATTGCGTCGCACCTACAACCGATGTCATATCGCCATCCCAGGCCGGATGGTGACCGCTAGTCACAGTAATTAATACACAGTCATATGAGCAAGGATGTGAGAGCCGTGATGTGGTGGCATCGTCGTCGTTTGTTTTTTTTTTGCTGTTGTTTCACGTGCACTGCCGAAGGTATAGGACCTTGGCCGTTGGCTGCTTGCCAGTCTAAACACGTTTTGCTGCACTGTCCGTCAACAGAGTCCGGTCATGTGCAATGTAACGCGACAAACTGCCGGAAACTCAAAAGCGAATATTCGATTGGGCTATTTGAAGCGATCGACCGGAGTCGGCGGGTATTAGTCCTGGAGTGAGTTTGGTATTTATGGATTCAATTAGTGAGGCTTCTATGTGCAGGAGCCGACCACGAAAGAGGATTAGTGCGAAAATTTATTGGCTAGAATCAGTGTGCTGCGGAATCGATAGAGGTTCGGTTTAGTTAGATGGAAACACAATTCGTTTAGATTATGGAAATTCAACAACTAGATATAAGAGGGAAAATAATTTAACATCCAGTAAAAAAAAAAAGTGAAATAACATACACCAAAGAAAGCGTTCAAAATGTGATGGAGAAATTTCATTGTCTGATTATAAACGTATTACTTTTAAATGGAATGAATCTTATTCTCTTCCACTGTCATTTAGAGTTTCTTGGAAAACAACAATAAAATTATGATTTATTTCCAGAGTGCGGTAAGAATAATTCTATTTAAAAATTGAATTCATTTTCCCAAATTGTAAGTGATAAAATGATTGATTTTTTAAACCAATTTTTGTCCAATTAAGAAATCACTCACAAGCTTTCCTTTGTTCTAAATTAATATATTTTAAGAATAACCTTAATTAGTATATTGGATCATTTCTAAATAATATTATCAATAACGAAATGCCTATTGGAACTTTTAATATCATGGATATTTTCCGTCGAAAAAGGGCTCCTACACATAAAAACAAATCAAGCATAGACTGAACGAAAGATCGATACATCAAGCCTCTAGTGGCACCATCGGTTGATACGCCAACGCAAATGTTTCCATCTTCCTACCAAGTGATATGATTTGCATGTGATTTGTTGTCGTCTTCGAAGGATTGGAAACAAGTAGAAAAATAAACACCTGCGCAGTAGTTGTTCCCACCGCTCTGCCGAAACACGTTCTAACAACTCTCGAAATCAAAATTACTTCACCCCGGCCTTGCGCCATCCATCAACCATTACCGTCCTGAATCCTTGAAAGGTGTTTTGGGTTTGTGGAAAATGGGAAACCTTCCCCCAGTTAGTGATTTGATTTATTCCTCCTCAGAACGTTCGGGTGCCATGACGAGACTATCGAAGGCAATCACAGCCGTTGAAGGATGTCTTCCAGCCAGCCGGGGCCAATCTCGAGGCTATATTGACACACCGTCATAACTTTGTTATTGGCCCTGATTTGGCTTCTCGTCTGAACAAATGCGAACAGAGAAGCCGAAAACGGTTCCGAATCATGATCAATGGAACTTGGTAGTTGCTATACATGTCAACTGTACAGAAAATAGTGACAAGTCCTAAGAGTTCTACAAGTGAGGACATAGAACCAGCGAACAAGCTGAGTGAGGAGTCACCCGATGTGGGTAAATGAACAATGCGGCAATAAATGACGGCTTTATTGCCTCGGTCCTGACTTGCCGGCAGACATTTAGATAGACGGCGGCATATAAACTGTCTTGAAGGGTGTTTGCTGATACTTTTCCTAAATTTGGAACTAGGCAGTAATTATGGTAGGACACGAATGTCGGGATTTATATATACGAAAGCGAGCTGTGCTACTAATGCATACATAGCGTGTGAGTAATGAAATGAATACTAAAGATAATCGAAAATAGAGAAAAAAAAATATGAAAAAAAGTATGAGATGAAAGAAAGACGATAAAATATCAAATAAACATCAAAAATATAAGGTATCCCTGAATTGTATTGATCTTATATGTCATATCAATCAATATATTGAAGGCCAATATTCTACGAGACGCCAAAACGGTCAATTGTGCCAAGAGTGTTTTCGAAAGATCCGGAACAGTTAGGGAAGTGGTCACTTCTAAACACAGCCCGGTGAACTATTTATCTTCTTAAGCTTATGAGAAAAAATCTGAAACATCAAATCCCCAGAGCTTTGGCTCTGACGTGAGAAAGCCATCTAAGAAGATTACCTTCAAAATCAATCACTTGCCTCCTAGAGTTATCCGTGAACGTTTAGTGAACACCGCAGCTGTATGACCGTTTAAGCTGACCAGAGAACGGTTCTTCGTATGCTTTTACATACTTATGAGTTCTGTGCACCCCAAGTTGTGCAAAGGGTCGACTTGAAACATCTCCATCCTGGGCGATATCCAGCCTTCGCCTTAATCTGTGGCCAAGTAAATTTCGATGTCCAGCTGGATTCCAGTTTAATGCTTGTTTACCAGGATTTGCAGAAATCGCTCTCAATAGATAATGAACAATGATAAAAGAAAGGCAAAAACTGTTCCGAATCATAACAAGCCATGACAACAAATTTGATGGGGTCGGCCAAGACCTTGTTGTGCAACACCCTACATGAGAAGGTCTCGTACTGTGCCTCGATAAGGCTGATGATTTTTCAGCAACTCCATTGCGGCACCACATCTATTTTCGCGATTGAGAAGGTTTCGTAGCTTTTTCGTAATCAATGAAAGCCAAATAAAAGGGACTGTTGGACTCCGTTGATCTGCTCCAGAATGATACGGAGAGTGACAGTATGGTACACATAGGATCTTCCGGCTCCAAAACCGGAGGGTCTCTTTAAGAACGGTACATAGCAACATAATGTCATGCCAGTTATCGAATAAAGTCAAGTCACCATTTATGGGTACTTTCAATAAGACACCCTGCATCCAGTCGACCGGAAAAGTTACGGTGTTCCAGACCCCTGGGGCTTTGTTCGATTTGATGCTTCGTTTATGTAGGATGGAAGCAGCACTACGAGGAACATCTGAATGGCGCTGAGAGTACAGGCAGTGAAAGTCAAGGCAGCGGAGGAGATGACTACGTCAGTTCAGCGGACGATGGAAGCCAACCAGCCCCCACCTTGAGGGAAGTTAAGGATGCCATTCAACAGCTAAAGATCAATAAAGCAGCTGGTAAGGATGGTATCGGAGCTAAGCTCATCAAGATGGCCCCGGAAAAGCTGGCCACTTGCCTGCACAAACTGATAGTCAGAATCTGGGAAACCGAACAGCTACCGGAGCAGTGGAAGGAAGGGGTTATATGCCCCAACTACAAGAAAGGCGACAAACTGGAGTGTGAGATCTTTCGAGCGATCACCATCCTTAATGCCGCCTACAAAGTGATATCCCAGATCATCTTCCGTCGTCTGTCACCATTAGGGAACGAGTTCGTGGGAAGTTATCAAGCCGGTTTCGTTGACGGCCGCTCGACAACGGACCAGATCTTTACTGTACGGCAAATCCTTCAAAAATGCCGTGAATACCAGATCCCAACGCATCAAGGCGGCATACGACAGTATAGACCGCGTAGAGCTATGGAAAATTATGGACGAGAACAGCTTCCCTGGGAAGCTTACCAGACTGATCAAAGCAACGGTGGATGGTGTGCAAAACTGTGTGAAGATTTCGGGCGAACACTCCAGTTCGTTCGAATCGCGCCGGGGACTAAGACAAGGTAAGGACTTTCGTGCCTGTTGTTCAACATTGCGCTAGAAGGTGTCATGCGGAGAGCCGGGTGTAACACCCGGGGTACGATTTTCAACAGATCCAGTCAATTTATTTGCTTCGCGGATGACATGGACATTGTCGGCCGAACATTTGCAAAGGTGGCAGAACTGTACACCCGCCTGAAACGTGAAGCAACAAAAGTTAGACTGGTGGTGAATGCGTCAAAGACAAAGTACATGCTTGTGGGCGGAACCGAGCGCGACAGGGCCCGCCTGGGAAGCAGTGTTACGATAGACGGGGATACCTTCGAGGTGGTCGAGGAATTCGTCTACCTCGGATCCTTGCTAACGGCTGACAACAACGTTAGTCGTGAAATACGAAGGCGCATCATCTGTGGAAGTCGGGCCTACTACGGGCTCCAGAAGAAACTGCGGTCGAAAAGAATTCGCCACCGCACCAAATGTGTCATGTACAAGACGCTTATAAGACCGGTTGTCCTCTACGGACATGAAACATGGACAATGCTCGAGGAGGACTTGCAAGCACTCAGAGTATTCGAGAGACGGGTGCTTAGGACCATCTTTGGCGGTGTGCAAGAAGACGGTGTGTGGCGGCGAAGAATGAACCACGAGCTCGCCCAACTCTACGGCGAACCCAGTATCCGGAAGGGTACGATGGGCAGGACATGTTGCAAGAATGCCGGAAAGCAACCCTGCAAAGATGGTGTTCGCTTCCGATCCGGCAGGTACGAGACGGCGTGGAGCGCAGCGAGCGAGATGGGCAGACCAGGTGCAAAACGACTTGGTGAGCGTGGGGCGTATCCGAGGATGGAGAGATGCGGCCTCGAACCGTGTATTGTGGCGTCAAATTGTTGATTCAGTGTTATCTATTTAGATGTAAACTAAATAAATGAAAATGAGGCAGAGTATATTGTTGACTCTGGCTCCTCTGGCGTTTTTCACTCTATCACGGCTTTGGCTTCTCATCAATCATCTATCTGATGGAAATCTTCTGAGCCTAGCCCCCGGAACGAGAAATAGCGAGTGCAAAATACTCGCGAAGTTAGGTGAAGGTGATTACCTCCGATTTTTTACAATGTCTACATAAAATGTAGGCAATTATTTTGTGAAAATATTCATAACTAATGTTGTTATAATTTTGATATGAAATAAAACTGGCCGAAGGCACATTTTTATCGAATTATCTAATTATAACACACGTTGTTTTAAACAACAACAATTGATAGAATTGAGTTTTAAGTTTGTTATGCATTCCTAATCGGGAAGAAACCCTATTTAAAAAAATGTAAACAAAAATCGTTAAAGTGCTGTTTTCCAGGCCTAACATTCGCCCGGTTTTAAAGCTACATCAAGGCAATTCTTCAGGTCGGTTGACACGTGCAGCAGATTTTCATGTTTTGTTATCGATTTAAATTGTGTTTATTGAGAAAGGTAAAAATGCATGAAATATGGCTAGCAAATGTTGAGAAACGCCTGAAAATATTGCAACCAGTGTTGTTGGAAATGAAAATGTTTTGATATAATACGTAAATAAATTAGTTTTAGTCTTGAACAGGTCTTGAAGGAGTCAAAAAATCATTTTCAGCTGACACCGTGGCATCTTCCAGTCGAACTGTATGGAATCATCGTTCAACTGTCTCCTGCCGACGAATGCAGAAGGCATGTTTTATTTGAAAAAATACTTGTTTGCCACCCATTAGCAGTAAACCAAAACTGCGATCGTTTTGCTTACTGATAACTAAACTAATTATTAGGCTTGTAATGAACATAATTATAGTTAAAAAATTCCCTTCAATAAATAAATTAATAAAAAAACTGTTTAGATGAAGTTGGGGAAGGGGGTTTTCATTCCTTCGCAGCTTTCTGAGAAATCCAATTGGCTGGGTGCCAACCTAGGGTTAAAGTTGAATTATGCATAGCGCTACAATGCACTACATTGTTGTTACTTTAACAATACTACAAAGGTTTGGAAAAGGTCAATTCAGAAATGGCAACATGTCGGAACCATTCCGATGTTCAATTATTGACAACCTAAAAGGTAATTGACCTTCCCCGTCAAACATTTCTATTGTCTCAATCAGTACTGGTAGTTTTCGTGATCGTCATGTGAAAACGAAAACAGTTGCATTTTTATTTTCAAGAGACCAAATGAAAATGTAGCGGGTTCCCGGTCAACTGTCACATTACAAGCAGTCATGATGGGAATATTGCTTTGTTTTGAAATCTAAATTTCTGAATAGTTTTAATAGATCTGTGCAAATAACGATGACTAGTCGATAAAATGATTAAATTGTTCCTGGATTTCGAGTTAGAAGTAACGTTATTGAAGAAGAAACAGCTTGTTTTCAATAGTTTGATGCGCTTTCATGAAGTAAAAATCCGTGAAAATGTAGCGGAATTCCATTGTTTATATTTTCTATGAAAGCGGGAGAGAATAAAATGTAAATATCGCGTGGCTACTCTCAATGAAAATGAAAATCTCAGTACTGGTCTCAATTAATTCTTTTGGTTATTTAAGGTCAACTTTCCCAAAGAAACTATTTTAAAAATCGAAAACAAAAACCGAAAAAGTGCTGAACGTTTGAACTGACCTGAAAGATTAACCCAATGTTCGTTCAAAAGCTGGTAAATGTTATGGAACGTACACACGGTCAAGCAGTTTGACCAACATTGACTCCACCTCTCGTTTATTCAAACATCCATCAAGTTTTATCAACAGCGACACGAACAATCAATTTATTCGACCAACAATATCACACACGAACGACCGAAGCGCCAACTTGAGCACCAACCATCAACAAATATATGGGGGTTTGTGCAACTTCACTACAAATGCTCAAACATGTTCGGCGAACCTTGACTCCACCCCCGACAACTCAAACCAAAATCAAACCGTTTTAATTTTTTCCAACCGAGCCGCCAACTGTCAAAATGTTGTTCGAACAACTTCACACACGTTCAAACAAAGCAGCAACCGAAACGTTTTCTTGAGGGTGGAGTCAATGTTCGTCGAACTGCTTGACTGGTGTGTACGTTGCATTAGGCAAATCTTGAAAAACAGCACTTTTTTGACTATTTGTTTTAAATTTAAAACCCAGATTAATCCACCTAGCGGTGGCGCCATGCCTTTCTCGCGCAAAAGGTAATAAATTTAGCCTTTACGCTTACACCTCGATGATGTACAAGAAAGGCAAAACAGTTACACCGTCTAATGTTATGATAGAAAATTTACACTAGTAGACGACAGATGGCGCTGCCAAAAGTTTCTCGAATTTCCTATGTTCGAATTTTGACTTTCGGACAATTTCATAGTACTATGAAACTGAACGAAGAGCATACTTACGCCTAAATGCGTGCAACACGAGCATCTTTATAGTACGATGAAACTCTTAATGGGAAGCCACGGATAAAATATTCATAGATGCAAGGCATTTTTCATAACACATTATTGTTCTATGTGACTATGTCTCATCACTATTTTAATATTATCTATTTTTTGCAATTTGCAATTATTATGAAATTCAATAGTGATCAAC
This sequence comes from Armigeres subalbatus, assembly GCF_024139115.2. Lineage (NCBI taxonomy): Eukaryota > Metazoa > Arthropoda > Insecta > Diptera > Culicidae > Armigeres > Armigeres subalbatus. The sequence continues at coordinate 344,889,751 of NC_085140.1, read as the reverse complement.
AGCGTTTTAGTATCTGTCGTATGCAACTTGTTGCAAGAAAATCGGTTAAGAGTTTCTATGTGAGAATTTGGCTAATGTTTTTATGGCATTTTGTGCACACACACGCACACACATACACACACACACGGACACACGGACAGACAGACATTTGTTCAGCTCATCGAGCTGAGTCGAATGGTATATAACACTATGGGTCTCCGGGACTTCTATCAAAAGTTCGATTTTGAGTGAAATGATAGCCTTTCGGTACAACTAAGTTGTACGAGAAAGGCAAAAATACTTAGATGCGTCGAAAATATGGGTTCTTTGGAGAAGTTAACCTTAAATATTGTCTATCCGGAACAAAGAAACAACTTCGGAAGTAGTGCGCTGGATTCGGCTAAATATGCGCTAAACAACGCATCAATTAAATTGACAGATAAAACTTCGGAAGAAAGTTCGGTGCTACGCCGACAGTAAAATAAAGAATCGTTTGAGCGAATAAAACATTTTGATGGGAAAGGTCAATTGATCAAATTGAATGTTGTTTCATTTTGTTGAAAGAATTTCTTTCTGACGAATTGTTTGGAACTTACCAATTCGAAGTGAAATAACAAAATCAGCAGTGCCAAACTTCACTAAATTCTGCGGATTTCCAAATCACCTGAAACATATTTCTTTTCAATTTTTTTCTGCGTTCTTGCTTTCGTGAAATATTTACCTAGTTTAGTTTACAACTGAGCAATCCGTTGACTTGTATACCCAAAACAATGCTGTGTGACATTTTTTGTATTGAGCATTTTGTATCAAATCTCGCATTCAAACCGATCAGAGAATGTCATACTTCAAGACAAAATTTTCAAAACGACTTATCTGCTTTTGTAAACAAAGATTAAAACGTCGATTTGACGAATATGATAGCACCTCCATGCAAACCAGCACCGCCAACAGATAGCAGAAACCTTCAGCTACCTATTAATGCTACGTTTTGACAGGGCAAGTGAATTGAACAACTCAGTTGAATTCAATTGACTTGCCAAAAGTTGAACATGTTCAACTTTCTTTTCGTTCAAGTGAATTGAATTAAGGTGTTTACACGTTCAGTTCGCGTTCGATTCAAGCGACTTGCTCAATTCACTTGCCTTGTCTAAACGTAGCAATAGTGTTGGTTTGCGTGGGAGAGCTATCAGATTCGTCAAATCGACGATTGATCCTTTGTTTACAAAAGCAGATAAGTCGTTTTGAAAATTTTGTCTTGACTTGTTAATACAGCTCATTTAGGGTGACCATATGGTATCCTAAAGGAGGACATGTCCTCCTTTTTCGATAAAAATCGGATGTCCTCCTTTTGCGCTGAAATGTCCTCCTTTTTGTACATTTTGAGGAAACAATTAACAATGCTAGACATTTATTTCTGGAGAGTTTTTTCTTGTTATCGCTGAAGAAAATATTACAACAAAGATCCATTCGCAAGTAAAAAATACGGTTGTAAATATACACTTGCGTTTGATTCCTTTCCTACTTGGAACCCTTTCCAAATCAATGTTAATATACCAAACATTAGATGAGTGTATTAGAAGATGTTTTGAAATGTTTTGAAATAATAGTTTGATAATTTCACGAAATTGCGAATAATGGGCCATGAATAAAATGATTCAAATGCTTCTCAAGGTGTGCTGCGAGAAAGCATACATTGAATGATTGAATCTTATTTCGATCACATGGTACGTGTCTTCAAAATAAGTCGAAATAAATCTAAAAATGGTCACCTGTCATAAGTCGAGTTAAATACTATTCCATTTAATTCCACCGCAACGGTCCCATAACAGGTAAAGACATTCCACTAAAAGAGCTTGATAAAATGTGTTGGAGGAAACATGGGACTCAAACTTATAACCCCATTGCAAAGATGGATGCAAAAATATATTCCATAGTCAACGATGTTCTGTAATCAAACATAAAGTTCCAAAATTTATTTATAATACCCCGCAAATCTTCAAAATCGCCATGAAAATCTCCATAGTTGTATACAGCCTGAAAACATTTTTGAATTTCTACGAACAACAATTCTAGACCAACATTTGAAAAGGGCGTAACAGCCAAAATTTATTCTTTCTGATTCTTTGTCCACATATATAGCTATATATGTAGACGAAGAATCAGAAGGAATAAATTTTGGCTGTTACGCCCTTTTCAAATGTTGGTCTAGAAATGAAAGCATCGTGGTCATGGTGTACGCTGTGCATCAGGTGCATTCGCATGCCATGAACTTGTTGGTATTCAAGGAATAATCACCGCTGGTCTCTTGGGTGTCTTAAGTAATATACAATCAGTTGTTTATTGCTCAACGTTGCGATGTATGCGATGGTTAAGTCATTCGGAAAATAATATCTCAGATTTTCTTGCTAAAATTCTGTGCATTGCTGCCAAAAATAAATGCCCAGCATATTGATACACCAAACATTTATGTATATTTTATTCAGATAGGTTGAAGCTTGTTTAATAGAATCTCACTATAAAGATGGTGAGTTCGTTCTTTCTTTTTTTAAAATAAATTTGTATGTCGTATTTCACTTGACGCCCCGAAAAATCAGTAAATTTAATATCAAATACAGGAAATTTTCGGTTTGGTAATTTCTTTCACATGTCCTCCTTTTTCAACCAAATGTCCTCCTTTTTGGCACGATTTGAAGGAATTGTCCTCCTTTGGAAAATTTTCATATGGTCACCCTAAGCTCATTTCATTAAGTCGATTTATTTGGTTCCGATGAATACATTCGTTTGGATCTCGTTGGCTCCTCCTAGAACAAGTGAATCGTGTACAGCAATATAATGTTCACCCACTCAATCTTTCCGATTACATTTAGCTTGATAACGGAAAAGGATACAAATCCAGCTTTCCACGTTCGCCATAATGGCGGCTGCCATAAAGAAATCTGACAGTAACTGCTTCCGACGCTGACCTGCTTCCGATGCTTGTTGTAGCTAAGTAACCATTTCACATTGTTTATTAATTCCCTAAAAAATTGTCACGAAACGTAAAAATCTGGAAAAATTCGTAACAAGCATTTCTTAATTAAAAACTATTTTCAGATATGATCAAAACATTCATTATTTCTGTATTTCAGCTAGACGTAATTCTCCACTGCACAATTTGACTGGAATGTCCTATCTGCACAAAGAAAACTAATACGCAATGGTACTAACGTCTCAGGTACTAATGGTACAGCACAGTGTGGTGATTTATATTAGTTTCAGTAGTCGGATAAGAATATGGCTGAGGTACTCCGGTTTAAGTAACACGGACATATGCACCCAGCAGTATATTTTCAGCTATATTTTACAACATGGATCTACGCTGATCTGCGTTTACGAGAGGTAATAAATGCAAGTTGCTTTCTCCGAAAATCAGACTCGGAAAGCGGATCTCAACATGCGCTATGGAGGGGCAGAACGTGCGGCACAGTTATCTGCATCAATTCCTTGGTATTATGTACTCCACGGGTGCTGTAAGCTAAGCTTAGCATTGATGACTTTTCATAAGCACAAAAATGGTGACCATAAGTTAGCAGAGAAACGCTATGCATAGGTGACAAATATGACTAACCAGGCATTTTATAAAAATCTTTATTTAAAAAAAATAAGATGTAAAGTAAAACACCTACGAATTGTTAAATCGATTGCAAATTTATTTCTCTTACACGAATACTTTTCATGCTTATGCGATGTGCGCTAGAATGTATCACTAATCTGTAAAACATTATTTAATTTGGTGTACTTGAAAAACCTCTTTTAGGAGTCTTTTAACCAAGAATCATATCGTATGGGTTACAAGCACAATGTACAGCGGGGTGCATATCTCCGTGTTATTCAAACCGAAACACTTATACTACTGAAACTAATTTTAACCACAGTGTTTTTCCTTTAGTATCGTTGCGATTTTCTTATGCAGAGCAGATAGATTTGAAAATTGTGTTTCATTCATCTTATATTGAAGCTTAACATTGCTTGTTTCAGCCAGACAGCGCAAAGTTATCAGGGAAAATTACGTCGACCTATAATAAAGAAAGATTAAATTATTATTGATATAATAAACAGCCTCTTATTCAAAAATGCTTGTTACGAAATTGTTCTTCCAGATTTTTTCTTTTCGTTACCATTTTCGTAAGAATAAATAAACAATGTGGAATGGTTGCTAGGCTACTACTACAAGCGTCGCATGCAGTTCAGCGTCGGAAGCAGTTACTGTCAGAATTCTTTATGGCAGCCGCCATTATGGCTAACGTGGAAAGCTGGATATGAATGGTGCTTATTCCACTCGTATCACTCAATGCTATCCCTGTTACCCTTTCACTTGTCACATCCGCATAGCATGAAACGTGGATTATGATTGCCTTTGGTTGCTTCGTTCTTCTTCTGGTAAATAGTCCAGATGGTTAGCACGTCGGTCTAGATGTGCTAAGTGTGGAGGGTCCGGGTTCAATTCCCGTCTTTGACCGATTTTTTTTTTATGGTTGCTGAGGTTGTCGAAGTGTACAGCATTTCACTCCTCGATGGGGGAGTGTAAAATTAGATTCAATGTAGACACTAACACATAACCAGTTCTTATTTTCTCGTGACCGGAGACCTAATGCAAGGGCCTGCCGTTTACAACTGTACGCGAAACTAATGCGAGATTGCAATGAAATGTTGCAATCTCTGGTTGGGTTATAATAAATATATTTGCTACAAAAGTTTATTTTATCAGAAGGAGGACATTTTTTTGGATGAAAGAAGGTAGGGAGGACAATGCATAAGAAAGAAGGACATGTCCTTCAAAAGGTCTGTCAAACGTAAACCTAAACCACCCTAAACTGTTCTCTAGGAAGTTAGATCCTTATCTTCAATCACTGAATACAAAATGTTTTTTTTGCCCTGATCGTCAGTAAGCAAAGGAAATAAGGTTACCGACGTTTGGGATGGAATGGAAAGTGAAAAAATACACTACACAAGAATTTATGGAAGCTTCTTTCACCTTCTTTAATTCATATATGAGCGATTTCCAAACTTCACCGAGATCTCAGCATTTTTCGTTTATTATCCCAAGTTGGGCACCGCCGAGTCTCAACAAACTTGTTTTTTTTTGCTGAGAATTCAGTAAAAGTGACGTTTCTGTTGCTGGAGGTTCGGAAACTATTTTGCTGATAATCAGCAAAAAACGGTTTTTTTTGCCGAAGTTGAGGTTTATGAAGTATGAAGTGCGTCTATTCTCCATTTTGCACGATCCTATTGATTACATTTTAATCCACTACTGTTACTAATTTTGTATCTTAGTATCTCATAGAAATGAGAAACACGCCAATTGGGTCCTAAAATGAAGAATCGATATTCGATTTTCTTTCAGGGAACGATGAAGCTAATCATCCTGAACGCTTCAGATTGTTCCTACTCACAAGTCGAAAGGAACATTGTTTAATTTTAAATTTAAAAATAGATGGAAAATGCTTCCTTGACATTTTCGGTCTTGTTTGACGTACAGTTTTGTAAAATCATTAGTGATTCAGTTTCATTCCAAATTTTCAACCGCTATTCTAGTTTTAATGTGTAGCAAAATAGAATAAACTAGCTGGTTTCCCCAGCATCAGCAGTGCTCCATTCCGGTTTTATCAAATTTTCAATTAAATGAAATCGCAACATAATGCCAAGAAAAGAGCCGTAATTGCAAAGTGGATTGACCCGTAGATAAAATAACGCGTTCATACACCAGAACAATTGAAAAATATTTGAATCTAGTAATTCATTCATGGTTCAAATCTGCAGAAAATAGAACTGAGCATTCTACCAGCTTTAATTTTATGACAGTTGACTGGTAAATGAAACTAGAACAACTGCTGGGAAAATTAATGTTTCAGATTCATATTCAAACAGACAGCCCCGAACATTTTGAATCACTGCTGATTTTACTCTAATGGTTCATTCGTTCTGAAATATTGCCTTTTCAGCAACATAAGTTGGTCAGCCCAAAACATATCTTAAAATGTCTTAAAGAAAAAAAATATCATTTTTATCGCATAGTAAATTATCAGAATTTATATAACATCAGTTCATGTATTCTTGACCGATGCACTATCGTTTGCAACCATAAACGAGGTAGGTTGATTTTTTATTTCTTTGTTTTAGATAGAATGAAAACTTGAGCTGAAGAACCTTTGGTGTATTTTGACAATAAGGATTTTTTTTCAGTATTCTGTTTTGTTTCCTATATTTTCCTGCTCAGAAAATGCTGAGGTCCACCGTCTGACCGGTATTAGAACACTACACTTTCGTGAGTGTAAGGAAAGGTTTAGTGTTCGTTGCTTACCTTCGGACCAGGCAGCCATTAAGGTGCTTATAACAAATTAGGATATCAAATTGTAGTGTAAATATGTAAATAGGTTATCAAATTTAGTCCTAAGTCATTTTAAACAAATGAAGTCTTGACTTGGCTACAATGTACGATTTTCATCTTAAACTTAAAATAGAAAAAAAAAATCAAAAAATATTCATTTCAAAAACGAAGGGCCATGTGGCCAATCACTTAGTCCGTATAATTATAGCCGATTCTTTTTTTTTTACAAAATTTGAAATTCCGTGTTAAAAAAGTTTTATGGTTTCTCGACGAATCATGCAAAATGGAGCAACTTTGCAAAAAAATTGTATGGGATTTTTTTTTACACGGCCGTGTAAAAAAAATCCGTGTAAAAACAAAATCGGGTGTACTGTGTTTGTGTTTGTACTAAAATTGAAGATCGAATAGGCACGATATATTATCTTTCCTTGGAACTTTGCACTAATTACTTAGGAATAGAAGCTTAGAATTTTGCTACGCTCAATGAGAAGGAGGTATTTCTTATTAAATTTGCATTCGTTCAATGAAATTATAAAAATGGGAATCGATCGATATTGCTGGCAGATTTTCACGCTCCGGAAATCCCTTTAAAAATGGCAATAAAGAGTGTCCAACATAAAACTGCATAACGAAAAAAACGCTGTAGAAAATTACCCATTGGGTATTTTCTGTTCGAAATTTGTTTAAAAACAGTATATTGTTTACCCTGTATTTTTATCGCTGTTAGTTTTTTGAAAATTGGAAAAAATGGCGTCACCCGAGAAGCAACGTTGAAAACAACTCGGAATCGTGCAGTCAACGGTAAATCGTGTGATTAAACGTTACGACGAAACTCTGAGCATCGAACGGAAAGAGAAATGCGATCGGAATGGATGTTCTATTAGTGTTCAGGATCACAAGCGTGTCGTGAAAGCGTTTAAGTGGAATTCCAATGCTTCGGTCAGAGATGTGGTCAAAAACTTGGATCTATCAAAGTTTTTTGTTCAGAAAGCCAGAAAGGATCGGGAGGGACTGCATACGAACAAAGCGCAGAAGGCTCCAAACCGTGACGAACGGCAAAATACGATGGGAAAACACAGTCCCGGGAACTGGGGTCCTATTGCGCATCTCCTTTCGAAAGCTCTTTCATATGAGAGTTTGCATGGTTTGCTCGTTTCGAGTAGGGATCCTACATTCAGAGATATGCGAAAGCGGCCATCTTGAGCCAATCGAGCATTGATAGCTGTCAGAATCTGAGCCAAATGAACATCGTTATTATTGCGGATTGAAAGGTATTGTGATTGTAATGAAAAAGATTTTACGAAAAGTTTTGTCGAATGAACAATTTGTTTTACATTGGAAAGTTGAAGTAGTCTAGTTTATGAATGGTACTTTGTTCATTTGTATTGCACTTTTATTTTAGTGATAATGCTCTGTTGGACGTTAGATAACGAAATCTGAAAATGCCATTATACGCAAAATCATGTTCGAGCTCCAACATTTTGCCCCACGGCAAGTGCTGGCAGCAATTGTTTACAAAAGTACCAGCGTTGCTAAATCGTCTGGAAAAGTATTCGCACATCTCTTAATATAGGATCCCTAGTTTCGAGTCGAGATGCGCAATAACAGCCCTGTACAACCAAAGTGAAACTTATGCCAAGGCGACTTCGGGCGGCCACTGTTCTTCAGCGTCCAGCACAAGTTTGATATTCCGGAGGAAGTAAGGAAACAGTAACTTTTCAAGTTTACCAAGAAATACATGATTTGGCAAACAATCTGCGCATATGGCAAACAAAGTGCACCGGGACTGTAAACGGAGAGATCTACATCAAGGAGAAATGTCTACAGAGACATCTGCTTCTTCTATTGAAGCAACACGGCAGCCCTACGATTCTTTGGCCGGATCTAGCTTCGTGCCACTATTCAAATGTTGTCCTGGAGTGATACGAACGAAATACGATAACATGATGATAACAAATTGTTGATATTGTTTGTTATTGATAACAAAACTATCTGTTGAAACAAAGTGATTACATGGAATTAAATAGAATAGTGAAGCCTTTTAACTCTTTAACATTTCCTCTAAGACGCTCAATAATAATTAATCAATTTGATTGAAGGTTTTATGATTTTTTTACGTTTTCATTGCACCGTTTAAGTTACGGATTTCGAACGTTTTTTTTAATTATGTTTTTTGAAGATGATTAGATCTCTAACTTTGGATTATTCATTCATTGATATTACCACATCTTCCAAATAGTTTCAACAGCCAAATTAAAATCTAATACTCACCTGAATGACGGTTTTCCGCGGCCCATGTCCGGCATGGTGCAACTGCTGCGACAGTTGACTCTGCTGCTGTTGGGCAACGGCCGCCGCCGCTGCCGCTTGCTGTTGGCTGAGGATCGGTTGAAGCGGCAAGGGCAACTGCAGTGGCAACTTTGGTGCCAGCTTGTCCGGCTGCGATAGCGGATTGGTATTGTTGGCCCGCACCAGATCGAGGGCTAGCAGAGCCTTCGGACCTCCGGGGGTAAAGTATACCGTTTGTTGCGGATGGGAGTGTTGCTGCTGTTGCAGTTGAATGGCGGCGGGTTGCTGGTTCGGAACCTGCAACTGCTGGGAGATGGGCTGCGTGAAGGATTGCGACTGCTGGAGGTTCTTGTTTTTATCCACCATGGGATGGATGGTGTCCGTTAACGGAGTGCGGAACGTGGCCGACCCCAGGTTGGCCGACTTGTTCTTCTGGTTGTCCAGCTTTTTCTTGCCATGAGAGGCTGCCAGTCGCTTCCACGAGAGGGCGTTGATGAACAGGGAATGCTTCTTGAGATTCTTTTCGAGAGCATTCTTCTCCGAGAGTATGCGAGCACTGTCGGTATTACTAGAATTATTATTGTTGTTGCGTTCCTGTATGCTGTTACTATTGTTGTTGCTGTTAATGTTGTTGTTGATGCTGTTGATGTTGGCGTTTCCATTAATGTTGGATGGGTGATTCTGCTGGAGAAGCATCAGTGTTCCAGCATTATTTGTATTGTTGTTCTTGCCGTCGTCCTTGGTACCGATGTTGAGATTATTGTTGTTAATACTACTATTGTTCGGAACCGCTTGTATCAGATTAGGCGGTTTGGTGTTCTCTCGGTTTTTGACGTTGTTCAACTGCTCGTACGAGTAGTTATTGAGAGGAAAGTCTGCCGAATTGGACGACGATAGCGTTCCAGCGCTGTGATGATGCGTCGAATAAATGGGTCGACGCTCCCGGGGACTGAAACTTAGTACGGTACCCATCTTTGCCAACCTCAACTCTGCAACCAAAAGCACTGCCGAGGATGAGGGAATTTTGCGATGAATAATTTATCACACCACGTCGAACAAAAATGCAATCAACACGATACACGTTTCCCCAGAGGATTGCTCTCCTATATTCCTTTCCCACTGAATTTTATGTAACTATACGAAAAATCGACAACTTTTTTCACGCTGCATACGTACGTATCCTTTTTCGTGCGCACTTGCTCTTACTATCTACCTCCTGTTTAATGTATTTGTCACATTGACTTCTTCTCACCACCCTCAATTTTCATCTATGCCACAACGCGATCCCTTTCGGGAGCAAATTTCCTCAATAATTGAAACATCCGCCAGCTTCTTCGGCTATTCACTTTTCACTTACAACACTAGAAGTTTGATGTCCTCTAAGGATGAGAGGCGGAAAACTAAAAAAGAAAATGTTAGTGTCTTACTTCCTTCCGCCCGATGCCAACAGTTTTTCCCGCGAGTAATAGAAATCCCAAAGCTATCAAGATTTCTGGACAGCGAACGACCAGAAACAGGGACACAATGGGTGGTGGGCTGCAAATTGCTGAACACAATTTTCCTCCAAGCAACTAAACACGCACACACTGCTACTGTAATCCTAGTTTTCCACAACAAGACTCAATGAGATAAGGAACATACACTCACACAACCATCGCCGATTGGGATCGAGGTGCTGCTATTGGAGCACGCACTTTCCGATTTTCTTTTCAACTTTGTCCCCAGAAGTGCCCTCGATTCGTGGTATGAATGGATGCCTATTATTCGAAAATTTTCAAACCCAAACGCTTGGCTCTTCGAATCAATTTATCCTCAGGGTCATTCCACAGTATGAATCATCCACTTGGCTGCTGCTTCTGCTATTTTGAATGAGCCTAAATTGTTATTATTCTTCTGGGGTGGACGATTTTTCACTGCACTGTCAAAGATTTTCCATTTGCTGAAGGATATAGAAGTCCGATTTTTGTTCCATAAATAGACAATCCTCCAATCACAATTCCACACTATTTACGCGAAAAGCGATCGCTCTAAGATACAGTTTCGATTTGCACGGCGAAACCACTTCGAAAAAGGGCTCAAAAGCCACAAAACTTTATGATGTTATATCAAAACGCAAATATGGAGGACCACGGAGTCGCCCGCACACTGGTTCTGATATAAATGACGATTCGGAAAAGTCGAACCTGGGTTCAGCACAGCTTGCGCCCGACCTACGGAATCAAACGCACCACTACTGTTACAGGACTTTCCATTCCTCAAGAAAGGACCAACAAGCCGCCAGTGCGTCTTTCGCTCCTCTTTCCCTGGAACGGTATCGATTCCTTGTGCGACGGCGCATAATCTGCCATCCAACCCCATACATAGAACGGCACGCTACCAACATGGCAACCATATTGCAAATATCCCTCGCCCAGGATGGCACGAAACCAACCATAACGACGGAAACAAACCACCCACTCCCAGCCAAAATAACCATGCTTGCAAAGCATACGGATAACATGCCGCGTTGCCTAGCCCACTGTGCGAGCAGGTGGAAAGCGTGCGGAAAGCAGCGATGATGTTTATGCTGATGCAGGCGATACAACCCCATTCGCCACCCACTCCGAAGATATCGCAGCGCTCAGCTACGCGGCTCGCTTGAAGGGTGGTTTGAGCAACTGAGAGTGGGAGAGTGTTCGTCGCTTGTTATTCTGGATTGCTTGCACACCAAACATTTCTTACTCGACTTTTTGTTCAGGACTTATCCTATCGTCGAGCTTTGTTCAAAAATACAACACCAGCGAATTATTTGATTTTGATTTTTATGCCGGCTTCGAAATTAAATTGCGAATGTTTGATTGCTAATTTTACATTGATGAATTATAGACTTATGGGATACCGTGATCCATTGGGGGTAACATTGATGAGTATAACCATTTTCGAGAAATAAATAAATTATTATTTTCTGTTATTACAAGTACTTATTGGTTAGGTATCTTATTCTTGACTAAATTTGCTGCTGAATTATATGACCTTCGGATGAATTTGCATTTATTTTCGCCAAAATTTGAAAAATAAAATCAACATAAATTTTTGAACTCACAGCAATTGGCCGCACTCAAAACAAATAGGGGAACGGTTTGCCACTTCATCTCATAGCTCCTATTTCCATCCCATCAAAAACAAAGCAATGGAAAGGAATTTGGTTTGTTTATTATTTTTGTGATTTTTTTTAGCAGTGAGCACGCATGTTGACATAAAGAAGCGACGAATTAGGTGCCGTATTACTTTGTTTTGCGATGAGATGGATATATGTACAGTGAGATGGAGATCGGAACATTTCCCTATAATAACAAAAAAATGAAGCTCCTACCTATAATAATTATTGTGTGATAGGTTATATTATTTTCTTTGTTGATCCATATTTCTTGTTTCAAAGTTTTTGATTTCTATTGTTGAAAACCCATATAATTCCACTAGCGGTGATGATGCCTTTTTCGAAACAATCGATGCACAGCGCCTCTGCTTAAGGGATTCCAACTATGGTTTTATGGTTCGTATGATTCAGTTCATCAGGGAGCATCTTCCGGATGGCCATAGATTAGTGGTACACGGAACAATAAGACAAAGACAAGAAAAAGACTGAGAAAGAAAAGTCTATAGAGATGTGCATTTAATGAGGACAATTAATTGGACATAAGCCTCACCTCTGTCTGCACCTCTGAACCACGCTCGCGCAGAAACTTTAGGAACTATGGAAAATAGCCACCGTCCAAGTTCATTGTGTGACCAATTCATTTGCCAATTTTGAAGTGTCTATCCATAAACTTCACCTTCCTGTGCGTCCACCTTGCTAGCGTGTCCGTCTTCTCATTGCCATAGATAAGGCAATGGGATAGGACCAATACAAAGGTAATCTTGAATGTTCTTTCGACCAAATCACGCATCTGCTCTCTTATGTTTTTAAGAAAGTAAGGGTCTGTTCACAAATTACGTAACGCTTTTGGGGGGAGGGGAGAGATTCACCTTGCGTTATAATTTATTACACTAAACGGTGGGGGTTGGGGTTGGTTACTACCATGACGCGAAACAAAAATATTTTAAAGGTTTTTTTAATCACTGACTGAAGTATTTGCTAATATGTCTTAATCAAGACGATGAATACGTATCCTTTCCTCGTCACTACCATACTACGCATAATTGTCCCATGCTAGGTTTTGTAGTTTTTACTTTTTATCAGTGCAGGCTATTTTGATGTATTTTTTGGGAATCCTACACGACTACAAGTTCGAATAATTGTTGCTAAATTTAGAGGCATTTTTGTCGCGATGAATATTCACGATTTCTAAAGATTAAATTACAGTCAAACCTCCATGACTCGATATTGAAGGGACCATCGACTCATGGAAATATTGAGGAGTGGAATAGAAAATCATTGGAAAGCTGTTTGAAGGGACCATCACAGTAACCCAGAAATATGTTTTTAGTATGGCATAATTTGCTTCCATGAGTCGATATCGAGTATTAGAACATCGACTCATGGAGGTTTGACTGTATTTATGGAACGACGTATTTTATTTTATGATTAGATTTTTCAAAACAAGCCAAAGTTAATAGAAGCAACTTAGAGAGTTTTCATTCTTAGCAATTGCATTTTAGCGCAACCACTTCAACCACATAAACAGTCCAATTTAAAAATGATTTGTCTATAGTTTTGGTGTAAGTCATTATGTACCGAAATCAACCACATAGCGGGACAGTTAGCGTCAAAACACCAAGCGAATATTGCATTTTGGTTTTAACTAGCTTTTTACTATTTTGGTTTTTACCAGCTGCATTCTTTTTTTTTTGTCTTTATTAAGGAGACTTTCAGCCCTAAGCTGGCTCGTCTCCGGAGCTGCATTCTTGATATCCTTGGTTTTAATCATGTGCGTTCCTATTCTAACAGTGTTCAATAAATATCAAAACCCACATGCTTCAGAGAAAGAAAATTTCTGCGGTAAGCCCCTCAATCGACAGATTTCAAGTATGCCTTCCATGTCCATGCTTGATAAGACCCGAAAAACTTGTTTCAATAGGCATGAAACTGTTTTCAATGAAAAACATTGAGATCAAGGGAACCTATAAATATGGGTACCGCATAATTCTTGCATCATTCCATTACCACGTTCTGATTGGTGCAGACACCAGCGAATGAGCAGCCGCTAGGTCTGCCGAGAAGCCATAAAATAGCGCAACGCGATTTTTTCCTTTCATTCTGACCGGGACAAGCGAAGCAATCGCATCATCGATTGAACAGCACTCACACCTTTTAGCAGGGAATGAAGTCTGCACCGACTGCTTTTTCGGCTCGACACCATCGAATCGACCATCATCAGCCGAAACCTAGCCAGTACATCAGCAGTCCACCCTACAGACCCGACAAAGCAGCAATGCTGAGCAGATACCGGCAGCAGGAGCAGAGTCGAGCCGAGATCGGCCGGCATCGGTGCTGAGCCGAGACAGGCTGAAGCAAAGCCACGTGATGCAGCATGTATGTCCAAAAAACAAACGGTTCTTCAGAGAGCCAATAATAGAGATCAATATCAATGATTTCAATACCCTTCGGGATAGAAATTGTACTTGGGTGCCAAATCCAATATTCTAGTGATAAAATTTTATGCGTGATTTTCATAAATAGCGTCAAAACTAACAGTGGATAATTTTTCTGATTTAACCGCGAAGTGGACGAAGGACTTCGCTTGACCATGCCTTTAAAGATTCATAAGATGTCCAAATCTCTCATATAATCTTAGGGGTCGTACACATATTACGTAAGCATTTTTTCTGGGCTTTTCGACTCCCCCTCCCCCCATGTAAGATTTTTTTCATGTAAATGATTTTTAATTTATATGGTGCGTAAGAAAACGACAGACCCTCCCCCCATAAGTGCTTACGTAATATGTGTACGGCCCTTATTTGGATAAAAAAAAACACCGATAACAGCTCATACATTAATAAACTGTCAATCGATTTTTCATCAAATGTTGGATTTTTTGGCATTGATAAAAAAATATGTAGATAAACATTGTTTGATACTGACCGCACACAAAGCGAACGTGACTGAATGATCGTCCCATGTTACCAATTCTAAATCTTATCACCCGAAATCCCATGTCCGGGTGTTTCCTTCCTTGTACTACTAACAATGTTGTCTCAGAAAAGAACACGTACTTCCCACCTGAACTGCAATTCTAAGCTCGCTTGCCCGGCTTATTGGCCTGTATCTAGCGAAAAGTCCCGTTAAGAAATAGACGCCAGCAGCGAGCAACAAGCGTAAAAAAGAAGAAGCCCTTCTCGAACGCGTTGATGATGATGACGCTTTGGCTGACAAAGAAGCGGGATACAAGACACTAGCTGATTGGTCCACCAATTGAGAAGCAGAGAAGATTCAAAATAAGGTATAAAAGAAAAGTGCATTCGCTCGCAGAGCATTTACCGCCTGAGTTAATATCCCTCAAAAACAAACCATCATCGCAGAGCATTCAGTCTTTTTTATACCATCACTAGAAATTCGCGGTTATTTGAAAAGATCGTTTTCTTACTTTTTGCACTTAGCCGAAGCAAACAGCCTTTTTCAAGGCTCTAAGAGTTAAAAATAATGTTCTCCTTCAGTCGCTATCGCACGGATTAGAAGGCTCTTCAGTGGAAGGGCTGAGATACAGTCTACATCCCCTGCTGAGCCAACTTGTGGTTTATTTCAGGCAGTCCTTCAGTGGGAAGGTTGCCACTGTCGAGGCTAATATTTCGTGACCGGACAGATACTTCCTGAATTTTTTGATAATTCTTGTTCGAGGTAGATTTGATTTCTGTGTCGGTTTGATGAGAAGATTTTGCCAAGGAATGGTATGCAACGCCGATTATTTATCCAAAATAGTTGATGTGAGAAATTTGGACATATTATGTATCTTAAAGGCATGGTCAAGTCAACCCAAGCAACCAGAAGTTCAGATTTTACTTAAATTTACTCTTAACCGAACTAATTGGTTCATTATGGTTCACATCAAGTTCCAAGCATCCTTAACGGAACTTTAAAGTTCACTTAAAGTTCCGGTACATACAAAAAATTACTTAAAATGAGAGCTGATTAAGCCAAAATAGCCCTTCTTATCCGAACTTCTGGTTGCTTGGGAAGTCCTACGTCCACTTAGCGGTTATGTCACAGACATTACCCACTGTTCGTTTTTTCTCTGGAGAATTTCTCGGAGAAAAATATTTGTAACAACATCCGAAAGAATCCGGAGAGTTTTCAAATTAAACCACAAAAAAATTATAGGGCATTTCCAATAATAAAAATCCCGGGAGAATCTGTAAGAAATCCTAAAACTATTCTGGGAGAATTGCTAAAGATTCTTAAAAAAACACAAAGATTGCTGGGGAGCTCCCGGAGGGATCCAAGATGAATTTCCAAAACAAATTATTTAAAAAAAAAAA
This sequence comes from Armigeres subalbatus, assembly GCF_024139115.2. Taxonomy (NCBI): domain Eukaryota; kingdom Metazoa; phylum Arthropoda; class Insecta; order Diptera; family Culicidae; genus Armigeres; species Armigeres subalbatus. The sequence goes on along the minus strand of NC_085140.1, from coordinate 344,873,664 downwards.
ACGACCGGAGGGATAAATTTTCGGGAGCTTTGCTGAAGGAACTACTTGAAGAACATACTGAACAATTACTAAAAGAACCTTCTGAGGCATTCCTGGAAGACCTTCCCTTGGAATAACTAGGAACGGTTCGCCACTTCATCTCATAGCTCCTATTTCCATCCCATCAAAAACAAAGAAATGGAAAGGTATTTGGTTTGTTTATTATTTTTGTGATTTTTTTCAGCAATGAGCACGCATGTTGACAAAAAGAAGCGACGAATTTGGTGCCGTATTTCTTTGTTTAGCGATGTGATGGATATATGTACAGTGAGATTGAGATCGGAACAGTTCCCTATAATAACAAAATAAAACAGTGGAATTTTCTTTCGCGGAAAATCCATGAATATTTCGGGCTCTAGCGGGCGCCGGTGCGCATCGTTCCTCATTATAGCTGATCCATTACTGTAATTATTTCTTCGCGGAGTTGAACTGGGGCACTATGTAGTTTAAAAAAAAAGAATATTTCCATTGTTTTTTAGTTTACGTCGAAATTATTCTGAAAAAGAAAAACAGATTTTCTGCAATTTTTTATCAATACCAAAGTGACGTTTCAGAAAATAGCAACCCTGTATGGAAATTTAGCAACCCAGTATGGAGCGCTAAATTTGGAAACTCACGGCTAATTTTGAGTTGCGTTCTTATTTTACATTCCCGTTTAGATACCTCCGGTGTAAAAGTAGGTCCCTATTAGGGGCCCGGAAATAGCGATAGGGACCCAGATGGGGACTCCCGTGGAGGTGCTCTTATATGAGGGAGGAAGGGGGCGAAAAGTGTTATATTTTGTTACGAGGGGGAGGGAGGGGGTCAAAAACTCGAAAAACTTCCGGCTCCGAATCTGGAGTTGACCAACTACCATGAGAGCTGTTTAAACATGGTGGTGAGGCACTGGCTAGAGCGCTTCATTGGGTAATTACCAAGGTTTGGGAGGATGAGGTTCTACCGCAGGAGTGGTGGAAGGTGGAAGGTGGAAGGTGTCGTGTGTCCCATCTACAAAAAGGGCGATAAGCTGGATTGTAGCAACTACCGCGCAATCACATTGCTGAACGGCGCCTACAAGGTACTCTCTTAAATTTTATGCCGCCGACTAACACCAATTGCAAGAGAGTTCGTGCAGGGCGGGATTTATGGGTGAACGCTCTACCACAGACCAGGTGTTCGGCATACGTCAGGTATTGCAGAAATGCCGTGAATACAACGTGCCCACACATTATCTATTTATTGACTTCAAAGCCGCATATGATACAATCGATCGGGACCAGCTATGGCAGCTAATGCACGAAAACGGATTTCCGGATAAACTGATACGGTTGATCAAGGCGACGATGGATCGGGTGATGTGCGTAGTTCGAGTTTCAGGGGCATTCTCGAGTCCCTTCGAAACGCGTAGAGGGTTACGGCAAGGTGATGGTCTTTCGTGTCTGCTATTCAACATCGCTTTGGAGGGAGTAATACGAAGGGCAGGGATTGACACGAGTGGTACGATTTTCACGAAGTCCGTCCAGTTATTTGGTTTCGCTGACGACATTGATATCATGGCACGTAAAACTTTGAGAGGATGGAGAAAGCCTACATCAGACTGAAAAGCGAAGCTAAACGGATTGGACTAGTCATCAACACGTCGAAGACGAAGTACATGATAGGAAGAGGCTCAAGAGAGGTCAATGTAAGCCACCCACCACGAGTTTCTATCGGTGGTGACGAAATCGAGTTGGTTGAAGAATTCGTGTACTTGGGCTCACTGGTGACCGCCGATAACGATACCAGCAGAGAAATTCGGAGGCGCATACACTGAGGATACTGATCCTAAGATTTTCATACGACAAAGCTTATGAGAATGTTTCATAAGAATTGAACTATGAAAATCTTAAGATCATATTTCGATCAAATCTATCTTTTTATTGGATATCCAACAAGACGATTCCTCGAAGCGTCGGTGGACGTGTGGTGTGATGTCCTAATGTGTGTCCTAATGAGGCGTGTGTCCTAATCACGACGTCCGTGGTTCGAAACCAGGTTACACTTTTTTTTAAAGAACTTGAAATTTTTCATAAGATTGTCGTATGAAATGCATTCCATTAGTGAATCGTATGAAAATCAATACATTTTCTTGTGGCGAAATTTCAAAAGAGAATCGTATGATAGTATTACGACCAGTATCCTCAGTGTAGTGGCTGGAAATCGTACGTACTTTGGACTCCGCAAGACGCCCCGATCGAATAGAGTTCTCCGCCGTACCAAACTGACTATCTACAAAACACTTATAAGACCGGTAGTTCTCTACGGACACGAGACCTGGACGATGCTCGTGGAGGACCAACGCGCACTGGCAGTTTTTGAAAGGAAAGTGTTGCGTACCATCTATGATGGGGTGCAGATGGCGGACGGTACGTGGAGGAGGCGAATGAACCACGAGTTGCATCAGCTGTTGGGAGAACCATCCATCGTTCACACCGCGAAAATCGGAAGACTGCGGTGGGCCGGGCACGTAGTCAGAATGTCGGACAGTAATCCGGTGAAAATGGTTCTCGACAACGATCCGACGGGAACAAGAAGGCGAGGTGCACAGCGGGCAAGGTGGATCGATCAGGTGGAGGACGATTTGCGGACCCTCCGCAGACTGCGTGGTTGGCGAAGTGCAGCCACGGACCGAGCTGAATGGAGAAGTCTTTTATGTGCAGCACAGGCCACTCCGGCCTTAGTCTGATAATAAAAATAGTATATGAACACCAGCAATCTACGCCGTACAGACCCTCCCAGGCCACCGCTACTAGCGGTTACCCTTTTTCACTACAATAATACCAAATAGTTGGTTACGGTCTCCCGTTACCTACCCCAAAATCTCAAAATACTGTAAAAAACCCAACCTAATTCACCGAAAAGTGATACTGCCTTTCTCGCATTTAGCCAAGATACCAACCTTATATGGTTCAATCAAGGGTTCAATAAACAATTTTCTTAATAATTTTTGAACGCAACAGCCGATCGTCACAAAATTCAAATTTACAAGCCCTTACCACCTTTCGAATGCAACTTGTTGCGAGAAAATCGGTTAAGGATTACTATATGAAAAGTTGTCTAATGTTTTACTTAGCTTTTGTGCACACACATACACACACATACATACAAACGGACAGACAGACATGTTCGTCGAGCTGAGTCGATTGGTATATAACACTAAGGGTCTCCGAGGCTTCTATAAAAAGTTCGTTTTTGGAGTGAAATGATAGTCTTTTGGATACAACTTTGTTGTACGAGAAAAGCAAAAAGATATTTTCAGCCAAGTGTTCACAAAATGCTGTACCACACTGTGCACAAACACTTACGGACCGCACTGCAATTTATTCCTGATGTCACTCGTTGATTTTGAATTTCTAATAATTTTCGGATTTATCAAAACTATTCGCCTATCCATTTTATTCCGAAAAAACTCCCTATAGGCGTACCGCAACCAATTAATTGAAAAGTTTAATAAAATCGACCGTACGGCTGGACAACGCCGGCTTGTTTTATCGGTAGCTAGAAGCACTCGGAGCACTAAAAACCGTTTTGACCGTTTTCAGCCGTTTTACCACAAATTTTCTCCGACTTTTCACTATTTGTGTCTTTTTCACTCGGGTGTTCACTAGTGAGTATAGGTGAGTATAATATTTGATCGTGAAAATCACCAGAAAACTCGAAAGAACCTAATTTATTCATGAGCGTGTGCGTCATGCGGCGAAAACTGATAACTGTTTTCAAAGGTGGGTAAGCCGCATATAAAAACAAATGACCGTGAGGGACCGAAAACCGTACAGCACCGAAATCCGTCCACCTCAGGAGAAATCAAAAAAATTGAAGGAGGTTTAATGTAATTAATATAAATAATTTATGTTAAATTATTTATATACTTGACAGTAAGCGCTTTGGCCATTAATTCAGAGTAGGCTCTGTTATTACAACAACAAAAATCGAAAACAATTCATCACCCAGAAAACTCGTAGTTTCAGGTGCCATTTGTTCGCGTGCTGATTATAATTCCAAAAGTGACTGTATTCAAACTGTAAATCGCAATAAATAAAGCCATGCGTATTGAACTATTTATAATGGTAGCAGGTCGGGTAAAACGACTGATTATGAAGGAGTTAAGAACCGCGTCAAACCAAAACTGATTTCAAAAATTCTTTTAAAATGAACTGTTTATATAATTTTACTTTGTAGTAGTCGAATAGGGTGCTCTTTTACTTTTAGTTACGTAAATATTACGTCAATTATGCTTAACTTATGTTGTTTTGTTTTTATCACAATAACCGCAATAATATAAAACGTAGTTGCATATCGCTGCGATATTTTCTGAAGGTCAGTCCTATTGTTGCGGTATCGCCAGTGTATTTTATTATGACGAGCGATTCCACAACAATAGGGCTTCAGCACTACCGCAATAATAGACTCAAAAGACGCATTTTTCAACGAAAATTTTTATTTTTTATCATTTTGAATGGAATTTCGTTCTAGGTGTTGAATGGAATTTCGCCTAACAAAAGATGTTCTAGTGGTTAATTAGAAGAGTTTTTAGTAGATCCGCGTTTGTTTTCGATGCTATTATATCTAGAATGGACTATTATAACACTACCGCAACATAAGGGCATATCACAACGATAGGACGTTTTACCTTAGTATATTCAACCGATCTGCGACATCCGTCCACTATGCACACTGTTTCCTTTCAAGGAATTAGTTTGGCGTATAAAGAAGCATTTTAGAATCATAGGTTGTACAGCAAAGTGATTCCATTCAATATTCTTGATGTTTTGGATGTATCTGTTTTGTGATTAATCCACCATATAATATTGTATCATGATTTTTAAAATTTACTTTGTTGGTTAAAGTTGTAGAGAAAGTCATATTTTGTTGTTGTTGAATACACCATAGGTCTATTTCTAAATTGTTCTGCTTATTGTACCCTAGATCTTGACAAAATGCTCGAACGGTGTGTGCAGTTGACCTCCACAAACATCAAATCAGAGACTAACCCGCAGGAAGCTGGCGGCAATTACCGCTCGCGAAAAATTGGATTGGACCACAACTATAAAAACACTTCTGCAACTATTGGTGCCCAGAACGGAAAAAATAGGAATCTCTTTAAAGCTGTATCAATTTTGTTATAACTGATCAGTTATCGCACGTAGATCTTCTCCACATAACTTTCGCTTTTAGTACTTTCAGTGATGTTCCAATAAGTATTAGTAATAGTGATTGTCATCGGAAGAAAAACGCATTCAATGTACATATTTTAAAGCCATTTATTGATACATATTTCATTACGGTACATATTCATGAACAACTTCCATTTAACACAGTATTTACGTTGGTTAAGATAATTTGTATGTTGCGTTTCAATTTTACTCATTTATGCTAGCAAATATCGATAGGTTTGCCATTGTGGCACTTGTGTTCACATTACACTGGGATTATTAGCATTGTCAGTTCACTTGTGTCATTTAACTAATAAGTATATTCGCTTGGGTGTATATTTTGTTGTATTTTGCTGAACAGTACCTACTTAAATCTATGTTCCAATAGTTATGTAAAGTTCTTCACTAAGCTTTATTCTACTATATATCGAGTTAGTAATTTGTTCCTGGTTCAGATGCTTCCTGATTATGTGTTTTAAAGTCAGAGTATTCGTTTATTTCATGTGTAAGTTGTTGTAAATTTTCTTTTGAAAAGTTTTTACAAATTTACCGTTCATGACTAATCAGCAAAGATCATGTGAGACTGAGTTAAAAGTACCACCATCGCGGGTGACAATGGGAAAAATACACCCATTGTTACCCCCCATGACAATGTCGTAGAAGTGTATAGTTTCGATAAAATTTAGTTAATATTCTAAAGAAAGTGAGCACAAAGCTAAGCTTTTTAATCATTTCTATAAACAGTTGGAAAGACTGCCCTTTACCCTGTTTGGGAAAGAATCTTCAGTAAAAGCAAAAAAGTAACACTTAAGGCTCAAAGGCAATAACAATATACTACATCTGTCAAGATGATAAAATATTATAAAATTTTTATTCTGGCTCGATAAACTAACAATTAAAAACAACAACTTGAGGATAGTTTTTACATTTTCGAAAGATAAGACATATTCCTACACAAATATTTACAACTCAAACGAGTACAAAGATTTACATTTACACAACGTTGGCTGAAGGATTGTAATGTAAAAATAAAAACATTAATTCATAACAAATCAGATGTGTGTTGAGCTGACTAGTATCTATTATCTATAATAAATCGTATTACAACTGAGGAAGTTTCAAATGTTAGATTCGACATCGTGAGAGAGTAAGTAAAAAACATATCAGTATTTTTCAATTATTAGTTTTTTTTTCAGCCTAAGAGTCGGTGTGCATTATTTTATGACTGTGTTTGGAGTATGAATTTACCACAGAACGGTTAATTTGAAACGTTACTCTTTTTGCAGTCTTGGGTATTGAATTATCTGTGTGTGTATGCCTTTTTTAAACACAGTTATGCAAAATTTGGCAAATATTATCAAAAGAGACAGTTTTCTATTTAATTTTTAAAATTTGTGCAATAAATTGTAAATACAAAACAGAATAAAATTAAAAGAAATAATAATGCGACAACTTTTTTTCCAGCCGATCAGCCCATGTTTGAACTGGATTCGCCCCCAAAAAGGTCTCGTTGATAAACTGAAACTAAGTTATGCGAGGTAAGTTCCAATTTGAATTTTTGCCGAGCTGTCGAGCCCCGAAAATTCCGTATCTAAGATTTTGGACGCCACTGGTTGGCGCATGATCAATCAATAAGGATAACAATTCGTTTTTAATGTCGGTTAAGATTTATACATGAATACAACATCTAAATAATTGAGATTCTAGATAGCCTGCTAGGTGACATCAATAAAAACGTGTTCGTTTAGTGGGGAGGCATTTTTATACAATAAATACAGAACCGGGGGCATTGTCAGATGTTGTTTGCTGACAAGTTCCTGAGTCGTGTGGAACCGAGAGAGAAGATGTCGAGCTTAATAAAATCGTAGTATTTCCTAATTTTTGTTTCTATGTTAATTAGTTGTGTGTTCGCAAATTCTGTCTAAACATTGGTTGTGTCAACATTTGAATACGACTTAATCATTAAGCAGATAGTCAGAATTTCACCGTTGAAAAACTTTGGAGCGCTTCTTTACAAACTCTGGAGGGCTTCTCCGGAAGCTCCGGAATGATTTTTCCAGAAGCTACGGTACGCTTTCCCAGAACCTCTGGAAGCCTGCTGAAGAATCCGTGGAAAGCTTCTCCAGCTCTGCAAGGCTTCTCCAGAAGCTCTGGAATGCTTCTCCAGAAGCTCTGGAAGGCTTCTCCAGACGCTCTGGAAGGCTTCTGCAGAAGCTCTGGAAGGCTTCTCCAGAAGCTCTGGAAGGCTTCTCCAGAAGCTCTGGAAGGCTTCTCCAGAAGCTCTGGAAGGCTTCTCCAGAAGCTCTGGAAGGCTTCTCCAGAAGCTCTGGAAGGCTTCTCCAGAAGCTCTGGAAGGCTTCTCCAGAAGCTCTGGAAGGCTTCTCCAGAAGCTCTGGAAGGCTTCTCCAGAAGCTCTGGAAGGCTTCTCCAGAAGCTCTGGAAGGCTTCTCCAGAAGCTCTGGAAGGCTTCTCCAGAAGCTCTGGAAGGCTTCTCCAGAAGCTCTGGAAGGCTTCTCCAGAAGCTCTGGAAGGCTTCTCCAGAAGCTCTGGAAGGCTTCTCCAGAAGCTCTGGAAGGCTTCTCCAGAAGCTCTGGAAGGCTTCTCCAGAAGCTCTGGAAGCTCTGAAGGCTTCTCCAGAAGCTCTGGAAGAGCTTCTCCAGAAGCTCTGGAAGGCTTCTCCAGAAGCTCTGGAAGGCTTCTCCAGAAGCTCTGGAAGGCTTCTCCAGAAGCTCTGGAAGGCTTCTCCAGAAGCTCTGCAAGGCTTCTCCAGAAGCTCTGGAAGGCTTCTCCAGAAGCTCTGGAAGGCTTCTCCAGAAGCTCTGGAAGGCTTCTCCAGAAGCTCTGGAAGGCTTCTCCAGAAGCTCTGGAAGGCTTCTCCAGAAGCTCTGGAAGGCTTCTCCAGAAGCTCTGGAAGGCTTCTCCAGAAGCTCTGGAAGGCTTCTCCAGAAGCTCTGGAAGGCTTCTCCAGAAGCTCTGGAAGGCTTCTCCAGAAGCTCTGGAAGGCTTCTCCAGAAGGTCTGAAAGGCTTCTATAGAAGCTGTGGGAGCCATAACTGTGAAAGGCTTCTCCGGATGCTTCGCATCGCATAAGTGTAAGCTAGTTCTTGATAATTTCTACAAATGTTCTGAAAATTCTATTTTTTTGATGAAGTCGTTATCAATGTGAAAATTGTTTTTCATAAACCAATTACCAAGCAGGTCATTCTAAACAGCTGCGGTACATTTAATCCAAATGGGCTAGTATGGTTTTGTCTTCAACCTACCTATAATTTGTTGCATAACCTTTCCTATTTGGATATTGATCCGTAAAATTCCATGCTAAAAATTAGCGGAATTGTTTGTGCGTTGTCATGTTGGTTAAAGGGCTTCTACAGTTTCAAACAACTCCAAATCGCCTTGCTAAAAATTATCTCGTCTAAGCGGTGCTGGAGTTATTCGGTGCCCCGCTAATGGCACTGAACAAGGCAAGACTGTGGCGGTGAGCGTTGTTATTACTGTCGTCCAGGGGATAGACGAACTCACCCAGCAGATCGCTGAGCGCTGAACACAGATTCTCGTAGTTCTCCTTCAGGGCGTTGTGGTACTCCCGCTGGTCCGATGAGATAACATTGTCGTTGATCTGCAGGGCTGTGAAGCATATCCGAACGAATTCCCTACAAGAAATTTTCGTTACAATCAAGTCTACGTTTCGTAAACATTTTACCAACTCACCGGAAAATATCCTTCAGATCTTCGACCTTATCGGAGGCGTACTTTGAGCTCTGTTTGGGATCGAGGAATGCTGAAGCGTATGCCAACGGACCAGCATTCACAGTCACGGCTACACTACCTTGTAGACGCAGTTGCAACTTCTTGAGATCGATCGGGCCGAGAACAACCTCTTCCAGTTCGGCCACTTTGGCTTGCATCTCGTCGATCGCTACTTCGATCGGACTGAGTTCCAACGATTGCCGTTCCTTCACCGGAATGCGTTTCAAAACGTATGGAAAGCTGTATTGAGCTGAAATGTTAGAAAACGATCATTTGACCACCTAATGGAACTTTCAAACGTTAACTCAACCCACTTGTTAGAATGGTTCTTCGTTTCCATTGATCCTCAACTGAGCCCCGTGCTCCGCCACTTCTTGTAAATGGAGTCTCGTACATAAACGTATCGACGTCGTGATTCTGCTCGAACTCCGTTTGTCGTATTTCAAGCTCGTCCTTGCAGAAGAACGGAACCACATGCGTCACCTGGATGTAGGCCATTTTGAGATCTAACGCTGCTACGTCGACCTGAGTAGGAGATTTCGATTGTTGTACCATTTTTCGAGAATAGTTTCAGTAGAACTTACCGGACACGAATCCATGATCATCTTTACGTTATCACTGCCGAATTTGTCTCTGTACTGCTTGTGTAATCTCTCGGATATTTCGCTCAGCGTAGTAACCTTTGGCTCTTTGTAAACGTACTCAACTGCATGTTCCTCCTCGAAATAGGCCTACACAGATGGAAGTATTTCGATAAACTAAAAATGTATGCAAACCTAAATTATGTTCTACTCACCTGTCCGTAACAGATCACACGATAGAACCTTCCCAGCAGACGCTTCCCCGTTTTGTTGAATTCAATCACCCGGTTGTACGACTGCGTCAGATGTTCGTAGCTTTGTGCCAACCCTGGGTAGTCTCGTCGGCTCTCCAATATTGGAACAATCAACCGGTACAGCTCTCCAAGGCACTCATGCCTTTCCGCTCGATCCAACGACTCGGCACATTCTTTTAGCTGATCCAGCAGCAGTTGTTCCGTATACTGAGAATCCGAAGCACCACTGTCCAACTTTAGTCCCTTTTCATCCCGTGGAATGTTTCTGGAAATCTTGACGAATGACTCCGCTCCAAACGCTACGGTACTGTTGCCCTTCAGCTTCAGATACTCAGAAATCAGTGCCGCTATATGTAAATAACAGCATGCCGCTTCCGAAATGTTTCCGTTCTGTTCGTGATTGCGAGCCATCGTCACCAGCCATGTGTGCCGCAATTCGGGCGTGGATGCATACGAATTTGCCAACGAATGCTGCAGCTCCAACAACCGCTCCGGATCCATATGGTGAGCCTGCATTTGCGCAGTCGCCATCAGTACGGTACGAACTCTCCTCGTTAGGTCCTTTACCTCCATCGGGAATCCAGTTCCCTTCATCGCCTTATCACTTGTTGCATAGCTATTGATGATCGAGAGCGACTCTTGGAAGCGGGCGTTGTTTAGACCAATCACGTTCCCGATCATCTGCGAAACGGATATGATCACCTGCAGATGCACTCTGGTTAATCCCTTTCGGCCACTGAATTCGAAATTGCTTCTCATCAGTAGATACAGCACAGCACACGCTTCCTGTCGCAGGCTCGACAGTCGACTATCGCAACATTTGAGCAACTCGTAGACTATTTGGCCACACAAGATGGCGTTTCCTTTAAACAGCGCTTGAGAAAAGTTGTTGATGAACGCTCGAAGTGCGGCGAATACATGCTTGGATAGAGACTCCGACTGTCCCAACTGCAAGAATCTCAGGTAGACTCGAGCAATTTTCGGCAGAACCGAGCTCTCCAACATCGAGTCCCGGAATTGTATCGAGTAAAGACCCATGCAGTCCAGAATAGTCAAACCAATCTCCGTAGCTAGATTAGATTCGTAGAGTGCTCTATGCAACCGCATAGTTTCTTCAACTAGATTCTCTCGATTCTGGGGGTGGTTCAGCGTTCCGGATTCGAATGAATTGACGGATTCACTGTTTGGAGGGATCATCCTCGCCGGAAGTGTGCTTGCTTTGGCAGACTTGGTAGCTTTGGTCTCTTTACCGGTCTCGCTGAGGACTAGGATGTTCTTTTTGCCCACATATCGGAAATAGAGCAAGGAGAGGTCTAATACGGTGAAAAATTGCACTGTTTCACTTTCCGTACAGTTGTGCCACCAGGCGATCATGTGATCCGGTGAGAGATGTTTTACCACAAACAGAAAGCTAATTAGAAGGTCTTTGGTTTCCGTAGGGGTGAATTTGTCAGTTCTTTGGATGATGGTCGGTTGGGTAACGCTGATTGATCGTGCGTGACTAGGTCTGGCTGAGCCGTTCATTTCATTGGAATTATTACGTATCACAACTGTGCCGTCTTGTGACAGTGTTGAGCATTCGGAGTTCAGAGAAGTGGTCGAATGGCCGTTTGCCAACGAAGTTTGTCCAGCGATGGCAGCCAAAAAGCTTGTATCCTTCAGATGAAGCGATGACCTTATTGGACTCGGACAGTCGAAGTGCATGGTCACACGGTTACTGCGGGACTTTGGTGTACTGGTGTGAGAAGTTACGACTTGTGGAGATATCGCTGGAGTTGAATCCCGTGCAAACACGTAACTACTGCTGCATGACATTCGGTTGGTACCAATCGAGTCATGTTTTTTCTTATCCATCCCGTCTGGTATACGATTCAGATTTTCAAGTACGATGCCCAGCCAAGGAACGTACAGCAAAGCAATCCGGCTAAGTTGACCTTTGTTTTGGTATCTATCGTCTAAGTCATGCTTTGCAACGAGGTCCTTGAGGATAGTTAACCCAAGTCTGCGAATGTGACTGATTTCGTTGAGCGCACTCTTCACTTCTTGGAGTAGCATTCCAGCGAGGAAGTGTTGTCTGCAGAAGTCTTCAGACAGACAAAACTGCTGTAGTAAATCCGGTGGTCGATTGTTTGGACTTAACAGGAATGGTAAATTCAGTGGAATGTAGTGTTCGTGAGAGCAAATCTCACGGATGAATGCGAATTTATATTCTTGGAGGACACGTGAGTCTCCGGGGCCCCAGCGATCCATGTAAAGTCGAATCAATCGTAACACGAAACCACGATCCTTGAATGTCAGACAACGCTTTACAAATATGGACATACTTTGGTTGAGCGTCTCGGTTTGCATTGGAAGATCTTTGTGCCGCGAATTGAGATAGGGTAGAAGAACGCTGAATGCTGACTCTGTCTTGGCGGAGAATTCTTTGGGAAATCGTTCATTACGTTGCATTTTGATGCGCCCCGTAGAGAGGAGAAACTGGCCCATGCTTTTGACGATGATGTCGAAGAAGATTCCGGAATACTTCATGAACTTGTTGACAAGAAGGAAGTCCGTATTGTTCTGATGGAGGAGAGTAGGCAGATGACGGCATAGTTCGCCATGCACTGTGCTGACTTGTTGAGAGGTTGGTGAACAACCATTTACGGGGAATGCATCGATGCGGAAGACGTACTTAACGTACGAGAGGAGCAGCTCTTTGCGCTTAGCTTCTTCGGAGATCATGTGGAAAGTGTTAACAAGCAGTCGTATAACGTTCAAGCCTATTTCATCGCTTTGGGTGGCTACCAGGAGGTTAAACAGCTGGTTCAGGATCGTTGGCAGAAATGTGATCAACGAATTGATCTGTATAGCGTGAGCAGCTTTGAGGATTTTGCAGCTTTCGGATTCAGCTGGAAGGGCGGCAGTTTTGGGCTGATCGAGCAAGCGTTCTGCGTGAAGGAACAGATTGTGCAAATGTTGATCGGTCGTCATCACCGTGGAGTCTAACCGGAAGCTGATCGTGAAGATCTGCCGTTGGTTGTCTATCCATTGAATTTCCGGACCTGCATTCTGCTGGAGGGATGGAATTTTTGTAGCGTGTGGCCATTTCAGGGCAGCAATAAGATACGAAATAGAGAGAAAGGCTAGGTTAGACAGTCTACTGGTTAATAAACTAAGCGTATTGTGCGGAGATATTATTAGTGTGTTAAATACATGACGTGAATCAGATGACAAGCAGGACTACTGTCATGCACGCTATGAACTTACCCCTTTCCCGAGACCAAGCGGCTGAATGGAGAGGTATCCTGCCGGCAACGTGGCGGCCACCGGTAGACATTGTTCTTCGATGTTTAATTTTCCTTTGGTGAGCAAAGGTAGCCAAGCGTAGCCCACCGGGGTTTCTGTGTTGGTCGAAACAAGATCTTTCTTCTTGGCGATGTTGCACGAAACGTGGAAGAATGAAAACAACAAATGGTGTTGCGAAGTTATCCTCAGAGGGAGACGAAGCTTGATTTCCTCGTACCACGTGGGGCTAGTGTTGTGATGCAGTACTGGGCATGATATCTGGGATACGAGGGTTGGTTGACCAGGACGACCATAAATACACTGAAAATAATTCGGTTTTAGAATATGCTACTAAAATTCTTCGCTAATCACAAACCTCGATTGATTTTGCTTCGGTGGAATCACTATCGCGTAGTTCAATCAAAATTGCTATATTCCGAGCCCTAGAAAAAATCTTCTGGCTATCGTAGTTCAGTTGTAAAGGGTAGACGAACAAATGGTTGACGAAGGTTGCGTACGGATTTAGATGTTGATCAGAACCACGATTTTCAAATTCGGTTATTTCCAAAGTAGGGTCAACAGTTGGTGGAGATGGGAAGGGTTTCAATGGAACCAGGGTGCTTGTTAGGCAATCTATGTTATAAAAACATTTATTATAGACAACACTATCTAATAATATGTTCAGGCTACGGGCTTCAAGCATAAAATTTGTCTATCTCGATAGAACTCCTTCTGGCCAATATGTAGTTTGTTACAACTCCGTAGCCGAAACATAATATACACATATTCAACGAAAACTCACTTGACGGAAACTCATTCAAAGCCTCGATGAAAATTTTCAACGAACCCGGAATGACAGTAAGCTTACTAAACTTGTCAGGCTTCCTGTACTCTGCCAGCAGCTTCAACAGTTCATCGTCTTTCAACTTTGTACACTCCTGCCGGTAGATTGCAGGGAAGTCAAACGAAGTATCCAGTTCATTACTGTAGAGCCGGAAAAGCGGTCTTGCAGCCCAGGCAAATGGCATGCGATAATGACCACATTTGTGTGCATATTGTCGAACCGTTTTCTGCAGTTTACACAACAATTTAACATCTTTCATAGCCTTCAGGTACGGCTCCGTAGATGGGTTGAGTGCCCCCTGAAGAATCTTATCGATTTTCACCACCACGAAGATGTCCGGGTTGGGCGAGGTTACGCTGAATATTGCATTCCTAGCTCGAGCTGTCCACTCCTTCGTCACGTCCGGATGCAGGTCGTCGCTGGTGTCACAGCGGGTTTTGGAATGTCGCTGGATGGTTCCGGTACCATTCTGCTGGTGTGATTTACTTGCTGGTTTCGGAGAAGTGCACGCGGGTTTTTCCGCTTCCCAGCTGGCGTTGAGCATGTCCCGCACGTGATCTTTGTTCAGGTCGAAGTAGAAGTTCTCGGTCAGCTTGCGGCCATTCTTGGCGTCGTACAGTGCCACGCTGGTTAGATAAGGCTCCAGCTGTGAATAAAAAGAGTCAAATTAGTTTTGAGCGTTACAAAAGCCGGCTTCCAAAACTAGGTTCCCTATTCTTTAAATATAAAAATGATTGTTTCAGTTTTATTCGTTATCATAAACTACTCTATTTTCGATTCAGTTCTGTTGAAGTATATTGGGCAAATGATTTATTTTGGGCTTTTAGCAATATTTCACGTGTTTTTATTACTCAATTTTCTTTACATAAATAGCGATTATGAATCTGTTTAGTCTTTCATACATACATTTTCATAGATATTTATATGGAAAAAGAATAAAATATTGCCAAAAGCTCAAGAATATATTGAAATGTATAAAATATAAAATGCAATACTACGAAAATTCTTTGTATAGCATTTCTAATCTTTAATTATAATTTCTAATGTCTCATTTATCTAAAACTAGTTGACCCGACGGTTCTATAGAATGATTTTTTATTTTTTAATTGACAACAACAACATTTTTCTTATTAAACCAAATTTTAAAAAAATACTACGATTTTTTTGCAATATTTTCCCGAAACTTTCAATTCCTGTGTGATAATGTATTGACTGTAATTGTGGCAATTTTCTAGCAAGTAATTCCAGAGTCCAAACCGGGTTTTACTGAGGCATTCCACGGGGGCATGTCAGTCGATCCTGAGCGACCATTTCGAAAATATTTGAAACTCTGCACAGTTTTTCAATTTCATCTAAATCGTCATTTTTCGATATCAAATCTTCATATTGAGTCACGACTAACTTTTCAAAAGGGTGTATGTGAAAATGGTTCAAAAATATTTAAAAAGCTGCACAGCAAAAACGGAATGTTCGATTGTTATGATTTTTTTCAGCAAAGTTAGACAACTAAATGGTGATTCTTAAAAAAATATACACCGTAAAAAATTTTTTGCCTTTAAAGATATCATTTTTGTCACAAAAACTCAAATATCTCAAAACCCTATCTTTTTACGCATGTAATTTTTTTAGGGCAAACGGTCCATTATATTAGCTATCTACCATAAAAATGATGGTGATGGTAAACTAATAAACAAAAAGTTATGACATTTCAAACATTTCACAATTTTCACATTTAGTAAAAAATTTTTTCTGTGTAAGTTATTTCGAGAATTGCAGTTTGATGCAGATTTTATTGTTAAGGGACGTGATTTAAACAAGTTGTTTTCATGATATTTTGATTTAATTATTCATAGCATCTATAAGAAACTTAGACACGATCCAGTGTTGTGATCAAAAGTATTGATAGTGTCATAATTTTCATTGCACGTGACTGGCGAAAAATTCTTTTAATAGTGTTGAAACCTGTTGATAATAACGTTGATAGAAACATATCAGAAATGTTATTTTAAGACAAAAGCTGCAAAATCAAAGATTTATATACACGTGTACGTGTATAGTTTACCTGCAAAAAATATACCTCTTAGAGACTAGACTTTATGGATCAGGGAGGAAACAGGTATCTTCAACAACAACAAATGCATGATAGGTACATACCATGACAATGCTCACGAAAAGCAAAAAATTACTACTACTAAGGTTGTTAAAAGATCTTATAGTAATTTTTTCTTCAGTCAAGCAAATGACACCAAACTAGTCAGTAAAAACTTAAAAGTGATTTTTGTTTATTGAAATATTACGAACAACATGAGAAGCCGCTTTCTCAACTGTTGTAGGCCGTTTGATGGAAAAAAGTGTTCAAAAGAGTTACGAAATCTCACCGAAAGCACCATAGATAAACTGAAAGCGACTGGTTATGCTCCAATGTCCACATTGAATACAAATTTACGCATTTGCACGTCCTGCCGTCTAAACGTTGACAAAAGAGCAATCTGTATATCATCGGTTGAGCAGAGCGCAGGAAGTTCGAAAACGACAGCAACTGAGGAATTGCCAGATGTATCGACAACAACTGAGGAATTACCAGAAGTATTAAGTGCTGAGAGCCTTGCCACCGTACCATCAGCGAAATCTGTTTCAACAAATCAATCGGAAGATGAGTGTATCCAAAAGGTCAACATCGAACGCTTTAACGAGGGCATAGCTGGGATAAAAGTGACCTGATTAAATGGAGTAAGATGGACTACGTTTATTACCCGGAGAAAAATACCGTGAAATAAACGAAGCTGTACGAAGAAACCTCTTCAAATTAGGACCTGATGATGTGGAAAATACAGACTACGATGAGGTAATTATAAATATGAAGGAAAGGTTCTCGAATGCAGCCACGACAAGGAAAGAAAAATTATTGATTTTGTCGATGCTGCCAAGTTCGTGGTCTATTCAGGATGCCATTGATGAGTTCAAAACCAATAGAAATACAGTAAAAGAGGCAAAACAATTGAAGAATAACTGTCTTTCAACCAAAAATACTAGGTCTAGTACTGCATTAACAGATGAGACAAAAGAAATAGTAGTTCAATATTTTGAAGATGATGAAGTAAGTCGAGCTATGCCTGGTCAAAAAGATTATGTATCAGTAAAAAAAGATGGAAAGCGTCAAGCAATCCAAAAACGATTAATGATGACGACTTTGAAAGAAGCGTACACACACTTCAAGGAAATTCACGATAATATTAAAATAGGTTTTTCCTCATTTGCAAGCCTTCGGCCAAGGCAATGTAAGCTTCTTTCCAATTCAGGAACACATAATGTGTGTGTGTGCACAACCCATGAGAATATTAATCTTATTTTACACAGTTTGAAAAGAATCAATTTAACAAAGGATATTAAAATGTTAACTGGTAGTCTTTTGTGTGAAAATACAACATCAAATTGCTATCTACGATCTTGTTCGGATTGTCCAGATTCTTCATCATTGGAAAATACTTTATTCGCTGAGTTTGAAGAAAAATATATTGATCAGTTATCATTTGAGCAATGGGTGACCACGGATAGGTGTGACATAGAAACTATTGTAAAACCTGTAGATGAGTTTGTGTCATATTTTTGCTTGAAATTAGAAAGTTTAATCCCTCACGATTTCATTAAAACAGAACAATCCAGCTTTTTAAAAAATACGAAAAATACATTACAAAATGGTGAATTTTTAGTCATTTGTGATTTTTCTGAAAATTACAGCTTTGTATTGCAAGATGAAGTGCAGTCCCATCACTGGAACGTACAACAAGCTACAATTCATCCATTCGTTATTTATTTTATTGGAAGTACGCAAATTGAACACTTAAGTTTTATTATAATTTCCGAAGATTTAAGACACGATTCAGTATCCGTAAACTTGTTCATTGAAAAAATGATTAACTTTTTACGCGTTGATAAGCATGAAGAAGTCAAAAATATATTTTTTTGTCTGATGGAGCAGCGTCGCAGTACAAAAATCGTAAGAATTTTTCGAGCCTATGTCAATTTAAATCAATGTACGGAATTGATGCAGAATGGCATTTTTTTGCTACATCACATGGCAAAGGTCCTTGTGATGCTATTGGAGGAACAATAAAGCGCATGGCCACAAGAGCAAGTTTAGCCAAAGAACGTGAGCATCCAATTAAAACTGCGAAAGAACTTTTTGATTGGGCAAATCGTAGAAAAGAAAAAGATTTAACCAAATTATCATTTTGTTTTACTACTACTGAAGAGTACGAAATAAAGGCTTCAGAGCTCAGCGAGCAATTTAATAACGCGAAAACGATCCAAGGAACCCAAAAATTTCACTGTTTCATTCCATTGTCGGAAAAAAAAAATTAAAGCAAAACTATACTCAAACTGTGCTGATAATAATTCAAAAGTGTTCGATATTTTAAAAAAATTGAATAAAAATAAATAAAAAATAAGTATTAATAAACTGTTTTCATGATATCATAACCCATACCAAAATTCAAACCCAAAACTCTTAGAGTTTCTATAACAACATTGTGTAACTGCCACATTTAATTTAATACTTAGGATAATATTAATTAATTTTTATTTATACATATAATATTTATACATATAATATACATAATATCGATGAATACATAAATATGGAATATCATACAAACAACTTGTTTAACTCACGCAAGGCCCTTAACAATAAAATCAGCATCAAACTGCGATTCTTGAAAAAAAAAATACACGGAAATTTTTTTTTGTTTACTACATATATGTGAAAATTGTGAAATGTTTGAAATGTCATAACTTTTTTGTTTATTAGTTTACCATCACCAAATTTTTATGGTAGATAGCTAATATAATGGACCGTTTTCCCTAAAAAAATTACGTTCGAAAAAGATAGGGTTTTGAGATATTTGAGTTTTTGTGACAAAAATGATATTTTTAAAGGCAAAAAAATTTTTTTTTTACTTTGCACATTTTCTTAAGAATCACCATTTAGTTGTCTAACTTTGCTGAAAAAATCATAACAATCGAACATTCCGTTTTTGCTGTGCAGCTTTTTAAATATTTTTGAACCATTTTCACATACACCCTTTTGAAAAGTTAGTCGTGACTCAATATGAAGATTTGATATCGAAAAATGACGATTTAGATGAAATTGAAAAACTGTGCAAAGTTTCAACTCAATAGAAAATCATGAATTAAAAATTTTCTTAAATTTTGATGCTGTTGCTTGGAATCGCTCTACTAATAAACTGAATTTTTCACATGTTCTCAAGACTTCCTGGGGAAATAAAATCTGACATTTTTTTCATAAATAAGTTAAATAATTCCTTAGAAAATACCTCCAGATTTTTCAACAAAAAACAAGAATGCTTTCAGAAATTCATATAGAAACTCTTTCGAAAATTATTTCAGGTATTTCTTCTAATACTATCGGAAATTCCATTCTCTCGAAAATATCTCCAGTAATTCCTCCGAAATTTCCAGCAAGAATTTCTTCCTCAATTTTCCTCTTGGAATTTCCCCAGAAAATCCCCCGAAAATTACTTCGCAGATAAATGCAGAAATTCCTTTGGAAATTCAAAGAAGGCGATCAGAGAATTTCGAACATTTCCTCGTTGATTCCATTACTAGTTTTTTTTTAATGAATTTCTTCGAAAAAAACTTTTAGAAATTCCTTTGAAAGTTCCTGTAGGATTTCGTTTGAAATTCCTTCGAAATTCCATTGATAATTTCTTCGGAAATACCGTTTTGACTCAAATCCTGAACATGACTCATGTTCCGAACACTAACGATTTATAGCCCTGAAACTAAATTTTTTCGTACGGAGGGCCAATATTAGAAACGAAATGAATATCCTATGGAAAGAAGCACGCGAATAAGGTTGAAATAGCCATAGCGGAATATGAGTCATGTTCTAGACTTGAGTCAGAACGGTACCTTATGAAAATCTTTCAGGAATTGTAGAAATTGTTGAAGGAATACCTTCGAACATTAGTTTAGGAGAAATCCTTCCGAAATTTCATTAGGAAATTCTTTGAAAATTCCTATAGGAATTCTTTCGGAAATTAATTGACGAATTTCTACGCGATATTTAGGAAATCCTTCAGAAATTCTTCTTCTTCTAAGAACTCCTCCACCAAATTATGCCAGGAATTCCTTTTGACATTCCTCCAGTAAATTGTCTGGAAAGTAAATTTGTAAATTTCTCCGGAAATTTCTTGAAAACTTTCTCCAAGAAATCCTGCAGAAATGATTTTAGTTAATCCATACGAAAATTCTTCCGAAATTCCCGCAGGAATCATTCCAGAAATTTAGTTGGAAAAATACATGATATACATGATTCTTCGGAAATACCAAAGGAAAATCCTTCGGATATTGCTACAGTACTATACCAGATAAATTGTTTTATAGGGATACTTTCGGTATTCCTTTAGGAGGAAGCATTCGAAAATTTCTTTGGGAATGTCTTTGAAAATTTCTTTTGAAATTTGTTCAGAAATTGATTCAGAAATTTCGTCGAGATAGAAATTTCTAAGAGATTCCTTTAAGAACTTCTTCAGAAATTCACCAGGAGTTCCTTTTGACATTCGTCCAAGGATTCCTTCGGAAAATTCTCTGGAAAAGCTTGTAAATTTCTCCAAAAGTTCATTAGAAACTTCTTCCAGGAAATCGTTCGGAAATCCTTTTAGTAAAACCATACGAAGTTTTTTCCGAAATTCCTACAGAAATTTTGGTGGAAATTTTGTTGAGAGAATTTTTCCGAAAATTTATCAAAGAATGAAATAGGAGTGAATAGGACTTTTCGGAAGAGTTTCTAACGGAAATTTCAAAGGAATTTACAGATGGAATTTCCAAAAGAACTCTCAAAGTAATCTTCGAATGATTCCCAAAAGATTTTTTGAATAAATTTCTGAAGTGATTCCCGAAAGAAATCTTAGAGGAATATAATAAATGAAACACTTTCTAGATGAAGTTCTGAAGCAATTCCGAAAGAACTCCAAGATTTTTTTCTTAGAGTTTCCAAAGGGATTTCATAAGAAATTACTGTAAGAACTTCTTTAAGAAATTCCTGCCAAAGCAATTTCTTTAAAAAGTTCGAAGGAATTCCTAAACCAATTTCCAAAAAAAATCATAAAGAGATTTCCGTAGGGGGGTCCCGTAGCGTAGTTGGCTACACGTTCGCCTTACAAGCGAATGGTCATGGGTTCGATTCCTAGCCCCTCCACCAAACCCTCGTCAGTCGCCGGATCCACAGCCCATACGGTGGCGTTCTGGGGTGCACGCCTTACCGTCACGGCTGCTTGATGACGACTGACAACTTGTTCTTCTCGGAGGCATTCCTCCAACGTTACCCGGATAAACGGCAACCGAACAATGCAACGATCATTGGATAGACTAAAGACACTATAAACAAAGACAGGAAATGTTCCAATTGGAATTCCAAATTTACTGTCAGTGTCATTCCAATCGAGCAAACGACCTGTCATTCCAAAATATCAAGCGCAACATTTGGCAAGGGTTCATTTGAACCAGCACGAATAAATATTTTGTATTAATATTTGAATATTTTTCATGGATTTAGGTAAAAAGTGTTCGTATGTGATTGAAAATTAATTGAACATGTTTATAGTGAATTGTGGCTTTTATTGGGTGGTTGAACACGATTCAAATCAAATATTTTGGAATTATTAAATTTGAATAGACCAATGTGGAAAGTATATCCAGCATCAGCAGTGTTGCGCACGCAGAGTTGCCTGGTGATTTATTTGTTCAGGGATCAGACTTCCCGTCTTTGTATATAGTGTCTTTAGGATAGACGACATGGAAAAACGGACACAATGGACTCACGATGAGATGCAATGAGCATAGATAGAAAGGTGAGGAAGAAGACCAAATGCAAGTGTATTAGTGGATGATGGAAAATGTAAACAGCAAATGGTGACGTACATATTTGCACGGCTTCTTATGGGAGCTCGGTTGAATGTAGTAGTGAAAACTTTTTCGCCATACACGAAAGGCACGCACACAATATATGGATTTCCATACCTTAGTATTTATTTACATTGGATGAGATGGACAAGCACCGACAACAATAATGATAATGGAAAATCTAAAACTATATTCTGTGTGGATTCTGGCAGCAGAATGCCGCAGTAGATCTCGGCAGAGTAGCGGTTAAGTAACACAGAGTGCCTGTATCAAATAAGGAAAGGAATAAAAAAAAAGAGATTTCCGAAGAAATTCTCCTCCTTTCGAAAGGGTTCCCTGATAGAATTTCCTGATACACGAATTCTTGGATCATCTTTTGAAGAAATTTTTGAAAGAATTCTTTAATTAAGTTTTGAAGGTATTACTAGATTTATTTGCAGAGCGTTTTGAAGAAATTCTTTGAGAAATTGAATCCTGGAGGAATTTCCGAATTTTGGAAGGTATGCCTGAAAGTTTTTTTTTCTGAATGACTAACCCCATTAATTATTCCTGGGGGAATTTTCTACAAAAAAAAATGCCCGGAAGATTTTCCGAACGAACTTTTGCATAAATTCATGAAATATCACCTGAATGAATAGTGGAGACATTTCCGAAGAAACAAATTTTCAAGGAATTCTTGAGAATATCCGAAGAAATATGATGATTGATCGACTGCAATGCCGATATTTTTTGTTTCTGTATTTGGCATGAAGTCTTAATTCCAGATTCTAAATAGGATTTCCTGGAGAAATTACTAGAAGAATTACCTAAAGGAATACTTGCAGGAGTTTCTGAAGTGATTTCTGAATGAATTCCTGTAGAAATCCAGTAAAAAAAAAAACAAAAATTCCAATAGGTATTCGTTTTAAAATTCCATTGGAAATTCTTCCGTAGATTCCTTTAATATTTATTTAGGAAATTCCTTCAGAAATTCCTCTAGAAATACATTTGGAAATTCATCCAGAAATTTTTTCTAAAATTTCTCCTCCAGACATTATTTTGAGAACCTCCAGGATTAATTTACAATTTTTTTGTCTTCATTAGCGAGACTTTCAGCCCTAGGCTGGCTCGTCTCGCTTTTATTTACAAAATTGTCCCAGTGGTTCATTTGAATACTTATCCAGGGATTGCGTCAATGTAGTACATTATAAAAACGTAACCCCATCTTAGGCTGGTTTCGAAGCCGACGACATGAATCTCCAAGCTCCACAGCACTGATTAATTAGGAAAGAAGCGGATACGAATTTGGAGGATCTGCTAATCCTGACTGATTTTTTTTTCCATTCCGTATCCATTCTGCTTGGATCATTAAGTTTTGCGAGCAAAGGCATAGAATGTAGAATTGACAATCTGGATCCTCAACATTGCGAGAAACATTATATGACTGTATTACCACAGACCTTTCCCGCATTTTGTAATCGTAAATCACCGATCGAAATGTCCTACATGTCGCCGTGGGTCATGCCGCTAGCTATAGTTTGCGCGCAAAATTTACGCGCCACGAAGCTTCGTCAAGTTAATAAAATTGAACGACGCGACGCCTGGCTCACTTGCGCGACTGTTTCGTTGAGTTTCAAAATTTTGCTCTCGCTCTCGCGTTTTCGTTTCGCACTCTCCCGTTAGCTTTCGATCGAAGTTGGGCTGGGAGAGAAACGTCAAACGCAACACAAAACGTCAAACACTTTCGCCAAAGCAGAAGCAGTTCTTGTTCGTTTCGGTAAGGAATCTTGTTTTGTTACAAGTTTCACGTTGAAATTTTCAACAAAAACTATCCAAATTGGTCTGTAAAACAATGTAAAGTGCAGCTCCGGTCGTGATTACACCCAATTTAACGGAATACTAAATTGGGGTAGCACCAAAAGGGCCCCAGCGTCGTTTGTGTTGAAATTGTGATTCGCTGCTGCAGCTGCTTCTCTTTGTGGTGGAGGCGATTGATTGCGTTCCTCGGCTTCTGCTGCTGCTAGCTGAAGGTAAGTGGAATTGAAATTTTTAGTTATTGAATGAAAAGTTCTACCGGGATGGTGAATTATTGCATTTCAGATGTCAACCGAGGAGAATGTGACATCATTAAGGGAAATTACCGGATTGAAGCCTGAACAGGCAGCGAATCTGTTGTCTGCATATAATGGAAACTTGGAGGGGGCGATCAATGCATTTTTCGAGAATCCGGAGGGTGTCTTGAATCCGGATCCGCCAGTAGTGATAAATGACGACGAGGAAGATGATGTACGGGCGCCTATACCGCGGAAGACGGAAGTGCTGCTGCCGGCAGAGGACACAACACGTGGAAGGTTGAAGCGACGAGGCGCCACGATTACGGAAGTACCGTTCCGAAATTTTGAACTCGAAGGTAAATTGCAGGAACAGATGTTGATGCAAGGACAGGGACCTTCGTCCAAGAAAATTACCCGATTAGAAGCGCTGTTTATGCCGCCGTTCGAAATCCTATTTTCCGGAAGTTTTGACATGGCTCAAAGGCATGGCAAAAGCGTAGATAAATGGATTCTGGTAAATCTGCAGGATGATCTGAACTTTAGCTGTCAAACGTTGAACCGAGATTTGTGGTCCGATCCACGACTGAAAGATTTTCTACGGAACAATCTAATTTTCTGGCAAACGTCCAACAAGACTACGGACGGTGCCAAATTCAAAACATTCTACAAGGTCAACAATGAACCGTACATTGGAATGATTGACCCACGTACTGGTGAAGAAGTGCAAACATTTTCAGCCAGCGACGCGGATCCGGTGAAATTTATGTCGACTTTGAAAAATTTCCTCACAGAGAACAAATCACCTCACGGGAAGGAGGTCACGTTCGTAGAGTCTAGCTTCATGCGACCATCAACTTCCCAGGCATCTTCGGCCGGTGCCAACGGTTCCAATGCATCCGGTTCCAAGAAACCCATCTGGATTCCGGACGAAGACGAGGAAGAATTTCAAGAGATCACAGATAGCAGTGATAGCGACATGGAACCAGACACTCCCA
This sequence comes from Armigeres subalbatus, assembly GCF_024139115.2. Classification (NCBI taxonomy): domain Eukaryota; kingdom Metazoa; phylum Arthropoda; class Insecta; order Diptera; family Culicidae; genus Armigeres; species Armigeres subalbatus. Next base: position 344,848,808 of record NC_085140.1, on the reverse strand, counting down.
CATCAAAATCTCCATCCAAGCAGGCATCGATCCCAACGGAAACGCCCAGCGCACCGATTCTGAGCTCAGATGACGAGGCGAATCTTCCGCCGGCGGAAAAGACTCGCATTATGCTCAAGATGCCCGGCGACGTCACCGAGCGATTATTCTTCCGCAGCTCTCGAACCTTGGACCACACCAAGGCCAAACTCATGAACAAATTTACCAGCAAGTTTGCCGATCAGAAGGGAAAATCGGTCCGGTTCTTCTGTCCAGCCGTCAAGGCTGATCTGGCCTCGCTCGACGGAAGTCAGACACTGCTCGACTTGAAAATCCACCCGAACGCGGTCATACACGTGACGGTGGACGACTAGAAGCGTGATGTTACAACATCGGTTGGATTCAGCTATTTCTAAATATTCTAATTTTAAGGAACCAACGTCGATCCCACAGATGCATGCGGTTAAAATTTTAGTTTCTGAGAAGCCAATAAATTATGTAATCATTTGAATTTATGGAGACTAAACGTATTAATGCGATGACAGTTCCAACTTCAAGGAAACGTTCATAGTTAAGGTAAGTTCATATTGCATTCCCACAATTTGTCTTTCCACACGAAATATCAGATAAAGGTTGTCAAAAAGTAGCATAGTTTGTGAGTAAACTCTAATTACATTCGAAAAAACATTATTGCCTTCTTTAATGTTGTTTCGTCGTGATATTTTGATCATTCTTTTGAGGGAATATTACATAGTGCTAAACATATAATTTATTTCTACTCCAAATTTGAGAAAAGACATATAAAATACCAGCTTTCTGAATTACCTGACAAAGTGCTACTTCTGCTTCACCATTCGTTCCATTCAGGGCAGGCGATGCACATCCACTTTCCACTGGCGCCTGCAGTCGAAACTTGAGGGAATCACACTTCATCAAAATTCGCTGACCGAATTGCTCCTGATACGGTTCTATTGATTCCACTTTAACAGCAGAAATCACACCTCCCTTCGTTGAACCACCATGTCCATGCTGTTGATATGCCCCAAATAACCTTCGCCGGTTGTCTTTTCTGGCCTGAGCAATCGACATGTCCGTTTCTCGGCCGTATTTCATCAGCTGGGGGTTCATGCTCTGCTCCAGACCCTTCAACGTCCCGTACATCATCATCGTACTGGGGCTGGCCGGTGGCGCAGTGGGAGCTGTCGTTCGCTCCAAGGAAGCAACTCTTTTATCCTCCTGCAGTTTGTTCTGTTGTATCACCGACGATATTTTCTTCAGCCAATCATCCATGTCCGCCTCGTCGTCCGCTGCCAGAGCGAACGACTTCTGCTGTGGGGCATTCATCTTCAGCTCGAAGCAATACCGGCCCTTCTTCGGGTTGGGTACAACTTCGGTGCAGAAGTCCATCACGATGGTGGTTTTGGCTTCGACCTGTTTCTCGTCCTTGTGCAGCTCCAGGATGTACGTGCCGTCGATTTCCTGCCTGAGGTAGCAGTAGCGCCGTTTGAATGATTTCGATCCGATGTGGGCGAACATGCGGTCCGAATTGGTGTCCGGGCCTTTCAGCAGGTAGCCCTGCTTGGTGATGGTGTCCGCCTGGGAACGAGTCATCTGCTCGTCCAATCGGTCATGATCGGTGTCGATTTCGTAGAGCTCCTCCTTCAGTTCGTCCGATGGCTGAATTCTGAAATGAGACAAACGAACACAATCGCTTAGGAAAACATTCACGGCATTATTTTTTATCAACAATGTTTCAATTTATTTATAGTAATGTCTTGTCTTGCAGGACGACTTTTTTATATAGAGTATATACGAATTTGTGTTTTTTCCATTGAATCCTAACAAAACTGGTATAGGTACCTACATATAAGGATACATATTTATAAATCATTACTGTTTCTTAGTAGCTGCGATTTTGTCTTAAAAATGTCTACACTATAGCTCTGCTTATTGAAGTGAATGTATTCAGAATATAAAGACCAATGTTGTAACGGGTTGTTACAAAACCATACAGGGTTGTCAATAATTTTCCAGAATTATAAAACAACATTGAATAGCGGAAAAAGGAGCTAGACCGCCACAAAGGGCCGGGTCGCTGACAACGATTGTAGCATCAGTAAGCATTATTTTCACATTATTATTACGAGGGCAGATGCTCTATAACGCAAAAGGGTAATAAAACTGGAAAACATATTTTTTCAACCTTCCAACCAACTCTTGAAATGTTCGTTAGAAGTTGGTTAAGTGGACACTCAATTTTTCTTATTATTTAAGGTATTACCGTGACATGCCCTATTACCGAGGTGTTAAGGACGTGTAAACAATAAAGTTGATACACAAAATTTAATTTGCAAGAATCACCCTTGAACCAGAGCCGTCGCGTCTGCATGTGCAACCTGTGAACAGCATAGGTAGCAATTTTGTCCCTATCAGAACGTCGGCTTAGGAGGCACGTTCCCCTCAATTTGGGAGATTTTTGCCGGTCTAAGAAATTTTTAGGTTAGTTATTTTCTCGACATTCCTATGTAGGATGATGGTTTCTGGTTTTTATAGTAAGGAGTATTTTTTATTGAGTTTTGACAAATATTAGTGGGGCCTAATCATTGAACTTTTTGAAATTATGGTTCTGTGCATTGTTCATCTAGATTCTTTCCTTCAGATAGATGAATGAAAGTGAAGCTCATCAATCACTTCAAAGTCTACTGGTTGTGCCAAAAATCATGAAAATAAGTGTCGTTTAGAAGAAAATGCATTTGGAGTATGATTTTCGTTTATTGTTTAACTATTCTGAACAGTCAGACAATTTTGTTTTCATAAGATTCATCCCTTTAGCACGATTTTCTGACTAAAAATCCAAACTTTTGAAAATCCTTCACAAAACTACCCTGATTCTGATCGTCCAGATTTTGTGTTTGCGTTTTCTGTTGGTGGTATTTGGCTTGGCCAAATAATTTAATGTCATTGAAAGTGATTGCCAATTGCAATAGGTAATGCGACTATAAAATGAAAAGTGAACTAAATTTTGAATTGGTAATGAATTTCTAGTGGAACTGGAAATGATCGTTTCTAATGAGTATTTCTCCAAACTTGTTAATATTTACTAAATTAATGATTTTGTGTGTGTTACTTCTACATAAAGTTAAACGATTTACAATGATATGGAAATGCTAATATCAGAAAGATAATTCTTCCCTCCCCCTTCATACGGGAGCTTGGCAGAAGGAAGGTCGTGTGATATGTGCCATCACAAATATTGCCCTCCGTTCGCTTTCAAATCGACTTCTATAAAAAAAAAACATTCTTCATGCCTGCCGTATCCTAACGGAACTATCAATTCTATACTTTCGCCTCTAATTCTATCATGAACATGTACGACTAAGTTTGGAAGATGATATTAGCATTTCCATATCATTGTTAATCTTCTATCTTATATATAAAAATGAAATGGTCTGTGTTCGTATCCGCATAACTCGAAAACGGCTGGATGGATTTTCTTCATCCCTTCAGCAGAAACGTGTTAGGGAAGCAAACCCAATCACGATGCAGTATGCCATGTTTAATATTACGGAAAAAAAAAGAAAAATTGGATAGCTTCATGGAAAAAAACGCGCAGATGGAAATTCCCGCATAGAACAAATCACACATAGTGTGCGTTGAATGGACATATCAACAAATCTGCTGCTGTGAAGTCCAATGATTTATGACATACACAAATATGAAAAGAATAAATAATAATCAGTACCGAGGAGTCAACAACTATCCTGAAACGCATTATGGAACGTACACACGGGTCAAGCAGTTTGACTAACATTAACTCCACCTCTCGTTTATTCAAACATTTATTCAGTTTTACCAACAGCGACACGAACAATCAATTTATTCGACCAACAATATCACACACGAACGACCGAAGCACCAACTCGAGCACCAACCATCAAAAAATTTATGGGGGTTTGTGCAACTTCACTACAAATGCTCATACATGTTCGGCGAACCTTGACTCCACCCCCGACAACTCAAACCAAAATCAAACCGTTTTATTTTTTTCCAACCGAGCTGCCAACTGTCAAATGGTTGTTCGAACAACTTCACACACGTTCAAACAAAGCAGCAACCGAAGCGTTTTCGTGGGGGCGGAGTCAATGTTCGTCGAACTGCTTGACTGGTGTGTACGTTGCATTATACATACTTTTCTTTTGAGGTGCCAATGTACGTTGTACGAGTCGGTTTCTACGCGTGGTATACCTTAGTTCGTATCGGTTGGTTTTAAATGCGACTTGTTGGGCCTGCCACCTCTCGCCGAGTCAGGTCCGGGCTATTGAGTCAGGTCCTACCCAACACCAAGACTTGGGCTAGCGTACTTCAAGCGGCAGACGGTCTCTTTAGTAGAGCCTACTTGAGGATATAATATAGGTAGTTAAACAGAACTCATTTTCAAACCCAATCCCATCCTAAACAAACCCCACAACTTGCAGTGACCAGAGGGCGGTTTATCAAGCACTTGAACATAGCTCATGCTGCCTTTGAAAACTCACAAACTTCAAAATAGAATTAAGAAGCCTCATTTTGAGAAACCTACCCTTACTTCGAAAGTTTCGTACCTGAGGAATCTCATATTGAAACGGTACTCCGAAGGCAACAATATGGAGCGGCATGTCACTGAAATGGAAGAAGCATTTGAACGACTATCTCTAGCTGGACTTGAACTCGACAAGAAATTACAAGTTGCGTTAGTATTAAGCAGTCTTCCGAAGTCGTTCAACACATTAGCGACAGCTCTCGAAGTGCAGATGAGGAACTTACCTTGGAACTGGTCAAAATAAAACTAATCGATGAAGTCACGAAGCAAGGAAGTTTCAGCGACGAAGCTGTTCTCAAGGCAGGCACGAGTAAGAGAAGTTTAATTTGCTATTATTATCAAAAACCTGGACATAAGCAGCGGTAATGCCGTAAGATGATGAACAGTCGTGAAACAGATACATCGAAAGATGATCGCAAAGGACGGAAGAATTTTTAAGAGCAAAAATTGTACGTGAGAACACTGATTTCGCTTTCATGATGTTCGATTCCGGAAAGTCTTCGGGGAAATGGATTGTTGATTCAGGCGCAACCTCGCATATGTGTGGGGATAGAAGCTACTTCACGGACGTGGTGGAATGTTCTACTGAATACAATAGTTTGGCAGATGGTAAGACAATGAAGGCGAAAGGTAGAGGAAACTGTAGCGTTATGTGCTATGACTCTGCAGGTAACAAGAATAACATCACTCTTTCTGAAACACTGTTTGTACTGGATCTGGAAGCAAGCCTTATATCGGTTCGAAAGCTTGTTGCAAAGGGAGCGAATGTCGCCTTCGACGCTAGTGGTTGCAAGATCATGAAGGGAAAACAAGAAGCGGCCTCTGCTATACTAAAACGTGGATTATACGAGTTGAATACGGTAAATGAAGCACTGAAAGTAAATGAAAAGGATCATTGCGCAGACTGTCAACATCAATGGCATCGACTTTTGGGCGGCCACCAAAGATATTTCGTTCGGATAATGGCGGAGAATTCAAGAATAAGTCATTAGAAGCATTTTTCAAAGCCGAAGGTATTCGTCAACAGTTTACCACACCACATACCCCACAACAGAACGGAGTTGCTGAAAGGAAGAATCGGACGCTGAAGGAAATGGCCAGATGTATGATGCTTGATGCTAAACTACCAATGAAGTTCTGGGCAGAAGCCGTGAGTACTGCCAACTATCTTCAAAATAGGCTTCCATCGATACCAATAGAGCGTACACCATATGAAATGTGGTGGGAGAGAAGCCAGACTTGAATCATTTACAGATTTTTGGATCCGCAGCGTATGTGAGGATTCCGAAGGCAAACAGATCTACACTGGAATCAACAGCACAGAAACTTGTTTTTGTTGGATATTCGACGAACCAGAAAGCCTATAGATTCATCGATTTGAAGACAAACCGTGTTGTGAACAGTAGAGATGCCAAGTTCCTACCAACCAACAGATCTCGTAAAATAGATGGAGACGAAAGTTTCGTGGACTACCCGTTATTTACAATTTCAAAAGCTACTTGCAAGACAAGTGAATTATCAACTGTTGCAGGCGACGTGATAGACGAACATTTACATTCTGAGGAGGAGCCTGAATCTGATTATGAAGATTGCGATGAAGCTAATGAAACTCTTATCGATGACAATGGAAGTGGACCTCTACGTCCTAGCAATACACTGATTGAAGCTACTCATACACCGGCACGGATCTAAAAACGCTCGACAAAAGGAGTTCATCCATCGCGGTCGACTCCAAAGTGGTCGACTTGTAAATGAAAATTGTCACGAACCCAGAAATTACACCGAGGCTATATCAGGCAATGAAAGAGATGCGTGGAGAAAAGCAATGGATGAAGAATTTATATCGTTACAAGAAAACCGAACATGGGAAATTGTGAAACTACCATCGGATAGAAAACCCATTGGCTGCAAATGGATATATCCAGCTTTTTATTATAGCAACGTATAATTACCATAGTTGATTTTGACATATGCCGTGTACAGATTTTATGGTATTTGCAATCCTAGCAACCTGGAGTCTGGCTGAACAATTGACACGTCAAAATTTTCGGATTGTTTTGACATCCAATTTATTATTACCTATCGATTTATTATTTTTTCAAGGTATTTTATTTTGTATTCAATACTTTTTTCATATTTTCGATGGAAATGCAAAACAGGAGATTAGATTTAATATTTTGGGTATGTGCATTTTAATAATTTCCTTCATTCCAGATGAATCAATTAAAAAGTCCTCTTATATGTAAATTGAATACTGAGCATGAACATATATGTAATCGGACTTTGCATCTGTTTCTGCCACTATCTTGAGTCGACTACCAATGAGGAGCTTCATCCTCTTTTTGTAAGGAATCATGAAGCGACGCGTTTTACTATACAGTTTTAAATTTTGGGATTTACTTTGGGCGAGAAGTCTGTTTTTGCTCATACCAGCTACACCTCGAGCTACACTGCCCTGTACTGCCGAATATCGATGTGAACGACGTATTGCACCTTCAACTTCAACTTCATTGTATGCCTATTATATGCCCTCAACTTCAAATTCGTTGAGGGCATATAATATCCACGTTTAAGGTTTTTCAAAATGTTTGTATGTGGATAAATTATTATCGGTTCATAATGTTTTTGCAAGCATCTTCAGGACTATATGCGCCCTGGTAATAAATTCAGTTAAGACTCAACTTCACACCAAAAATAAAATATTTGGGGACGAATCTGGTACGAGTTTGTTAAAATTTAGTACGCCGGATCCTGTGTTTGAGTTTTTTTTTTTCAATTGTACCGTGTAATTTGAACGGGATTTTTAGAACCTGTCGAGAATCAGCAAGTGTTCAGAATTTGAAAAATTGCAAACGTTATTCAACAGAGGAAATATAAAAATATACGAGATGAACGGCCTTCAACTGATAATACGTCATAAAATACTGGAGCGATTGGAAAGCTGTGAGCGGGAATTTTGTGTGAGAAGATTTACAGATATATTATGGTTAACCAGAACAATGTGTACGGTACTCAAGGCTTGCGTCACTTTGAATATCTATGCTTTATTTCGGTCATATCTGTTATTTCTGAGTTCAGGCCTACAATCATTCTTCATAGTGTTGGTTCCCTCTCCGAATCTAATTCGTATTCTGGGGATAGGCTTCATTAAAGCAAATATTCATTGCTTAGCTGCAGAAAAAACTTCGAATTATTAACCACCTAAAAATAGAAACATATTAGGAATATTTGTCAACACATCTGAACGAAAATAAAAACGGTTTAAATTTCAAAACAGTACAATTTTTTTTACGTGTTACTTTTTTAGCAAGCCTCTAAAGGCTACTATGACTGCCCTATAAAATCTGTACACAGCATGTGTCAAATTTGAATTGCCATAGTTGATTTATGGCTAGCGTAAAAAGCTGGAAAGAAAAAGTTCGATGAAAAAGGAAACGTTTCACGTTGGAAGGCCTGCCTTGTAGCTCAAGGGTTCAGTCAGAAATACGGAGAAGACTACGATGCTGTATTTGCCCAGTTGCTAAGCAGGTTACGTTTCGGGCACTATTGTCGGTAGCTGCTGAACGTAAATTGATAGTTAAACACATCGACATAAAAACTGCCTACCTCTATGGAGAACTGGACAAACCAATATATATATATATATGCGACAACCTCCTGGCTATGAAACTGGCAACGCTGAAGATGTGTGCTATCTAAAGAGAAGTTTGTATGGCCTAAAGCAATCAGGGAGAATGCGGAATAAGAAAATCACTGATGTCTGGAAGATACTTGGCTACACACCCGCAGAAACTGATAACTGCCTATTCGTGAAGGTGTCCAAAGGTAAGATGTCGTTTATGCTGCTCTACGTAGATGACATGCTTGTTGTAACCCCAGAAGAAGAAGAATACGAGAATGTGGTAGTCTACTTGAGAAGTAATTTCAAAATAACATGCCTCGGAGATATCAACAACTACCTTGGAATTCAGGTCAATCGAAACGCAAACGGTAGATATATGCTGAACCAGAAAAGCTACATTAAGTCACTAGCCATCAAATTCCTATTGGATCAAGCCAAGCCGTCTGCAATACCGATGGATCCTGGATACCTTAACATCAAGCAAAAGGAGGAGATAATGCCCATCAAAGAAAAATTCATAAGCCTTGTAGGAGCTTTGCTATATTTGGCGGTAAGTACCAGACCTGACATCGCTATTAGTGCTTCAATATTAGGACGCAAGGTTAGCGAGCCAACCGAAGCTGATTGGACAGAAGCTAAGCGAGTCTTACGTTTTTCTACATTCCACCGTTGACTTGAAACTTTTTCTTGACGGATCTGGAGAACTAATTGGATATGTTGATGCAGATTGGGCTGGAGATAAGTCTGATCGTAAATCAAATACCGGTTTCGTTTTTCTACTCGGTGGAGGACCTATTTCATGGACAGCAAGGAAGAAAGCACGCGTAACACTATCTTCAACAGAAGCTGAATACGTAGCAATTTCTGAAGCAAGTAAGGAACTGCTATAGCATATATGGTTATTAAAATTGATGTCGGATCTGGCAGTGAAGCTTCAAAAACCAATTATATTACAAGAAGACAACCCGAGTTGTATTAATCTGTTACGGACTGAAGGAGGAAGTCAACGTACAAAACACATAGATACAAAATTCAATTTCATCCGTGACTTGCAAAATACTGGAATTCTTGAAGTTCAATACTGTTCCACCGAATTTATGCTAGCTGATATACTGACAAAACCATTATCACGCATCAAACATGGAAAGCTAAGAGAATCCTTGGGCCTACAGTTTATCGCGCTTGAGGAGGAGTGTTAGGGAAGCAAACCCAATCACGATGCAGTATGCCATGTTTAATATGTAGTTACTAAATATACTTTCATTGAAACCACCGACTCGACTAGTCACCATTTGTTTTACTCCGAGAAAACGTTCATTTCAGTTTCCGACGGGTTTATATGATATTTCCTTTGTCGAAAATCATTAGTAAAGTTGAGTAAATCGTGAGAAACTAAAATAAAGATTCGTATGGGAAATTCGAATGGGCAGCTCGCAACGCGCAGTTTCGGCTACTATGCAGGACAACGTCTGCCGGGTCGACTAGTATTTGTTATAAAAATGGGGTGAAAACTAAGCTGCTGTTTGAAAGAGCAACATCATTTGTAGTGAAATGAATTTGCTTTTTGATTGAATCACTCGTTCTCATTAACTACGCATCGAAGGGATATGATTTCTAGGACAAAATACCAAGGATGTTATCGATCATTTAGTAATTTGCGTTCGATCGTTTAGTAGTTGGTCAATAAGCTGAATTTCAAAATGTGTTATATGGTGGACTTCTAGTGCGAGGGGTTTTCTACAACTCTGCCTGTCTACGGCTCTTCTTGTTTCTTAGAAGAACGTGAAGAATTCAGAGACTCCCCCTTCGTCTTGTTTTTATTAACCATCGATTTTTTTTTTCGTTATCTTCGAGTAGTTACTCGCGAATCGGCATCCTGAACTCGCAGAAAGCTCCCCCGGATCCGGACAATCAAAATGCGGCCGCCGTGAAGCAGCAATCGACCGTCCGGAGCCATTCCAAAAAAATGCAGAAGCGTGGCCTAGAGTGCGCACATAACCTCAACGTAGACAACAACGACCCAAATCTCCATTCCCCGCAGCAAACCGTCGATAACAACATGACGAATATGCAATCCCCACCCCCGGAGGAAAATCCCTCTGGAAGCAGGAGCGGTAACGGCACACTGCAGCACGTACCTAATGTCGTCGTGAGTAACCAGTTTGAGGTGCTGCAGACCCAAAATGATGATATCTCGGACGAAATGCCAACACTAACTCCGAACCTGACTACGGCAACTCAGGTCCCCAAGACGAAGAAAGTTCGAGTCCCTCCGATTTCGATCATCAACAAGACAACCAGGCAGGTGCGAGAGCTAATGTCAACAACCAACGTAGCACAAACCGAGTACCAAATGAAAGCGACCAAGACGGGAGTACAACTTTACTGCGCGGGAGAAACAGGCCGCCATAGAAGCGCTCCAGCAGTCGGACATCCAATTCCACACCTATACCCCTGCCGCCGAGAAGCCAGTGAAAGTTATTTTATCGGGTCTGCCGGTATACGAAGTTCACGATCTGGAGACAGAGCTTACTGCACTGGGAGTAATAGCGACAGAAGTGAAACAGTTTTCGCGCAAGGTTGATGATCTGGAGGAAAGTGCGCTATATCTCCTCCACTTCATGAAAGGAGCTGTAAAATTATCGGAGCTGCGGAAGGTTAGAGCTGTCTTCAACGTCATCGTGAACTGGCGCTACGTTGAACGTCGACAAACTGACGATGTGCAATGCCACCGTTGTCAGCGATTCGGCCATGGTATGCGAAATTGTAATCTTCGCCCACTATGCGTCAAGTGTGGCGAAAAACATCTCGTCAGAGTGCAAACTTCCTAAGAAAGCAGATTTGGAGCGTGTTGACAAAAACGAAACACGCAAATTGATCAAATGTGTCAATTGCAGTGGCCAACATACGCCAAATTTTCACGGCTGCCCCACGCGAAAGAGTTAAGCCCCTGACAGAAAATATATGGGCTAACTGTCAAATTTGCCGTTGCCGTCGCCGTTCCGCTGACATTGTGTTTGGGCCTTTACGTTGAGGGAATGGCAAAAAAGCGTGCCGATCGCAGAAACGCAGCACCCTTTCCTGATCCACTGCGTACCCCCCAAGGGCGTCCTAGCGATTCAACGACTGCTCCCCCGATGGGAAGCTCATATGCCCATGTGCTTCAAGGCCAAACAAACAACAGCAATCTATTCACAATGTCAGAATTTCTCGCCCTGGCGAGAGAAATGTTTGACCGTCTTGTCAACTGCCAAACAAAGCAGCAACAAATTCTTGCTCTATTCGAGCTTACGACCAAATATGTCTACAATGTCTACTATAGCCAACTTGCTGCTCGTTAATTGGAACGGGCGCTCAATGTGGATGCAACGTCACAATGTGGATGTGGGAATCGTGACCGAAACATGGTTGCAACAAAAACATTCATTTTTCCACCAAAGTTTCGCGTGCGTCCGGGTGATGCTGACAGAGGAGGAGGTGTTCTAATTGTGGTCCGAAGGGGGATCAAATTTTCCGAGCTCAACGTTTCAACCAAGGTCATCGAAAGTGTGGGTATCTCGATCAACTCTGTGGATGAAAATATACACATAATAGCCGCCTATTTTCCGGGAGCGAAACGACGGTCGGTCTGGACACAGTATCGCCGTGACATTTCCACTCTCACCAGAAGAGCCGACCCATTTTTCATAGTGTGTGATCTGAATGCGCGTCACCGTCATTGGAACTGTTCAAAGGCTAACAAAGCAGGTACACTACTACGTCAGGAAGCAGCTAGTCGTAACTTCTTCATCCATTTCCCGGACTCCTTCACTTTCCACCCCGCTGGTCGTGGTTGGCACTTTCCAATAACCTACTGGACATGAGTAAGCCGGTCACTTTGAACGAACTGTCATCGGACCACCTTCCGGTACTGTTCAACATTAGCCTTTCAGCTCCAACCGAACTGAATATACCGAAATTTCGCAATTACGCCCATGCGGATTTGCCTCGTTTCCAACGCGAGATCAACTCAAAGTTGAACTTGTTAGACCCAGCCATCACCAATTTGACCAACGAAGAACAGATTGACGCTGCTGAAGCTGTTTCGGTTCCTGAATTCCAGCAACGAGTCTATCAGGTCGCAACGATTCCAGATGACACCCGAAGATTGATCGCTTTGCGTAACAAACTTCGACGACAGTGGTACAGAGGAAGAGATCCCATCTATCAGGATATCGTAACGGCACTGAATCGCAGGATTCTCGAGGAGTGCGATCAAGCCAACTTTAAAAAGTTCAAAGAAACCCTTAGCACATTGAATGACAACCGCGACACCCTCTGGCGGATCACTAAGGCGCTGCGGAAAACCTCTAAATACAGTCCTCCCTTGCGACAAGGTGACAACATCATAGCCTCTCCCACAGAGAAAGCGCAGCTACTAGCCACGAGCTTCGCAAAGGCACATTCCAATCAAATGGCAGATGATCCTGAAACTACTACCGCGGTGAACGAGTCCATCGCATTCATCGACCACACACTGCTGACTGATGCTCACCCTTGGCTAATTCGTCCGAAGGAAGTTGCTCGTATCATACGAAGGCTTAAATCCAAAAAGTCTCCAGGCCAAAATAACATCCGTAACTGTGTGCTCAAAAAACTGCCCCGAAAAGCGCACATCTTCCTCGCCAAAATCTTCTCCGCTTGTAATAGACTTGGATACTTCCCGAACAGCTGGAAACACGCTGTTGTAGTTGCCATTCCCAAGCCCAATAAGGACTCTACGGACGCGTCCAATGAATTATTGGCAGTGATTGATTTTCTACCCGCCGCATCCACTACCAGGCGCTATCGTATATGCGACATCTAACGCGGGTTTTCTCAGAATTAGGAACTTTTCATGAAAAGCTATTTGGTACCGGTTATGGAGGATGGTGTCCGCTACTACACCTACCAAATATTTTTTCGATTAAGGTGCTTAATTTTTCGAAATTGAATCTTAGATGCCTTTCGCCATACTGATTTCAGAAAGTTAACTCCTAGTGTGCCGCTGTAAGCACGCTCAAAGCAGGCGATTTATTACAGGTCAATTAGTCTGCTGCCCACTTTCAGCAAACTGCTCGAACGAGTGATTCTAATACGCATCGAGCAAAACCTGGAAAACACCAACATTATTCCTGACGAACAGTTTGGTTTTAAAAAAAAGGACACTCCACCAACCATCAACTTGTACGCCTTGTAAAAGAGGCATGGTGCTTTTGGACGTCGAAAAAGCGTACGATTCTGTGTGGCAGGAAGGATTTCTACACAAAATGAAACGTGGAAACTTCCCACTTTACGTCCTAAAATGATCCATTCTTTCCTGCTAAACCGCAGTTATCACGTGTCTGTGAATGGGCATTCATCAAGCCGGCGCAATGTACCCTTTGGTGTACCACAAGTGGCTGTCCTGAGTCCCACGCTGTACAACATCTTCACTGCAGACCTGGTGATGCTTGACGATGTGAAGTACTTCCTCTTTGCTGACGACACGGGATACATTGCATCGGATTCCGACCCGATCGTTGTAACCACCAAACTCCAATCAGCTCAAAACGCGATCGAAAACTACCAAAATAGGTGGAAGTATAAAACCAATGCGGATAAATCGCAGGCAATTTTTTTCACTCGCAAACGCAGTCCGCAAAAGCTTCCTCAGTGTGAAATTGCCGACGCCAAATCCCTTAGTCGGACGACGCGAGATATCTAGGGCTTACTCACGTTCGCCACCCACATCAAGAAGATCCTGAGTGAATGCGACAAACTTACCAGACTACTGTACCCGCTGGTTAACAGGCGCTCACATCTAGACGTCAACTCGAAACTGCTCATCTACAAGACGGTATTCAAGCCAGCAATAACTTATGGATTTCCAGCCTGGTATGACTGCGCTGAGAGTCACAAGAGGAAACTCCAGGTGAAGCAGAATCGAGCTCTAAAGATGATGCTCAACTTGGACCCTTTTCACCCTACTGAAGATGTCTACAGGATCACGAAAATCGAAGAAATCAACGAATGGTTCCACCGAGTACTTCCGAAGTTTTGGATGGGATGTACCTCCTCAGCAAACCCTTTGCTGGAGGCTCTGAGCCTGTAGTCTGTGATATTAGAATATTTCATTTTTTTGCTCTTTTCTTTAACTACCTATCCCTATCCTTTATTGCAATTACGAAGGTTTTCTTTGAACTTTTTCCATCAATATGTTTAACTGTATCATTTGTAACTAAAATACCAGCACAGGCTTGTAGAATTAATGAGCTGCTTGAAAGGGAGTCCATAACCCAGCTTAGGATAATAACTGCACCAATGTAATGCTAAAAAAAAGAAATTAAATTGAATTTAATTGTTTTTATTAATGCTCACACACTAAGTTTTTATTTTTCGAGCTCGGCAAAATAGGGCACCGCTGTAGCTCAGAAAATTTAAAAACTGAATCGTTTATTACAGTATAAGCATAAGTACTAGAACAAGCTTCAATGAATCACATAAAGTGGTTGGATTTCTACTCGCCGCTATCCAGGCGCTGGCGTATATGTAAAATTAGCCAGCATGAGTTAACCACCTGAAGTTTGTATGGCCAAAGACATCTAACGCAGGTTTTCTCAACAGCAGGAACTTTTCACGAAAATCTATTTGGTACCAGATATGTAGGAAGGTGTCTGCTACTACGCCTACCAAATATTTTTTCAATTAAGGTGATTATTTTTGGGATATTAAACCATAGATGCCTTTCGCCATACTGATTTCCGAAAGTCAACTCCTAGTGTGCCGCTGTAAGCAGGCTCAAAGTAGGCGTTCCATTGGCTATAATTTATGCATAATGTTGTAGGGCATATTTGGTTTCATCACCAACACCGGTTTGACACCGGGTGCTTATAGGACCATCTTCGGAGGTGTGTAACAATACGGTGTGTGGCGGCGATATTGACATCATGGCACGTAACTTTGAGAGGATGGAGGAAGCCTGCATCAGACTGAAAAGCGAAGCTAAATGGATTGGACTAGTCATCAACACGTCGAAGACGATGTACATGATAGGAAGAGGCTCAAGAGAGGTCAATGTAAGCCACCCACCACGAGTTTCTATCGGTGGTGACGAAATCGAGGTGGTTGAAGAATTCGTGTACTTGGGCTCACTGGTGACCGCCGATAACGATACCAGCAAAAAAAAATCGGAGTCGCATCATGGCAATTGATCGTACGTACTTTGGACTCCGCAAAACGCTTCGATCGAATAGAGTCCGCGCCGTATCAAACTGACTATCTATAAAACGCTTATTAGACCGGTAGTTCTCTACGGACACGAGACCTGGACTATGCTCGTGCAGGACCAACCCGGGAGCAACTTGACATATGCAGTACAATGTCACTGTACCCCGAAATTTTGGTCCGGGTGGTCCTGTCAAACTCGAGATTAATCCAGGCTATAGACATCCCTATATAACTCCATTAGCCTAAAATAGCCACCATGTCCCGGGCACAATGTGCAGATAGACCGCTGTCAGTTGCATGAGATGTCAACAATCGTCAACAACACCAATGATTGTAGCTTGATAATTAAAAATATCCACAACAATAAAAGAGCAGGATTTATTTTTAAATTCTGCTCAAGCTTTTCACGGTGAAATAAAAGACAAATTGTTGTTCTCCATGTAAGTAAAATCAAAATTGATCATGTAGATAAGTTTTAATTAATAAAATCAATTAAACTCATTAGTCATATTTAATTAATATTTCCGATTAAAGTTGAATATTGGAAAGCTGAATTTGGTTGTTTTATGATGTTAAGCTTTTCTAGATTTGAGGTAACTTGCTCGGCGTTGGTGTTGGTGTTGGCTACGCTAAACATGAGCTCTTAGCATAGGGCTGGCTCTTAGCATAGGGCTGGATTAATCGAATCATTTCACGAATAGGGCGAAAATGGAATTGATGTGCAATGCAGAAAAATGGTAAATGAAAATCAATCTAAACTTGAATTAATCAAAGGAGAATGGGGCTTTCATAGCTGAGTATTAAGATGACCGCCTTAAGGTTGTTGGGGCGGATTACCAAAACATTTTTGGTGGGTTAATTTTCTCGGATAACGGTTTATCGTTCAGCGGGAATACCGCATAACTTGAAAATTTATTCAACTTTTGGAGGCAGACAATTTTATATTAGGATTGGAATACAGACATTTTAATATGGAGTACCGTCGTCGGGGGTAACAATGTGTCGGGGTGGGAATTGATCAGCGCCTTCACCGACGGTCAGGAGTGCGGATACTAAAATATTCTTGTCCTCAGATAAATTGTTAATTCTTGTCCTCAGATAAATTAAATCTATTCTACATGTAGTTAAAACAGTGATCCATTCTCACCCCCATTTGATTATTTTGTCACCCCGATGGCGATATCATGGAGACACAATTAAGAAAATTGGAAGAATGGACACGGAAGATGTAACTTTAGAAAGTAACACCAGCGGAATTCTAGCGCAAAGACAGATTCTCCTATTATTTTTAAATATAGATACTGAACGCATTGGCGAATTCTGAAGAATAGAACAGGATTGTAAGTATCCTAGTGTATTGGTTAAGAACTGCCCAGTAGAAAATAATAGTGGGACATTATTCCTCGATGAGAGCAAGTGGATACATGCCAAGCAAATAAGAATAAGTCCCTGTGAATATTTTTCAAAGCACAAAATTAACAAAATTAAACTACTAGTGAAACGGAAGCGCGATTTTCAAAAAAAACATATGTAATTTATTAATTGTGTATCTGTACACAAGTTTATTAAATATCATTTCTCAAATTTAACTATTAGTATTACATAGATCAGTGTGGACATACATAATGCAAAAATGGAATAAAATGTATGATAGGTAAAAAACTTTTCGTTCCTCAAGGTGACAAATTTTCAATTTTGAAGTAATTTCTTTTCTGTTAATAAATTTTATAACTTTCTACCGAAAGTTGTTAAATAGAATCATTTAATTAATTTCATTAAAACTATTTTCATTGAGCAAAGCAAAATAAATTATAGAGAAAATTTTCGAGAGTTTCGCTATCGACGGTTTCACTTTTATCTATTATCGTCCTTCCATGTGAAGTATATTCGAATACATATCTTTACAAATATTCTTAAACGGTTCACCTGAAATTAGCCAAAGAATTGACTAACAAAATAAATCGAGAAGTTTTGACGAGATCATTGTGTTTATTAAGAGTGTTAAAAATGAGAAGTATTATGCGTAATTTGGTGAATTAAAATGAAACTGCCTTGTCATAAAGGAATTTCGATTTTTCGGTCAGTTTTACATAGTTCTCTTAATCATCTAATCCTTATTTGAGCATCAAGCAGCAAAATTGTAAAACAATGAATAATGGTTTTGGCTCCGTTGCGCTTAATGCACTTGAGCATAATAAGTAAACGAACGAATAATAGAAACATTATTTGTTTTCATCTTTGTTCATTTTATTTTCTTATATTTACTTCGCAATTAAAAATCTGCCCTATTCAAACGAGGTTCCTGTCTGTTATTTGGAAACCACAACTAACGAAACAAAAAACATGACTTCCATGGAGAAAAAGTGTGACGGTGGCGTAGGATGGACCCATTGTTTATGTTTCGAAGCGCCATCTGCGATTTCCAAGTGGGTACGCGAAACTAAGGCTAAATGTCAAGTTGTTCGGGGGTTGTGCAGGACCAACGCGCATCAGCTGTGCTGTTATGAGACCCATCCATCGTTCACACCGCGAAAATCGGAAGACTGCGGTGGGCCGGGCACGTAGCCAGAATGTCGGACAGTAATCCGGTGAAAATGGTTCTCGACAACGATCCGACGGGAACAAGAAGGCACAGCGGGCAAGGTGGATCGATCAGATGGAGGACGATTTGCGGATCCTCCGCAGACTGCGTGGTTGGCGAAGTGCAGCCATGGACCGAGCTGAATGGAGAAGACTTTTATGTATTGCACAGGCCACTCCGGCCTTAGTCTGGTAATAATAATAATAACATACATTTGAGTTTAATACCATATCAACATTGTGTCCCATTGTTGTTTTTGATAATTTATTGTTTAGATTCGTATACCTTTTTCTTATTGGCATTACATCCCCACACTGGGACAGAGCCGCCTCGCAGCATAGTGTTTATTAAGCACTTCCACAGTTATTAACTACGAGGTTTCTAAGCCAAGTTACCATTTTTGCATTCGTATATCATGAGGCTAACACGATGATACTTTTATGCTCAGAGAAGTCAAGACAGCTGGTAAGGATGGTATCGGAGCTGAGCTCATCAAGATGGGCCCGGAAAAGCTAGCCACTTGCCTGCATAAACTGATAGTCAGAATCTGGGAAACTGAACAGCTATCGGAGGAGTGGAAGAAGAGGGTTATATGCCCCATATACAAGAAAGGCGACAAGCTGGTGTATGAGAACTTTCGAGCGACCACCATCCTTAATGCAGCCTACAAAGTGATATCCCAGATCATCTTCCGTCGTCTGTCACCATTAGTGAATGAGGGAAGTTATCAAGCCGGTTTCATTGACGGCCGCTCGACAACGGACCACATCTTTACTGTACGGCAAATCCTTCAAAAATGCCATGAATACCAAGTCCCAACGCATCATCTGTTCAATCAATGATCAAGGCGGCTTACGACAGTATATACCGCATAGAGCTATGGAAAATTATGGATGAGAACGCTAGAAGGTGTCATGCGGAGAACCGGGTGTAACAGCCGGGGTACGATTTTCAACAGATCCAGTCAATTTACAATGTTATGGAAACTCATATGTGAATATGTACGTTATGTGGAAGATAGTGATTTGAAAAATGTATTGGAGGTAACCACTTTCCCTTCGATGGGACTCGAACCCATGACCCTACAGTACGCTAGACTGGTGCTTTAACCAACTAAGCTACGAAGGACCTCCGTCGGCCTTCGCAACCTAGCGGCTACTGAACGAGCTCGAGATTCCCAAATTGGACGCATAGTCAAATCACTCGCAATCAATTTCTCAAGCCAATACTTCCACATGTGTATTGTACACGTCCACATTAGAGGAGCGTGAGTATTTAGAATGTCTGGCGGCTATACACATTCTTCATCAGCAACGGAGGTCCTTCGTAGCTTAGTTGGTTAAAGCACCAGTCTAGCGTACTGTAGGGTCATGGGTTCGAGTCCCATCGAAGGGAAAGTGGTTACCTCCAATACATTTTTCAAATCAATATCTTCCACATAACGTACATATTCACATATGAGTTTCCATAACATTGTAAATTAACGTCCAAGTCGGGTGGTTTAATCCCCGGAAATAGGCAATTAACTTTGATTGAACAGATCCAGTCAATTATTTTGTTTCGCGGATGACATGGACATTGTTGGCCGAACATTTGCAAAGGTGGCAAAACTGTACACCCGCCTGAAACGTGAAGCAACAAAAGTTGGACTGGTGGTGAATGCGTCAAAGACAAAGTGCATGCTTGTGGGCGGAACCGAGCGCGACAGCGTCCGCCTGGGAAGCAGTGTTACGATAGACGGGGGTACCTTTGAGGTGGTCGAGGAATTCGTCTACCTCGGATCTTTGCTAACGACTGATAGCAATGTTAGTCGTGAAATACGAAGGCGCATCATCTGTGGAAGTTGGGCCTACTACGGGCTCCTGAAGAAACTGCGGTCAAAAACGATTCGCCACCGCACCAAATGTATCAGATACAAAACGCCAATAAGACCGGTTGTCCTCTACGGACATGAAACATGGACAATGCTCGAGGAGGACTTGCAAGCACTCGGAGTATTCGAGAGATGGGTGCTTAGGACCATCTTTGGCGGTGTGCAAGAAGACGGTGTGTGGCGGCGAAGAATGAACCACGAGCTCGCCCAATTCTACGGCGAACGCAGTATCCAAAAAGTAGCTAAATCCGGAAGGGTACGATGGGCTGGACATGTTGCAAGAATGCCGGACAGCAACCCTGTAAAGATGGTGTTCGCTTCCGATCCGGCAGGTACGAGACGGCGTGGAGCGCAGCGAGCGAGATGGGCAGACCAGGTGCAAAAGGACTTGGCGAGCGTGGGGCGTATTCGAGGATGGAGAGATGCAGCCTCGAACCGTGTATTGTGGCGTCAAATTGTTGATTCAGTGTTATCTGTTTAGATGTAGACTAAATAAATGAATGAATGAAGTCGAGACAATTTCCAAACCGAAAATTGCCTAGACCGGCACCGGGAATCGAACCCAGCCACCCTCAGCAGTCTTGCTTTGAAGCCGCGCGTCTTACCACACGACACGGCTATAGAGGGCCCCCGTCTGCCTTATAAAGGGTTAAATGCCACAAAGAGTATTATCACAGACAAACAGACATAACACATTGAACATTTAATCATCAAATTCATCGTCGTTCAAATACTAACGACATCTGTGGATTTCAGTTAGTTGGGCAAATCACGAACCAGATGGCGGTAGTGAGCAAACGTCAAACTCGAGCAAAAACGATGCGCGCGCCATGATTGATCGATTGGCTAACTAATGATTTTTTGAATTGACCAGTAAATCAGTGAACGATGAAAATTTGCCGAGTGTTATGTCTGTTTGTCTGTGGTATTATTTTGCACGTGTCCAGAATGCTTCAAAACAATTTCAAAAGAGTTGCGCAAAACATTGATTGAAATCAACTTGTAAGGAAATAATAAAATCCCCTTACGAATGTTTACTTTCAAAAGCTAAAAAGTTAAAAATGTGACTATTAAAGAATAATAATAATAATCTGTTGCTGATACCCCTGGTTGGCCCGAGCATTCCCCGATTTTTCCAGGTTGATAATAATCCCATATTTTGGAATAATCCTCAGCATGTGTATTATAAAGGCATTTATTTTACGGAATATTCATGTATTGATTATAAAAATGAAGTTCAGTTTTACTTAGCTCATGTCAGTAGGATACTACATCTTCATTAATAGAAAGGAACATTAGCATAAATGCATAGAACAAAATAAATCAAATTTCCTGGTCAATGTGAGCCGGACGCGTTCCAAACTCAAATCGTAGCTCATCGTTGTGCAAAAAACGATGCAGTTCGTCATGGCCTACAAAATGTGGCACTCCCCAGTTGGAGTGCACCGTGAATTGGTGCGTCAGTTCCCGTTTATGTTGCACGGTAGGAACTAGCGGATTGAAAACTTTAATAAAAACATCAAACCTGAAAATAGGACGTCTATAGAAAAGTTTGTCACACGGGCTGTACATTCCTAGTTTACCATCCTTTGGCGCCATTCAGCAGCTCCAGAAACACGCTGATGTACAAGCCCTGCTCCCAGTGTCCATTGCAATCAATCCGAAGCCTCCAGGAGATCTTCTGCCGATCGAACATTACCGTGGAAAACTCGATCTTGTTTGCGTGCTTTTTGACTGCGAAATTTTTCAAAGTCCACGCGAACGTGTTATAATCTAGCCTAGGTGGTTAAAAGAACATTAGATTTTTTTTAGGTTTTTACCCATCAGGCCTCACTTACCGTAATATTTTGTTCTGCAACAATGCAGCGGCGCATTCTTCTGCATATATAGGATTGGTAGGCTTCACGGCGAAAGCCATGTTGTAGCCCTCAATCGAGAGGCATTTGCTAAAGGCTTCGTTCAAATGAATCAACCGTTGACAGGCCAAAGACTGACTTCCAATAATAAAGTCGTCCACCGCGTTGTAAGTTTCCAATGGCTTGTGCCCATTTTTGTCAAGTATTTTGAACCAATACTCATAACGAGCCGGAATGCCTCGAAGCAGTTTCAGATAAAGGCTTACAAATTTACCTTTGGCATCGCTGAATCCCTTCGGATAAACCGTCAATTCCCACACATTGCCCTTTCCATCTGCAGCGGAGAAGATTTGCATTTCCGCATTTATGTTAGTCAACTTGATGCTTTGTTCAAACGTTCCCGGGGACATCGCATTCTTTAAGCGATCCAATATGGATTGTAGGCCGCGTCGCTGCCGGACCAGCTCATGTGGGCTACCTGTCGGCAATAATGTCTTAATCTGAGCTAAAGATTTTTCAGTGAAGTCCTTCACACTGTTTTTCTTTTTCAACGATTGAATTGATTGTATGACATCCTTTCGAAGAACATCAATCTTTCTCACCGCATGTCTAAAGTGGCCATTTGTAGGATTCACGCGGCATTTTGCGCAGAAACACTCCAGACATTGTTCACAGTAGTACTCCACGAGACTACCATCCTTGGTACATCCGTATCGCTGGCGCAACTCTTCGGTACCGACCATATAGAATATATGTCTGCAAGTTGGACATTCCCTCTTGTGGTCGAACCATTGTTGCAAACACTGGAAGCAGTTTCCCTGCTTGCAACGAGGGCAGAACACTGCCCAGCTTAGTTCCTCATGACAGATTGTGCAATCCGCATCTATGGTGCCCACTTCCAGCGGAAAGTTGATACCTTCGATAACCGACATCTTTCGTTCAATGAATCTATCTTTGAATAGAGTTAAATGACCAACAGGAATATTCTCGAATAATCTACCGGTATAATAAGCATGACTCACATTCAGCTGGGGATTCGCAAACACAACACACGAGAAACAGCACTGCGACCGCACTGATATACGAACGATGCAAAACGCAAACGTTCGAGACATGATCCAGCTCTGGCTCTCCCGTCTAGAAACGTCTAGAAAAAATGCAAGCAGCGCAGAAAACAAACGAGTTGCTTTGTTAAGAAAGGGATCGTTCAAAAATTACGTCACGCTTCGGAGAAGATGGTTTCGAGATGGTGGTTTGTTTTTGAGGGATATTAACTCAGGCGGTCATTCATCCCTATAATGGTTTCGAGAGTTGAGAACATTGAATGCATTGAATGCCCTATGGCGACGAAAAGGCGGAGGGAGGTTCAAATTAGCGAAATTAGCAAACTTTTACGTGACGTACTTTAATGACGTTAATGGATCCGATCGAGATCAGATCAGAACGCAGAGTGGTTTAAAATCGACGAAAAGTTAGAAAAAAAGATTGCGGTCTATAAATACGGTCTATAAATATAAATACCAGGGTTGTTACGACTACGCGGATTTCGCGATTTTCGCGGATTTCGCGGATTTGGCGCGGATTTACATAACGATTTTAGGATTTCGCGCGGATTTGGCGCGGATTTAGTTTTAGGTGGAAATTTAATAAATAAAATGCTAAATAGGAAGTTTATTTGAAAATTAGTTTGATGCAACAAATTTACGTTTCAAGGATATTAACATTATTTTTCGGATATGTCCAAGTCCTTATGCTATGCTAATGCATAGCATTATTTAAACAAATGTTATGAGGAGAGATACGCCACTTGTTGTCATTTTTAATCCATTCTAAAACACGACGCACACAAACCATGTCTATTGAAGGACATGAACACCCATTTTCATCTTGTCAATTTCTTTGTAATTTAAAGATATTTGTCAGTTTCTGATTGGTTGTTTCTTTTACGATGAACCACTCAGCATGATATATTATACCTATCATTATTCAAAAGTCGTCAGGAATTCTTTGATAATATTGGAACATTTTATATTTCCTTTATAACATTCATCTAGAACGAATAAGGGTTTATACAACAATTGAAAACATAAAAATGTTCTGTGATTTAATGCAGATGTCTCATTTAAAAAAGTTCTTCCGCAGAAAGTCGTTAGAAAATTAGAAGATGATTCTCAAAAGTTATTTCTGGCGGTTTTTTTTAATGATATTTTCGGTTAACTCCGATTTTACAGGATTACCAACAGAAAACGAAGAAACTTCCTAAAGAAGTTTCCACAAGGACCTCATGATGATCCTTGTAAAAATTCCTTGCAAATAAATTTCCACAGCGTAAAGAGGATTTCTGCAGCTTTAAAAACCCGAAAAATTATAAAGACATTTTTGGAGGAATTTCCTGGAGCGGTGACCGCAGGAATGACTATAGAAAATCGAAAAGAATGCCGCCTTGAATTTACAAAAAAGTTATAGCGATGATCACAGAAATTTCTTCAATAATTGTTCAAAAATAGAACCGGGAGTTTTTCGCAGGAAGTCACCAATCAATTTCTGCAAGAATTTCTAAAGCGATTTCCGTAGGAATTCATGAAGGGATTTCTGCAAGTAAGCTCTGAAGATTTTCCGCAGGTGATTTGTGGAGAATTTACTTGAACTCACGACAAAATTCCCAAATGAATTACAAAATAATTTCCCAGGGGAATTTTTGTAAGAATACTCGGAGGAATTCCCACAGATAATTTGGAGCGACTTCTGCACTTCAGCAGATTCAAGGGCAGTTAGATTTCTGCAAACATTTCCATGAAAATCTCCGGAGGATAACCCGCAGAAAATTCTGGGATGAATCTGCGCACGAAAGATGAATTTCTACAGGAGTTCTCGGAGTTTTTAAATGAAATTCCAGTAAGAATGGTAAAAAAAATCTGCATGAACTTTTAGAAAAGCTTGTTACAAGAATTGAAGGAGAAACAACGGACTAATTTCTGTTGGAGCAAATTATTCTGCCGTATTTCCAAAGAAATTTCTTCTTAAATTTCAAAAAATATTCCTCTGGAATTTTTGAAGGAATTTACGCTTGATTCTGACTTAAAAATCAACGGAGCTTGAGCAACTATGTTAGATTTTGTATTATTTGTTTTTTGATATGAATTCAAATATTTGTTTTACAGAAGTTTTGTTTAAAAAACGGAGCTTCATTGTCTAATTCCTTAATATCTACGCAAGTTTGTTTTGTGATCAATAACTACAACAAAGGTGCATAATTAATTACTTCAAAGGAAATTACGGTTTTGGCAGATTTTTTAATATTTGCCACGTTTATCATCAATCAATTATGATCAAATCTGGCCTTAACATTCATTTGTATATCAACGTACCTTGTGCCGAATTTTATAAAGTTCTATCAACAAAAAAAAACCCTGACAATAACGGAACAAAACATGCCAAAGCCATCATCTAATCCAAAAAGTGGTGCTGCAAATAGTTTTGTTTGTTTAGTTCTTGTTCCCTTAGATTCAGTTCTTCTAGTGGTGAATAAGGCCATTTAGAAGGGTTGTAATACTTATTGCGGTTTTATTAGTCCTATTAGCATTTTTATACAAACATATGTTGCAGTTTAAAATCACATTTGAAATCTGTAATATTATAAAAAAAGAACTTGAAGAGAAGACGTTCAATAAATTGTTATACAAAAATCGACATTTAACGTGTATTTGCTTGGAATTTAGATCTGGATCGCGCGGATTTGGCGCGGAATAGATTTCATGTCGCGCGGAAATGGCGCGGATTTAATTTTAGTCGGCGCGGATTTGGCGCGGAAAATATTTCAGGATCTCCGTAACAACCCTGAAATACAGTCGGGATTCGCTGGTTGGGATCTTAATACTTGGGTCACTTTTTAGTTGGGCTGGTTGGGTCATGGCCCAACAAAAAAGCTACCGTACGTCAAAATTCAATGTAAACACGGAAAACGGGATTGGGCGTCACTGGACATCATTTGTGGTGTTCAAGTCAGAATACAGGTGTTCAAATGGCTGTCAGTTGGCCCAACTAAAAACCGAATTCGTTAGTTGGGTCGAGGTCGTGGTCCAACCAGCGAATCGCGACTGTACATCTTTGATGAAATTATTATCAGTGATGTCATTTCACTGGGGTTTTGCACTATAGACGAATCCAGGTAAAAATAAGAAGAAGACACACGACGGTGTTAACTTTGACAGATCCTACAGCGCAGCATAGGAAGATCATTTTAAAATGCTTATAATAAATTCTAGACAAATTGTAATTAAAATCTGATTGATGTACGATACGGAAAAAGTTCTCAGGTACTTATTTGGAAGCTTATCTCATTTTTTTGTATATTTTCTAAAAATGTATCTATCATAAACTTCGGAACTTTTTCCGTATCATACTTCAATCAGATTTTAATTACAATTTGTCTAGAATTTATTATAAGCATTTTAAAATGATCTTCCTATGCTGCGCTGTAGGATCTGTCAAAGTTAACACCGTCGTTTGTCTTCTTCTTGTTTTTACTTGGATTTGTCTATAGACTACTAGAGTGTTGGTGATTCTATCAAATTAAGGATATTGCTACGTTTAGACAAGGCAAGTGAATTGAGCAAGTCGCTTGAATCGAACGCGAACTGAACGTGTAAACACCTTAATACAATTCACTTGAACGAAAAGAAAGTTAAACATGATTAACTTTTGGCAAGTCAATGAATTCAACTGATCGAGTTGTTCAATTCACTTGCCCTAACAAAAAGGGAGCATAACAAAAACACAGCGAGTAAAATGAACATAATAGCGCCACAGAGTTGCGACCGAACGATTATGTTTTTGGATATTCGTTTCCTGCTCGATGCCGTAATGTCGTGTCGAGCAGATAGTCCGGAATCAAGTGTCTGATTCGGACACGCTGTACAGAAAGGACCAGCAACGTATACACTATACATCACCCAAACCTATTACATTTGGCACCATTATAAAGTGTAGTCCTAAAGCTAATAAAGCCATACATGTACGTTCGTGAATTATTCTTGATCGTGCAGAAAATACTCGATCTTTAATATGTATAAAATTATTCTTGTATGATCTATTTACTATTCATTCATTCATTCATTTATTTAGTCTACGTCTAAACAGTTGATACTGAATCAACAATTTGACGCCACAATACACGGTTCGAGGCCGAATCTCTCCATCCTCGAATACGCCCCACGCTCGCCAAGTCGTTTTGCACCTGGTCTGCCCATCTCGCTCGCTGCGCTCCACGCCGTCTCGTACCTGCCGGATCGGGAGCGAACACCATCTTTGCAGGGTTGCTGTTCGGCATTCTTGCACCATGTCTTGCCCATCGTACCCTTCCGGCTTTAGCTACTTTTTGGATACTGCGTTCGCCGTAGAATTGGGCGAGCTCGTGGTTCATTCTTCGCCGCCACATACCGTCTTCTTGCACACCGCCAAAGATGGTCCTAAGCACCCGTCTCTCGAATACTTCGAGTGCTTGCAAGTCCTCCTCGAGCATTGTCCATGTTTCATGTCCGTAGAGGACAACCGGTCTTATAAGCGTCTTGTACATGACACATTTGGTGCGGTGGCGAATCTTTTTTGACCGCAGTTTCTTCTGGAGCCCGTAGTAGGCCCGAATTCCACAGATGATGCGCCTTCGTATTTCACGACTAACATTGTTATCAGCCTTTAGCAAGGATCCGAGGTAGACGAATTCCTCGACCACCTCGAAGGTATCCCCGTCTATCGTAACACTGCTTCACAGGCAGGCCCTGTCGCGCTCGGTTCCGCCCACACGCATGTACTTTGTCTTTGACACATTCACCACCAGTCCAACTTTTGTTGCTTCACGTTTCAGGCGGGTGTACAGTTCTGCCACCTTTGTAAATGTTCGGCCGACAATGTCCATGTCATCCGCGAAACAAATAAATTGACTGGATGTGTTAAAAATCGTACCCCGGCTGTTACACCCGGCTCTTCGCCTGACACCTTCTAGCGCAATGTTGAACAACAGGCACGAAAGTCCATCACCTTGTCTTAGTCCCCGGCGCGATTCGAACGAACTGGAGTGTTCGCCCGAAATCTTCACACAGTTTTACACACCATCCACCGTTGCTTTGATCAGTCTGGTAAGCTTCCCAGGGAAGCTGTTCTCGTCCATAATTTTCCATAGCTCTAAGCGGTCTAAACTGTCGTATGCCATCGAACAGATGATGCGTTGGGACCTGGTATTCACGGCATTTTTGAAGGATTTGCCGTACAGTAAAGATCTGGTCCGTTGTCGAACGGCCGTCAAGATGACGACGGAAGATGATCTGGGATATCACTTTGTAGGTGGTATTAAGGATGGTGATCGCTCGAAAGTTCTCACACTCCAGCTTGTCGCCTTTCTTGTAGATGGGGCATATAACCCCTTCCTTCTACTCCTCCGGTAGCTGTTCAGTTTCCCAGATTCTGACTATCAATTTGTGCAGGCAAGTGGCTAGCTTTTCCGGGCCCATCTTGATGAGCTCAACTCCGATACCATCCTTACCAACTGCTTTATTAGTCCTTAGCTGTTGGATGGCATCCTTAACTTCCCTCAAGGTGGGGGCTGGTTGGCTTCCATCGTCCGCTGAACTGACGTAGTCATCTCCTCCGCTGCCTTGACTTTCACTGCCTGTACGCTCAGCGCCATTCAAATGTTCCTTGTAGTGCTGCTTCCACCTTTCGATCACTACACGTTCGTTCGTCAAGATGCTCTCATCCTTGCCCCGGCACATTTCGGCTCACGGCACGAAGCCTTTGTGGGATGCGTTGAGCTTCTGATAGAACTTGCGTGTTTCTTGAGAACGGCACAGTTGTTCCATCTCCTCGCACTCCGCTTCTTCCAGGCGGCGTTTCTTCTCCCGAAAAAGGCGGGTCTGCTGTCTCATCTTCCGTCTATAACGTTCCACGTTCTGTCGGGTACCTTGCTGCAGCGCAACCGCCCTCGCTGCGTCCTTCTCCTCCAGAATCTGTCTGCACTCTTCGTCGAACCAATCGTTCCGCCGACTTCGTCCCATATACCCGACGTTGTTCTCCGCTGCGTCGTTAATGGCTGCTTTGACTGTATTCCAGTAGTCCTCAAGAGGGGCCCCATCGAGCTCACCCTCTTCCGGCAACGCTGCCTCGAGATGCTACGCGTATGTAGTGGCGAAATCAGGTTGCTTCAGTCGCTCTAGGTCGTACCGCGGCGGTCGTCGGTACCGAACATTGTTGATGACGGATAGTTTTGGGCGCAGTTTAACCATCACCAGATAGTGGTCAGAGTCGATTTTAGCTTCACGATATGTCCTGACGTCGATAATGCCAGAGAAGTGCTGTCCATCAATCAAAACGTGGTCGATTTGTGATTCTGTCTGCAGTGGTGATCTCCAGGTGTACCGATACGGGAGGCTGTGTTGGAAGTAGGTGCTGCGAATGGCCATATTCTTGGAGGCGGCGAAATCAATTAGTCGTAGGCCGTTTTCGTTCGTCAGCCGGTGAGCGCTGAACTTCCCAATGGTCGGTCTAAACTCCTCCTCTTGGCCAACCTGAGCGTTCAAATCTCCTATGATGATTTTGACGTCGTGGCTTGGGCAGCTGTCGTACTCACGTTCCAGCTGCGCGTAGAATGCGTCCTTATCATTATCAGTGCTTCCGGAGTGTGGGCTATGGACGTTGATAATGCTGAAGTTGAAGAACCGGCCTTTGATCCTCAATCTGCACATTCTTTCTTTGATCGGCCACAACCCGATCACGCGCCTTTGCATATCGCCCATCACTATGAAAGCTGTTCTCAGCTCGTGTGTGTTGCCGAAGCTCTGGTAGATGGTATGATTACCTCTAAACGTTCGCACCATTGATCCCTTCCAACAAACCTCCTGCAAAGCTACGATGCCGAATCCACGGTCTTTGAGCACATCGTGTGCTCCCGATGAAGTTGAGAGATTTGCAGTTCCACGAACCGAGTTTCCAATCGCTAGTCCCTTTTCGTCGCAGTGGTCTTCGCCGATGGTTCCGGTCCATTCTCTCTTGTTCATTGTTCGTTGCTTATGTTTTTTAAGGGCTGGGCCTGACACCAAACCCCCTAAATTTGATTTACCTTCTGGTGTTACTGGATTTGGCGTAGTGCGATAGGTCAACAAGAAAACGTCTAACGCTTCCTGTATTATTCCTTTCCTCTCTCGGATTTCCACAAACCTCTCTGCTTGTCCATTTGACTGTGGATGATACGGTGCTGTGGTGATGTGGTGTACACCGTTTTCCAAACAATACCGTCTGAAATCTGCGCTAGCGCACTGTGGATTATTGTCGCTAACTAATGTTTCCTGCATACCTAAACGGGCAAAAAGGCTGCGAAGAATGTCAATCGTGGTTGAAGTAGTGGTCGACTTTGTTTTCACTATTTCTACCCGACGGCCAGTAAACATAGCTACGAGCAATCGCCTTCATACACTGCATTCCTGGGTGACCCCGGTGCAAATGCTGTAAACAGGGGTGGCATTGCGCATCTCGACTCGAAACGAGCAAACCATGCAAACTCTCATACGAAAGAGCTATCGAAAGGAGATGCGCAATGAGGCCCCAGCGCTTTCGGAAATTCGACGGAATCACCAGACGTTCGCCGAACATTATGCAGCCTTGTACAGTTGATAGAGAATCCCGACGATCGTAGAAACGTTTAGCAACTTCGCCTTTGATACTGGACTTTGATTGTGGCCAATCATCTTGGATGAAGCGGAAGAGCTTCCCCAGCCCAGGATCTGAACGTGTTTCTTCTTGAACCATCTTGAAGTTGAGTGGTAGAGCATTGACTGAGCTTGTGGCTAAGGCTTTGATATCCTTATCCAGAATGATGCTAGCAACCACGAAATCCTCTTCAGGCTTGACATATGATGCTGTATTAGTCGGGATAGGACATCTGCGTTGCCGAATTTATCCGTGTGGACGTAGACGATCTTGAAGTCGTACATCAGCAGTAGCGCTCAACGTTGTAGCCGATTAGCGGTGTAGACGAGGCTTCCTTTTTTTGATCCGAAGATACGAAGTAATGGAGCGTGATCGGTCTGTAACGTGAACTTTCT
This sequence comes from Armigeres subalbatus, assembly GCF_024139115.2. Classification (NCBI taxonomy): domain Eukaryota; kingdom Metazoa; phylum Arthropoda; class Insecta; order Diptera; family Culicidae; genus Armigeres; species Armigeres subalbatus. Next base: position 344,817,999 of record NC_085140.1, on the reverse strand, counting down.
GCCAAAAACCCTTTTGTGAAATTTGGTAACGGCGAAAATAATTGCGAGTCCTTTGCGATCCGGTTGGCTATAAGCTTGCTCTGCTGGAGTCAATGCTCTAGAAGCATGCTGCACAACTTTGATCCGTCCGGGAACTTGTGACTTAACGTGGCCCCGATTCCGATGGATGACGCATCTGCCGACACAATGATGTCAAGTGCCGGATTGTAGTGTGTTAGTAGCAAATCGGATGGCAGGATCTTCTTGTAGTTTTCGAAAGCTTTTTGACATTCAGACCACTATGGGACGAATTTGCCGTAATAGTTTATCGCTACTAAGAATGAGCGTACTTCTGAAACATTGGTTGGGGCTGGCATGTTGGGGATCGCTTCGATTTTGGCCGGATCCGGACCACACTCATCGATCATGTGACCAACGTATTTGATTTGTTGCTGGCCAAACGAACATTTCTCCGCTTTGATTGTGAACCCGTACTATTGAAGTCGACGAAGATCGTTTTCAAGGTTCCGCCAATTAGCACGTCGTTTAGGTAACCTGACGTACATTCTAATCTAGCTAGCATTGTATCCACCAGCTGCTGAAAAGCTCCAGGTGCTGTTTTTACTACCGGCGGATGCCTGTTGTAGCGGTAGAGTCCCCGATGTGTGATGATAGTTAGCATATCCCGCGATTCTTCTTTGGCAGTTTTGCGAAGATGTCCTGCGGCAGTGAAAGCGGGTATTGATGCGGCTGTAGAGCGTCTTTTAAACCTGTCCTCACCGCTCCGCTTGCTTTCCTCACGACGACTATTGGAGCGGCCCACTCTGAATACTTCACTGGTGTTATGATCCCAGCGTTTTCCAAACGATCCAGCTCTTCATCTACGGTCTTGTGCATTGCGTACGCGACAGGATGCTTAGGTCGGAAAACGGGTTGTGCTCCTTCTTTCAGCGTAAGTTGCACATTCGCCTTAGTACACAGCCCAGGAGCATCACTGAACACCGTCGGGTAGGCCTGCTTGAGAGTGCTGATCGCTGATGTCGAACTAGTGACATGGTTGCAAAAACGATTCATGGGTGCCGACCATAAATTGAATTGATCTATTAAATCCAGCCCAAGCAAGTTGAGCTGTTGCTTTACCACGTAGAAACGAGCCTGACGCTTCATCCCGTTAACCGAAACGTCACAGGAACATTCAAACATTAACTTGAGCGGCTTTCCGGATGCAGTGGACGCTTGGACGATTGTTGGATTTGACGCAGGTCGCCCGATTTTCCGCAAGGTTTTCTCGCAGATGATGCTTATATCCGACACTGTATCTAGCTGTAAGCTTATTTGCCGGTTGTGTAACTTGCTACTGCGCCAGGAAATCACCCACTCGGCACTCGGCGGAGGTATCGCCTTACTCGGATCACTGTTGGACTCTGACTGAGCGAGAGCGATCCTTGGCTACTTTCTCATCGTCAACAATAAGACGGCATAAACAGTATATAATGTAGAGTGGTATATAACAGGGCTGTCTCGCCCCACACACTTGCACAAATCTTCTTCTCTTCCTTACATTCTTCACCACATTTTTTACGACGATACTTTTTGTTTCCTACATCAAACTGAAAAGCAAAGCTAAACGGATTGGACTAGTCATCAACACGTCGGAGACGAAGTACATGATAGGAAGAGGGTCAAAAGAGGTAAATGTAAGCCACCCACCACGAGTTTCTATCGGTGGTGACGAAATCGAGGTGGTTGAAGAATTCGTGTACTTGGGCTCACTGGTGACCACCGATAACGATACCAGCAGAGAAATTCGGAGACGCAACATGGCAGGAAATCGTACGTACTTTGGACTCCGCAAAACGCTCCGATCGAATATAGTTCACCGCCGTACCAAACTATCTACAAAACACTTATTAGACCGGTAGTTCTCTACGGACACGAGACCTGGACGATGCTCGTGGAGGACCAACGCGCACTGGGAGTTTTCGAAAGAAAAGTGCTGCGTACCATCTATGGTGGGGTGCAGATGGCGGACGGTACGTGGAGGAGGCGAATGAACCACGAGTTGCATCAGCTGTTGGGAGAACCATTCATCGTTCACACCGCGAAAATCGGAAGACTGCGGTGGGCCGGGCACGTAGCCAGAATGTCGGACAGTAATCCGGTTAAAATGGTTCTCGACAACGATCCGACAGGAACAAGAAGGCGAGGTGCACAGCGGGCAAGGTGGATCGATCAGGTGGAGGACGATTTGCGGACCCTCCGCAGACTGCGTGGTTGGCGAAGTGCAGCCATGGACCGAGCGGAATGGAGAAGACTTTTTTATATTGCACAGGCCACTCCGGTCTTAGTCTGGTATTAATAATAATACGTGGGATGTGAAGTGAGAAATGAGAAGCGAGAAGAGTTTACCTTTCCTCGCCATGTTGTATTGGGGATCTTCCAATATCCAAGAACTTTTTTTTAAATTTATTACAAATTTATACCGAAAGTCTATATGATCACTACAAAAACGAAAATTTTATAGGAGGCCCGGAGACCCATAGTGTTATATACCAATCGACTCAGATCAACGAACTGAGGTGATGTCTGTATGTGTGTATGTGTACAAATTTTGTAGGCACTCGCTACAGATTCGGGGAATTATTTTTTATGCGCAAAACACGCTAAAAACACTCACTCATATTCTTTAGTTATTTTAACACGAGAAAGGCACCAACACCGCTACGTAGAATAATCAGGGTTTTTAATTCCAGATTAAGTTCAACAACGTGGGGATTATTCAAGCCATATTGAAGTAGCTTACCCGGCCACGCCTTTTTTTCAAAGATTTCAATAGGAAAGAATCATCTTTGAGAAAAAATGCTAGATCAAAAGTTATTTGGCATAGCTAGGATTAGTGGAAAACGAAAAAACAAGTTTTTGATGTAAATCAATTGTTAATTGATTGTTTTTAATAGTCCTATTATTTGTACTCAAAATTGATTAGGTATATTTGCAGTCTAATAGAACCACAAAGATGTGCCACATATTGCTTTTTGTCGATGAAACAATTTGATAAAGGTTATAAGGTGCAAAATTTGGTGCTTTACAGACACCATGGGCGGGAGAGGGTTAATGTCGTTGGCGTAGTTATAGCTGGAATAACTTGTTGCAAATTGCCAATATCTTATCTTCGTATTTCTTTCTTAGAAGTGATATTGAATAACAAGCATGAATGAGTTTGTTACAAGAACCTGCGCACACAAAAAAAAACACGATAACGATTTTGAAGTGGATCTATCGTCACCCTGATCAACCGTACCGTTTGTTCGGAGATTCATGTCCGTCAATTATAATCTGTCTGTAAAAACTAATTATGGAACTACTACTTACCGGGGTAGGTCCAGGTAAGTACCTCCATAGGCACTGTATTTGTAGTGTATCAAATGGTTGGCAGATTCGTACGTGTGCAGCGCTTGACGCGTTAGGAGATGTCCGGGTGGAGTCGCACTGGGTTTGGCCTCCACGGTACTCGGAGAGGTGCACCGAGGAGAACTGCCCGATGTCCCGTTAGTGGTGGTTCCATTCTGGGCGCTATTGAACGACGCCAGAGCTTTGGCGAAGCTTGGAATGTTGCTGGTGACGGTACGGAATTTCTTCGGCTGTACCACTTCCTGTTTGGGGTGAGGGTGGATTGGATGGATATATTGAGTACTTATAAAAATCGTGGAACAAGTTTTTTATGTACAGCTTGATTACTTACCGCAACGTCATCGTTGGGGTACAGCAATAGCTCGCGCTGAGGGTCATTCTGGATGAGGGTTTTGTTTTTCGAAATGAATCCTTCGAAATCGATTGGATCCACTAGGATTGGTTTGCTCTGGAAGAAAAGGGAGATAAGAGCGATAGTTAGTTGCTGGTTAGTTGAATACAATACAAAGGTGAAAAATGCCCTAACGAATCCAACAACTAGATTGAGTTTATATTGTCACGCATGACATGATGTACCATCTGTCAGCGCTGTTTAATTAAGTAATTTGCTTGACAAAATGGGAACATGACATAAAACAAGAATTCTGCCAGGCAGTTATCAGTGCTTAGTTGTCGAGCATATATTTTAGATATCGAGACGGGTCATAAAATTATAAGTTTGTCGTGCTACCGTATCTAATTATATAGTGCAATGTGTTGTGTCTATACTGACCATATTTTGCAAACAAACAGAGCTGCTGCAAACGTTTATGTTGAGCATTATTACCATTATTACACGATACGCTTCTATTGTTTGAAATTACTTAATAATTAGATGTCATCAACTGTTTGATGTTTAAGAAGACCTTAAGAAAATATATTGCATACCCATTCGGTAACTTGCACGTGTGTTTAAACCAATAGGCGTTAGAAAGATAAGGCTAGATAAACATCCAACATTATATATAGACATCCATTTCCCCTCTAAAATGAGTATAAATGTTAAAACATTTATAACATAAATAATAGACTTTCGTGTTCACTCTTATTCTCAGTGGTAATGATTGTCAATAATGAAATCGATTGTCACAAAGACACAAAGAGGATGAGCGACAGTCCCAAAAAGTGATTTTACCATACTCGTTTTGAAATTATTCCCGGTCAGAAGCCATGAACAGAATAACAAAAAATGAGTCCATATTGATATAAGAGATAAAAGAACAAGCAACAATATCAAAAATTTGCACCGAAATATCAAGATATGTTATGGATAAGAACTAGCCAATAGCACATTATATTGATCACTTCTTACAAATAGCATAGTTTGATGGTCCTCATGATAATTTGATGCAAAATATTGATATTGTTGTCTGATTTTTTATTATTATATAATTTATCAATCATGTCCATATCTCATTATGATATTTAATCAAGATTTGATATTATTTAGCCAGTGGCGTTTCCCTAACCTCAATCTACCTGTGCACTTTACTTAAATTTAAGAAATTTTCGCGCGAAAATGTATAGAATAACTAGATTTTGATTAGTTTAAATGACTCTGATAATTTTATTTTTCATTTGGGCTGTAGAAATATCAAAATTGGCATTTTTTGTATCAGTGCACAGGTAAAAAGTGAGGTTATGCGACGCCACAGTATTTAGCTAATTTCGTCCGCCCGGGTTATAATGATAATCATCAGACTCAGGAAATCCGGGAGCAGATCCGCCGGCTCTAAAAACAACAAAGCCTCTTAGGTTGACCAACTACCAGGAGAGCTGTTTGACCCTTATGCTACGGACAGGGTACCTAGGTACCTTTTTCGTTTTCAAGTAATTTTTTTAGGGTTCTAAACATCGCAGGAAATTGAATAATTGATCGCAGAAATCGCATTTTGCTTATGTACTAGTTAAAAAAAATCAAGCGACAAAAAAAATGTAGTTTGTATACGGAGATGTCTTTGGTGAAATATGTGTGGCTGTGTGATAATACAGGGATCAATAACGAATCGTTCAGAATAGCTCTGGAAGAGTGAAGTGAGTTGTTCGTGGACACTAGAAGTGATCTTCGCTTCCTTAGTTCATTTATCCGGAATTGGATCAATATGGTGAGATTGTTTCAATGGCGGGGCTTATTGCAAGTGAAAGTGACCTCGGACTGGACATGAGTTACCAGGCAGTCTGAAATGGGTAACTGGAGCTGTAGTAGAGCTGGCACCTTCTAACTCCCGGGCTAAAGCTGACTTTATTGAGGACAGATTTATTCCATAATACCAGTGCCAGACCTGGTTACCGGAATTCCGGATTTGCTAGAGCATGACTCAAAAATGGATAAGTTGATGTTATAGAAACCAAATGAGGATTTCTTGTGACCTTAGTTACCAGTTTTGTAGAAAATTCGAGGATTATGACTTCACAATGCACTATGGCGGCGGAAAGATGAGTAATTCTCGCTGAAACCGGGCCACTATTTGCACGAGGTTCTTACAAATGCCTAAATTTATTTTCTTTCGAAAGCTTTCGGCGAGTATATTAAGGATCCGAGTTAAATTCTTCAGAAAGATGAACCTGTATACGAAATCATTTTAATTAACCCTCGATTTTGTCAATTCTTGACTCACCAAAACTATCGTAACTCCAACATTTCTCAACCGATCGTAGAGATCAGCATATCGTTTGTATCCGCAATTTGCAATAGTAAAAATAGAAGCAGCCATGTTGAATTTTGTTTTTTTGGATTTCTTTTTGAGAACTATTTTTACGAGGTTCGCAACCACCGATTTTAAATATTAAAACAACGACGAAAAGCTTAGCTTATAATGTGCATTATGTCCAAAAATCTCAGGTGTTTGTTTTTTCTAGCAGAAGTTATGTACGATTTACCAAATTATTTTTTGAAGGGCCATCTGACCAACGAACATTATTTTTATGGTTAATATGGTACTACGACGTCAGTTCCTTGATTTCATACACTATTCTAAGCCAAATATGTTACAAAAATGAAAAACATATCTACAACAGTATTTTATTTGAAGGGCTCAAAAGTTTTAAGCATAACGGAGCCGTTTTCAAGTTATTGTATTAAATAATTCAAGAATTTTGGTATTGGTAAATAGTACATAACTTTTGATAGAAAAAACATACACCTGAGATTTTTGGACACAATGCACAATATAAGCTAAGCTTTCCATCGATGTATTAATATTCAAAATCGGTGGTTGCAAACCTGGCGGAAAAATAGTTTTCAAAAAGAAATCCAAGATGGCGGCCAAATTCAATATGGCTGCTTCTATTTTTACTATTGCAAATTGAGGATACACTCTTCCTCTTTCCAACGATATGCTGATCTCTACGATCGGTTGAGAAATGCTGAAGTTATAATAGTTTTGGTGAGTCAAGAATTGACAAAAATCGAGGGGTCCATTAAAATGATTTCGTGTATAACTAACGAGGGGTTCATCTGTCTGAAGAATTTAACTCGGATACTTAATATACTCGCAAAAAGCTTTCGAAAGAATATAAATTTAGGCATTTTTAAGAACCTCGTGCAAATAGTGGCCCGGTTTCAGCGAGAATTACTCAGATGCATTTTACGCCAAAACTATACTGCCGTCATACGCATATTTGTCCCATGTTTGCTGGGATTTCCTATGTACATGGGACAATTATGTGTAGAACGGCAGTATATTTTTTAGAAAAAAAAACTGTGGTTCTACAAAATTGTTCGAAATAGTAAGGCCATCATTATGGTGCTACCAAAAAATAGAGTGGTCCATCATATAAAAAAAATGATTTATTTTTTATTTTTTGGAATATTGACATGTTATGTTTTGTTAAATATCTTGGCTGTGCATATGCACAGCATATGATTCGAAATGGACAAATTGATATGAAATTTACGAAAAAGAATCCACGTGTCTTGGAGGGACTCGAACCCTGAACCTCCTACTCTCTAGATAGGCGTGTGTATAGGGTGTACCTAAAAAAAACAGTATTTTCAATCTACTTTTTTTGTTTTAGATTTCTCGAAAAAGTCGTCTTCAGGTGACATTTAGAGCTCAAAAAAATGCAATGATGGGTAAATATGCTCAAAATCTTTTTCCGAACAAAAGTTATAATCGTTTTTCTGTTAAAATTAAAAAAATTCATAAGGCGATATCTCCGGTTAGGGCAGACCAAAAAAATATATTTACACGGCATTTGAAAGAGAAATTCATCTTCCTTATTATGTCAAAAAATTGGAGATATGTTATTTTTTTATCTCAAGTTTTACCAATTTTACTAAAATCAAGTTTTTTCAAATAAATAATATAACTCGACAATGGAAGAAGACGCTATTCTTATGGCAAACCACACATTTTGAAAAGCCCCAAAAGTCTTCAGAAGGAGACATTTGTGAAAAATAAAAAATCTACAGCTTTAACACTTTTTATAAGTTTTATCATTATCACCGTATTACAAGATTAACGAGAAAGATGCATTTTCGGCTTAAAGTACACCTTTAAGGAAAAAAATTGTTATAGAGCTACCTTGTTATAGAGCTACTGAAAAATAGGGTGGGCCATTTTATAAAAATGTGAAATTTTATTTTTTTTATTTTGCGGAATATTGACATAAAATGTTCTACAAAGTTGTAGCGCAGCTTTTTTCAATCAACTTTGCTATATAAACTTTTTATGTAGCTTTTAAGCTCACTTATTTAGAGTAATTTTACTTACCAGGATTAGGGTGTCCCTCAAAAAACAATATTTATGATATACTAGTTGACCCGGCAGACGTTGTCCTGCATAGTTGGCGAAAATGCGCGTTGTGAACTGCCCATGCGAAATTCCCATATAAATCTTAATTTTAGTTTTTCACGATTTACTCAACCTTATCCATGATTTTCGCATAAGGAAATATTACATAAACCCGTCGGAAATAATATCGAACATACCTGCTGAAGTAATGAAGAAAATCCATTCAACCGTTTTCGAGTTATGCGGATACGAACACAGACCATTTCATTTTTATTATATAGATATTATTTTTTACGAATGTCACCTTCTTTTGACATGAACGTGTGTTTTGCTATAAAAATATCGTCTGTATCTTCTTCCATTGTCGAGTTATATCAATTTACTAGAACTGAAAGTCTCCTAAATAAAGACAAAAAAAAAATTACTAGTCGGCCCGGCAGACGTTGTCCTGCATAGTAGGCGAAAATGCGCGTTGTGAACTGCCCATGCGAAATTTCCATACAAATCTTAATTTTAGTTTTTCACAATTTAAACAACTTTACTAATGATTTTCGTGTGAGGAAATATTATATAAACCAGTCGGAAACAATAACGAACATATCTGCTGAAGGAATGAAGACAATCCATCCAGCCGTTTTCGAGTTATGCGGATACGAACACAGGAGGGTCCGCAAGTCATCTTCCACCTGATCGATCCACCTTGCCCTCTGCGCACCTCGCCTTCTTGTGCCCGTCGGATCGTTGTCGAGAACCATTTTCACCGGGTTACTGTCCGACATTCTGGCTACGTGCCCGGCCCATCGCAGTCGTCCGATTTTCGCGGTGTGAACGATGGATGGTTCTCCCAACAGCTGATGCAACTCGTGGTTCATTCGCCTCCTCCACGTACCGTCCGCCATCTGCACCCCACCATAGATGGTACGCAGCACTTTCCTTTCAAAAACTCCAAGTGCGCGTTGGTCCTCCACGAGCATCGTCCAGGTCTCGTGTCCGTAGAGGACTACCGGTCTAATTAGCGTTTTGTAGATTGTCAGTTTGGTACGGCGGCGAACTCTATTTGATCGGAGCGTCTTGCGGAGTCCAAAGTACGTACGATTTCCAGCCAATATGCGTCTCCGAATTTCTCTGCTGGTGTCATTTTCGGACCCTCCGTAGACTGCGTGGTTGGCGACGTGTAGCCATGGACCGAGCCGAATGGAGAAGACTCTTATATACCGCACAGGCCACTTCGGCCTTAGTCTGAATAAATAATAATAGGATACGAACACATACCATTTCATTTTTATTATATAGATTTGAAAAAACATAATTTTAGTAAAATTGGTAAAAGTTGAGATAAAAAAAAAAACCATCTCTAATTATATTTTACATATTTTTTGGTCTGCCCTAACCGAGCCTTATAAAAAAATGTAATTTTAACAGAAAAACGATTATAACTTTTGATCGCAAAAGATATTGAGCATATTTATCCATCAAAAGTTATATTTTTTTGAGTTCTAAATGTCACCTGAAGACTTTTTCGAGAAATCTAAAACAAAAAAAGTAGATCAAAAATACTCTTTTTTTTAGGTACACCCTAATCCAATTAGGTAAAATTTTTCTAAATCAGCCAACTTAAGAGCTACAGAAAAAGTTTTTTCTTGCAAAATTGATTGAAATAAGCTGCGTTACAACTTTGTAGAACATAACATGTCAATATTCCGAAAAAAAAAAATATTTTTAATTTTTTTTTATATGATGGACCACCTTATTTTTCTGGAAGCACCATAATGGCCTTATTATTTCGAACAATTTTGTAGAACAACCGTTTTTTTTTCTAAAAAATATAGTTTTGACGTAAAATGCATCTTTCCGCGTGAATCAGTATCCTGGACCATAGTGCAATGTATTAGGATCACCTGATCATTTGGAAACCCTGGCAATATGGGTATCATAATTCTTGGAATTGTTTCGGAAACATGTTTTCCAAGTAGTTGAGACCATAGGATGGATGGCAATCGGAACGGCTATCCAGGAACAGGTTCCCTTAGAACCTAAAGTTACCACAAACTCATTTAGAAGAGAAAAAGACCCTGGCATCAAAATTCTTGGATTTCTTTCGGAGACATGTTTTTCCAAGAAGGTGGGACCGATGCTGGGTCATTAGTCCGAATGGCCATTAGGCTGAACTGACATTAGGTTGTATGGTCATTGGACCAATGACAAGTGAGAAGTGAATAGTGGAAAGTGAGCAGTGAGAAGTGAAAAGTAAAAAGTGCAAAGAGATAAGTGAAAATTGAAATGCCAAAATGAGAAGAGAGGAGAGAAAAGTGACACAGTGTTGACCCTATTTTGTCGTTTCCCGTTTTTGTCTACCTCCGATTTTATCACATTTTCGACTCGATTTTACCACGTCCCGCTTTTGTCACGTTTTTTACCCATTTTGCCACCTCAAAAAGTTTTCAAAATTTGAGCCGTTCTTTTTATTTTTGTAAGTTATTCCGCAAACAACAATGATTTTCATGAAATAACTTACTGCGCTTGTGGTTTATTATGAAGCATTTCTGAGTACCTGTCAAGAATGTTTCTTCTTCTTTTGGCACCACGGAAACCTATTTAAGAAAGACCGGTCCGTTTCATGAGTTTTGATACCCTAATTGCCAGGGTTTCTTCAGAATGAGTTTGTGGCCACTTTAGGCCCCACGGGAACCTGTTCCAGGGTGACCAGTACGTTGTCAAACTATCCTATGGTCTACTTGCTCATCAACACAAGCTACCGAAACCGAATTCCATGAATTTGGAAACCCATATTGCTAGGGTTTCTTTAGAGTGTGTTTGTGCCCCACGGGAACCTGTTTCAGGACGACCAGTCCATTGTCAAACCATCCTATGGCCTAATAACTCAAAAGATCATGCTTCCGAAACGATTTCATGAATTTTGATACCCATATTGCCAGAGATTCTTCAGAATAAGTTTGTGGCCACTTTAGACCCCACGGGAACCTGTTCCAGGGTGACCAGTCCCTTGTCAAACCATCCTACGGTCTAATTACTCGAAGGCAAGGATGTTATCGATCATTTAGTAATCTGCCTTCGATCATTTAGTAGTTTGTCAATAACTCATTCCAGGGCTAAATTTCAAAATGTGTTGTATGGTGGACTTCTAGTGCAAAGGTTTATCTACAACTCTGCCTAACAGTTCGTTGTTTGAATTCCACTAATAACGGAGCTATAGCGCTAGTAGCAGTAACTTAGACTAAATGATTGCGTATTTTGTTATCATTTAGTATAAGTATAGCAACTAGCACCATAACTCCTTTAATAGTGGAATTCGAACATCGACCTGTTAAAGAGAGTTGAATAAAAACCTTCGCACTAAAAGTCCACCATACAACACATTTTGAAATTAGGCCTCTGGAATGAGTTATTGACAAACTACTAAATGATCGAACGCAGATTACTAAATGATCGATAACATCCTCGCTCGAAGGTCGAAAGGTCGAAGGACAAAAGGTCGAAGGTCAAAAGATAGAAAGGACAAAAGTTCGAAGGGTCAAAAGGTCGAAAGAACAAAAGATCGAAACAAAAAAATTGAGTCAAAAGGTCGAAGAACAACGGTCTAATCACTCGAAGACACTGAAGACGGCCTTACTTTTGAGGTCGAAATACGTATCTGTCAAGATACAATTAAGTGGTGGAATTCAATGGGATTGTATAAACTTGTCTTATGACAGGTACATTCCGGTGTTACATACTTGAAATACAGTTAATTTTAATTTTGAGACTGAGACTTTTTGCACAATTTCCTACGTTATCCGTGCGACGAAGGAAAATCTATTTCGTTCACTGCTGTAGAACACGCGCAACGTCGTCACCAAAATCAACGTAATTCGCTGATTTTCACCGCACTTTTTCACATAAATTTCTCACTGCGCACTAAATAAAAGCAATGTTTATTGCTCAAGTGAATAATAATAGAAAAATAACTGCCGGAAGGCGTTCAAATGATATGTTTTTCAAACTTTGGAGCGTTTGAAATTTATTTTCTTCGTCGCCTTGTTTATAGTCGAAAAACGCGTTACGTAATACATCATGCAGTCAATAAAAGTGGGGTTTTCAATTATTTTCCGCTAGCGTAATAAAGTCTTCCAAATATATATTTTACACACTCGTCATTCATACTAAAATTTTCCACTATTCCAAAAGTTTGAAATAGGAAAAACAATTTCATAATAGAAATTTGTTGGCAGCACTATCCACGTACATGTTAAGCTGGGGCCCCATACACGCTCCGACATGCTGTACAACTACGACTCCGCCCCTAGGAAATTTGGTTCGGTCGGAGTAAAGTTGGACCGTCTGTGGCCAAGTTGTACTGTTCAACAGTCGCACAACTTGCCCACAGACGGTCCGACTTTGCTCCGACCGAACTAAATTTCCTAGGGGCGGAGTCAAAGTTGTACAACATGTTGGAGCGTGTGTGAGGCCCCTTAGTTGTTTGACAGACTGAGGCACTTAACTGAATGGCAGTACAATCAAAACCATTTTTATGCGGTCGAAATTGGATTGCACTTGGAAATTGTTGTTAACTGGAACCGAAAATAAACTTTTAAATTTGATTTTCGATATTGACCGAAATGATAGTTATTCTGCATGAGGTCACAGAAAGGTCGTCCAGTTATCCAAGAAATGGCTTAAGCTCTACAGTCAGGAACAAAGATTTGCAGTGTTTTATGTATGGTACATGCTCCTTGTGGTACAGAGAAAAGATATGGTAGACCTCGTGGTAGACAGCATATGTTATTGGTCATCCAAGAAATCCCTGGAGTAAAGCCTCTCGATCTACACGCGTAACTAAAGATCATTTTGCGTAAGTCTAATAGGGTACATGTGCTCCTAGGTAAGCGTGACACTCAGACTGACAACCAGGAGCTGAGAGCCATAAAGAGCATCTGGTCGGTCAGCTGTCAAAAGCACAAGTGAGCACCGTTGTTGATTGATTTTGTTGTCGTTTGATTGGAATGACGTCTTATTTCAATTGGCAATTCAATAGTTAAATTACTACACGTAGAACAAACGTGAACTTTTACAAACAAATTTTCAAATTTAATCTGGACTATCTTTTGAAAAGGGCCAAACTTTTTTTTACTGATTTTTTCAAATATAATCGAAAAACGATGCTTCTTACAAAAAAATGTTGTGTGGGTGACTATCGCAAAATCAGCCAAACATTCTAGTGAAAATATTGGAAACAATCTAATATTTCCAAACAATAAAAGTCGTTTTGCAAAGAAACTCCACTTTTGATTTGAACGTAACTTTGTGTCAAGATAGGCTATTATGTTCTCTACCAACCGTCCATACATCGCAAGCTGGGCACTTTTAAGGGAGACAAGTTTAGTTTATTAGGCAAAGATATTAGCATTTTACTGGAGGGTTGTAGGGGTGAATTTATTTCTTTTTAAAGGTAAAAGAAACGAAATTTCCTCAAACCCCTCTTCAGAAAATTGCTAATAACTTCGCCGCGCAAACTCTAATTTTCTCGCGGTTTTCAGCATAACATTATGTATTAAATTCTTCAAGACCTGAATGAGTATCATAGTTCTTCATTGTAAATTGTGCCGTCCAACTGCAAATCACTGTTTTTGTATGTTTCTGCATACATTTTTGCATATAAACTTTCAACGAGTTCAGCACCGCCCAAACGTTGACCGATTTGGCTGAAATTTTGTCCAGAGCATAAAGGCATCAAATAGAATCGAATAAGAGGGCGGCCAATCAAAAAAAATGTAAAAAGTTTTTCCTATACTAATTTGAGCCACCCTAATATACATATTCAATTAGGCCGTTACAAATATTTAATTGACTTTTTGTCCTACTGGTCTCCGAAAGGTCAAGGGGGGGGGGGATAATAAAAAATAAATATTAAAATGAAAAAAATCAAAAAACTCCTCGGATTTGTTAAAGAATGTTTTGAAAATCCTCAAAATTGTCCGAATTTTATTTTGTTGCCCCCTCAAAATATTATTTTTTGGCAAAAAAATCCGAGGGGGAGGGAGACAAAATAGATTTTAAATATTTGTATCGGCCTTATATGTTCCACATTGGACACATGCAACGTTCAAAACAGGCCTGTAGATCATTGGTTACGCGTGTAGATTTGAAGGCCTCCACTTCAGGAAATTCTTGTATAACCACGAACATCCTCCATATACATATTCTATGCTATGTTCCACAATGTACACACACAATATGTTCAGAACAGGTCAATATTAAATTAATTTATGTAATTTTGATTTAACACGGTAACATATCGCATAAAAACTAATTTGGTGTACTTCTTGAAATAGCAAACCAATACCAACAGATTTATTTGAATGGACGAATGGAATGGACGAATGAAAATTCTCATGGACGTAAACACATTTTCGTAAGACAAATTTTAAAAAAATTAAGGGTATTTCTAATTGCCGATTCATTGTGCTAATTTGTTCATTGTGCTAATACTACGCAATGAAAACTAGGAACTCTAAAATACATGTTACATACAACTTAGTTAGAGTCAGTAGCTGGGTTAGCTCACTACCCTATTATAAATTTATTTTTGTTCTTAGAAACCGATACACCGAATTGCCTAAATTTATTGTAGTTGAAGCACAACAATACAGTTTGCTGTTGATTCCGGTGCGTCTTATGGATTCTACCCTACTCCTCTTACGCATCGTAAACTTCCATACAAGCCGAGATCTTCACATTTGAAAGCGACATATTGTCACTATAAATAAATAATTGATCTAGCGAAGTAAAATATTTAGGACTTGACTTATGCTAGACCAAAATAAGATAGGAAACCATGCCCGCGAGGCATCATGACTGCCTGGCTTTGATGTATTACAACCAGCAGGTGCGTAATTACGGATCAAGCAAACGATGTTTTGAGACGTGATTTATTGAAAACTCATAAATGTTGACGTCTATTAATTTTTTTATTCATTTTTAAAGGAAATATTGTTTGGATTTTTAGAACCTAAGCTTCCAATTGCCAGACTCAGCGTTAAACTTAATTATGTGGAATATAGGACAAAGGCCATTCGTTTAGCATGCAAATCAAATCCAATTTCAATAATTATGTATCAACGGATTTTATTCATCTTCCTTCATTTTCAATTAAGTTCATGCTTTCATCGATAACGTCAACCAATAAATTCCCTTCGGACTCCGACTCCGCCACCTGCTCTACCATTACCATCAATGCATCACAATCGTAATAGTACAAACACTGATAGATCGGCTCCCAAAGCTGAATGTACTCGTTCGCGGCATCGTCATCTTCCCGAATCTCAAATGATTCGCCAATATGCAGATGCTGCTTCGGTTCTGTACTGTTCCCATTGAAAGGTGGCCACCACACGTGGGACAGCTTGCTTCGCTTCGGAGTAGGGTCTCTGAAAACCAGTCCCACATTATTTGAAATTCAAATTGAACGACTGCTAGCGAAAACTCACCCGTACTTCACAAAGTTCGTCACCAGTTCAACGGTACGCTCGTGAACCTTCCATTCGCGACGGAACTCGCTGCGGTTGAGCAGCGCTTCTTGGACCACGTACGGTGAGAAAATATAGCCCAGGTCGTCACCATGTACCGCTCCATATCGGCTGCCTTCGGTTCGCTTCGCGTAGAAATGGTTCTTGTAGAAACCGAATCGACCGTCGAACTCGAACTGCAAGTAGTAGAGCGGAACGCTATCCAACTGATGGAAGAGGTGCTGCAACAGTCGCTTGATTGGATAAAGAAGGTTGGCTACGTTGGCTAGTTTCCGATAGAAATTAGGGTCATTGGCTTGCTTGAACTTGTGTTTGATTAGTTTGGTGATGTTCCGTTTAAGGGAGGCATCTTCTTTATTCGGGAAGTTGTCACCTACGTAGAGAAAGCTTGCATAGTAAAGAAGGAGTTCAAATTCGGTGGATGTGTGACCGATCAAAATTGGAACCTGAATAACAGGTTTCTGTCGAATCAGTTCGTGAGGAGTAGCTGTTATGACAGCTTCCGGGTCGTTATGGTCTTCAACGGATGGGATGAAACCAGGATAGAACATTGAGAAAAAACCAAATATGTCAAACGAATCGGTACGTTCTAAGAATTCTTTGAAGTGTAATTGTTGCAGATCTACAAGACTGGAAATATTGTAATGAGCAATTAGTTTTTCACCATCCTCTAGAGAATTATAATTCAGAGCCCAGGGAGCAAGCAGTGATCCACCAAGGGCAATTAGTCGCTGAAAAAGGTTTCGCGATCCTTCTGAGTAGAGATGATAGGTTACCGATCCGGCTCCAGCACTTTGGCCCATCAGAGTTACACGATGGGGATCACCTCCAAAGTATTTGATGTATAGCTGTACCCACTGCAAAGCTGCTCGCTGATCTTTAAGACCGAAGTTTCCGGTAATGTTGAACGCGGGATATCGCAGGAACCCCAGTACTGAGAGGCGGTAGTTAACGCTAACGACCACAACACCCTGTTGAAAACGTTTTTGATAACATTATGTTCGCCATGCAAACTTTGTTTATAACTCACGCTGTTGATTAACAGATCAACACCATTTCCGACATTCTCTTGTGAGGATCCTACCATGAATGTTCCTCCGTGGACGTATACCACGACAGGATACTTATTACTGTCAGGAATTCTCGGCGCGTAAATGTTCATGAACAAACAATCTTCGTCGCCTAGTATCTCCGTGAAATTGTAGATGTCATTCTCCTGTGGGCACATGTTTCCCATTTCAGTGTATTTCTCGGCTCCATGAGGGTGATGAAGAATTGGGTTCTAAAACAAATATTTGTAATACAAATATCAACTTTAACGTTCGTTCAGTACTTACTCGGAAACGCAGTTGTCCCACCGGAGCTTCTGCGTATCGCACACCCAAATAGGTACAAAAAGGAACTCCTGTAAAGGTCTGATTTAGAGTTCCTTCGCCATAGCTGCCATTTTGGAACTTGACGTCACAGGACTCGGAATCTAATCCAAATGTAATCTCCGGTTGCACGAGAGCGATAAACGACAGCAGCAAGAGGATACGCATCGCGAACAAACCTTTCCGGAGCGATTATCGATCCGTAATGAATGGTTGGTTATCAATTGAGTCTCTCGTGTTGGCGAGCCACGCTCGTTTGAATTCCATTAATCGATTCAATCGACTCCAATCAGGCCAATGTCATCGGTTTATTCAGACAGACTCTGATATTTTGGTTCTCAATGAGCGTGACGCATTTAGTTTTAGGCACTAGCTTCCTTGAGATGAATATTCGATTTGAGTATTGTTCGTATTTCTATTTTGATTTTGAGTCAATTGACTGGAATGGAGTTTGTTAGTTCGAGGAAGACAGTCTACCTGTAATTGAGATGCTGTCTGGATAAATTGGACCAATATTTTTAAATATTTGTATATTTGCATAGGACATCGATCAAAATTGATTCAATATCTGTCAAAAGTAATCTTGCTCTGCGAGCAGGGTTATTCGATAATTATTGAACTGTTCCTTTCAAGTTTAATTCAGTTTAATTTTCCAAATGGGACAGATCCTAACTTCCATGAAAAACGAAAGAGTTTAGTCCGTGCAGTGCCCTATTGACAGAAAAATAATCGAACTGAGAGTGAATAAGTAAAATAATAAGTTTTCTATATTTTCAGGACAAAGAATATTGATAATATGCACGCACACCAAAAAACAGAGTCAAGCTACTACTAGTGGTGGTGATGATGCCTTTCTTGTTTTATGAGACAGGAGTTCACATCAATTGCAACTTGTTGCGAATAAATCACTTGGAGATCCTGAGTCCCTGAAAAATGAGTGACAATACATTACTCGATTTGTCTAAAAAAAACCCTGATTAATCCACCTAGCGGTGATGGTGCCTTTCTCGTGCATTATAAAAATAGTATTTTGGCCATTACTCATGAGCCCATAGTCCGATCTGCAACTTGTTGCGAGTAAATCGGTTAAAGATAAGTGCCTGAAAAATAAGAGTTCAGTGCGTGATTTCTCTTGTTTCGGACTGCAGAACGATGACGCGATCGGCCGAAATATTTGTTCTGCATTGCGCGGCCGGTAATAAAAATCAGTTCAGTGCGTGATTTCTCTTGTTTCGGACTGCAGAACAGGGATTGAACTTATCATTCCATTATCATTTAGTATTCAGCCAATAACTCATTCCAGAGGCGGAATTCCGAAAAGTGTTGTATGGCGGACTTCTAGCACTGATTCCCCTCAACAACTTTGTCTAAGGGTACATTGATCTATGTATAATATTCACCGCGGGAAACGCTAGTATCATTTAATATACTAAATGATAATAACACTTATTATCATTTAGTATATTGAGTGATCCTAGCGTTTCACGCTGTTAATATTAGACAGAGCAATGTACTTTGAACAAAGTTGTAGAGGGAAATCGGTGCTAGAATTCCGCCATACAACACTTTTCGGAATTCCGCCTCTGGAATGAGTTATTGGCTGAATACTAAATGATAATAAAATGATAAGTTCAATCCCTGCTGCAGAATGATCGCGCGATCGGCCGAAATATTTGTTCTGCATTGCACGGCCGGTAATAAGAGTTGCTATCGAACAAGTAAGTGCAGTGCGTGTTTTAGTCGTCGGGAAAGGAATAAAGTATATATCTTGTGTTCGGTGGCTCATGCGCATGTCGCGCGTGGTCGAAAAAAGCGAGTTCTTCAATAGTTTGCTGTAGCCATCGAACAAGTGAGTTCAGAGTGCTGCGCTTCCGTTCGGTCGACCAAAACGCGAATCTCCTTAGCTTTCATATGCCACCGGGCGTGCATGTTTTTAATTTTAACTCGTATTAGTGTCATTTCCATCCATAGATCGCATCGCTTACCAAAGTGAATCCAGATAAATTATCCTTTGTAACTAAGACGATATCCTATCCCAAGACAATCGTGGAGATGCAGAGGTATACTCGGTCTCTAGTAGCAACGAGAGTCGGACTAACAATCCTTCCATTCCTATATGACCGTAAGGACGTGGCCGGCGCCGTTATTGACTTTAAATATTTGAGCTCCCGAAACGTGTACATTGAGAATGGGTAGCTAATCCCAAGCCCCATTCATTGTGTTCTCTGTACAATTTCGCAAGTTTATTCAATCACGGAGTAGCAACTACGAATTGTGCGGTCATAATGCTCATGCTCATGCTCATGCTAAAGATAAGTGCCTGAAAAATGAGTGACATTTTTTTACTCCATTTTTTATTTACTAGTAAATTGTTAAATATAAGTGGCTGAAAATGAATGAGTTTGGGAACCCTGTTTTTAGGATTAAAATTTTCGGTCAATTTTCAATAGGAAACAATGGGACAGGATTCCACGTCGAATGCAACTTGTTGCGAGAAAATCGATTAAGGTTAGGTGCCCGAAAATGAGTGACATTTTTTACGCGATTTTTACATAAACAATTGTATTTTGGCCATAACTTTCGAATCCATAGTCCGATCTAGCCAAATTTCAATAGGAAATAATGAGACAAAATTTTGCGTCGAATGCAACTTGTTGCGAGCAAATCGGTTTAGGATAAGAACCAAAGAAATAAGTGAAAAATTTTCATTTAAAAAAATGTATTTTGGCCATAACTCTGAAGCCTATAGTCCGACCTGGCCAATTTTCAATAGGAAACAATGGGACAGAATGCAACTTGTTGCGAGCAAATCGATTAAGGATATGTGCCAAAAAAATGAGTGACACTATTTGCTATTTTTTGCGCACATACACACACACACACACACACACACACACACACACACACACACACACACACACACACACACACACACACACACACACACACACACACACACACACACACACACACACACACACACACACACACACACACACACACATACATACACACACAGACATCACATCATGGGAGTTGCTTATCGAAATTCCGAACGATTGAATTGCTGGATGGATTTCCAAAAATAAAACAGAAAGGGATTTCCTCCGAAAATTTCTAAAAAAAAATCTGAAGAAATTCCTTGAGAAATTTCTGAAAAATAAAACACAAAGAAATTCCGGTGAAACTCCAAGAAATTACGGAAGAATTTCTAAAAGAGATTTCTGATTGAGTTCCTCTAAAAAAATCCAAAAGAAATGCCTGAAACAGTTTTCGAATAAATTCTTAAATAAATTCGCAAAGTTTCGAAGGATTTTTGAAAGAATTTCTCAATTTTTTTTTTTCGAAGAAGCCCCTCACGAAATTTACGAAGAAATTCTTGGAGGAATTTACGAGGGAATTTCTAAAGGATTTTCCAAAAAATAAAGAAGGAATTTCAGGAATAATTCGTTGCATTGTTTTCTAAAGTTTTACTTAAAGAATTTCCGAAGGATTTTCATTACGAAATTTCGAAGGAATCTCTAAAATAAATTTTCAAAAGAATTTTTATAGACATTTCCAAGGAATTTTCTAACGGAACCCTATCCCAAAGATATCCCTATAAGATTTTCTTAATGAATTCTTGAACTAATTTTCGTTAGAATTTCTGCAGAAATTTCCGAAAAAAACCCAAATAAATTTCCGAAACAATTCCTTGTGAAGTTTTCAGAAACAAATGCCAAAATAAATTTCCAAATGAAATGATAAAAAAACCGAAACAATTTCCGAAGGAATTCTTGAATAAATTTTCGAAGAAACTCATAAAGGAATTTTCGAAGAAGTTTCAAAAGAATTTCTGAAGGAATTCCCAACGGAATTTTCGAAGGAGCCCCTAAAAGAATTTCCAAAAGAGTTCGTGAAGGAATTTCCTAGGGATCTCTGAAGAAGGAATTTGTGAAGGATTTCCGGAACAAATTTCCTGGAGGAAGTTTCCGAACTAATTCCCGGAAGATTTTTCGAAGGAATCCCTGGAGGAGTTTCTAAAGGAATTCTTGGAGGAATGCCCATAGGAATTTTTGAAAAAAATTAAGAATGTCGGAAATTAGCTTCTTCCTTATAAGCAGGAGGTCGTAGGTTCAATTCCAGGCTCATCCCTTTCCTACTTTGTACTTCTATCTTAGTTCTTTCTGTGTTTCACGTTCTACCAATACGACTCCTACTGTTATAACCTTCCACACAATCCCAAAACCTTCCGTGGTAGGTCGTAGAGTTCTCTGCATTTTTCTTAAGTAGGTGTCCAACTAACCATCCTTCCCTTCCTCAGCATTCGCAAGGACGTGGCCAGGACAGATCTCGACTATTGGAGAGTGCATTGCTTCCATCCAAGAGATAATGATTAGTCCCAAATTTAGTCCCAATATCTGTGGTAACGGATGATAGTGATGCTACTCTTCTTTTCGAAAATTCTCGAACATTTTACCACCTCATTAAGGGCGGATCAATCGCACTCATCCATATTCTCTTTTCTCAAGCATGTACTTTCTGTGGTAGCCCAAAGTATCGAAGTAAGTTTGTTTACCAACCGATGATTGCTACAACAACTCAAATTGATACCGTATGGCTATTGCGTCTACACTGGGGTCGCTTTTTATGTGGTTTGTTTTTGCTTCTTTCTGGCCTTTGGACTTGATGAAACATTGAGTTTACCACACCAAAAAAAAAAAAAAATCAAAGAAAAATCAGGTGATAAGTTGGGGTAATTTAGGTCAAATCGCGTAAAATGCGATCTCAGTATAGTATCACTTGGGTTTGTTCCGCACACTCAAAGGGTTCCCACCGGTAGGCAGTGGATATGCAACATTGCTCCTCCGGGGATTCTGAAAGGAATATTCCAGGGAGTCCGAAGGGAATGTTCCAGAAATTCCAGATCCCCCCTGGATGTCGATGGGAATCCTCCAGGGATTCCGACGGGAATGTTTCAGGAATTCTAACGGGAAAATTTCAGAGATTCCAAAGGGGTTGGTTACAGGGATTCCAATGATAATCATAATAATATCGACGGGAATATTCCAGGTATTTGAACGGGAATGTTCCAAGGATACCTACGAGAATGTTTCGGGATTCGGACGGGAATGTTTCAGAGAATCCAACGGAAATGTTTCAGAGATTTCAATGAGAATCTTCTAGATATTCCGAATGAAATACTCCAGGAATTCCGAAGGGAATATTCCAGGAATGTTTTAGGAGTTTCGACGGGAATGTTCCAGAGATTCCGTCGGAAATCCTCCAGGAACTCCTACGTGAATATTCCAGGGATTTCGTAGGAAATGTTCCAGGGATGTAGAAGCAAATCGTCGAAGGATTCCGAAGCAACCTGTCGAGGGATACGGAAGCAAATCGTCAAGGGACTCCGAATTAATCCCCCAGGTATTCCGAAAAGAATCCTCCAACTATTTGAACTATTTTGAAAGCAATCCTCTAGGGATGTTGCAGGGATCGTTGAAGGATTTTGAAGCAAATCTTCGAGAGATTCCGAAACAAATCATCGAAGAATTTCGAAGCAAATCATCGAAGGATTTTGAAGCGAATCGTCGAATGATTCCTAAATAACACGTCGAGGGACTCCGAACTAAATTTTCAAGGGATTCCGAAGCAAACCGTCGATGTATTCGACGAAGCGAATTGTCGAATGATTCCAAAGCAATTCGTCGAGGGATTCCGAAGCAAATCATTAAGGGTTTCCGAGGCAATACGTCGAGAGACTACGAATTAAATCTTCAAGGAATTCCGAAGGAAATCGTCGAAGGATTCTGAAACAAGTCAAGGAATTCCAAAGCAAATCTCCGAGTGATTCTAAAACAAATCTTCGAACGATTCCGAAGCAAATAAACGAGAGATTCTGAATAAATCCTCCATAGATTATGAAGCGTATTCTTCACAGATTCCCAAAGGTATTCCTCAATGATACCAAAAGAAATCCAGAGTGAATTCTTCTGGATTCCGGTTGGAATACTTCGATGATTTTGAAAGGAATTCTGTAGAAACTCCAAAGAGAATTCTCCTCAGATTCTGATGGGAATTCCTCTCGAATTCTGATGAGAATCCTTCTTGGATGCTGATTGAAATCTTTCTCAGAAACAAGCTCATTTGTCCACTCATTTCATTATGATAGGATGAATATGGGAGATATTTTTTGTTGTCTTCAAACCTTTTCAGTAATTCATTATGCTATATGTTGAAAATCGATATCACTGCTAACTAACTTTTAAAATCCTAGGAGAAGGGCTAATTACCCCTTATTTACGCCAATGCATGGAACCCTATCAAACATGGTAGTCAGCTGCTTACTGAGGACTTGAACATCGATATGATTGAAGATTCGATCAAGGAAGGAAGAAAAGTAATGCTTAAGGACAAGCCTCCCGGAATCCAAAACCAAATGTACTCCCCGTTAAAAACGTGGAACAATTTTTTTTAACTAATTTTATTTGCTTTTTTTATTTAACTAATTTTATTTGCTAATTATCTAATCGATGTATTCATCTCTTAGCCTACGTGTTCCGTGTTTTCTTAACACTATCATTCTTATTTGCATTCTTAGTTATCATTAATACATTTCAATTGTATTTGGCATTTACGATTTTTCCTCTGATTGAATTGAAGCATATAGGAGAATGTGTGTGAAACAATAAAAATGACAGTTGTGCGGGTCTTCTGTTTTGAATGGGGTGCTCTTGAAAACGCGAGTGCATTTGATTTTGGATTCCGGGCGGCTTGTCCTTAACTAGATTCTCACGATGGTCTTATTGCTTTTTCCGTCTACGCACAATTTATAACTATTTTAGAGAGTTGACGTGGATTTAAACAGATCAATTTTATTCTAAAACTTAGTATTGATATTAACATAATTTACTTGAAACAATGTAGTGTGTGCTTGAATATTCCCTGAGATCAAACACATATTCCTTCATCTAGAGATATCACGGCACGGTTAATCATTTGCAATTCTTTTCACTACTAGTCTGCCCAAGAACTCGAGTAAATCCAGGGCGTTGCACATTAGCACTTGGCGGTACGCCTCATTTATCATCACAACATTGCCTTTCGTAAGGGGAAAGACTGGGGATTGATCATATCAGCACAAGCAGATCACTCGATCCCAGCGAAGTGATCTCGAAAGACCTTCCACCT
Source organism: Armigeres subalbatus (assembly GCF_024139115.2). NCBI lineage: Eukaryota > Metazoa > Arthropoda > Insecta > Diptera > Culicidae > Armigeres > Armigeres subalbatus. Next base: position 344,793,768 of record NC_085140.1, on the reverse strand, counting down.
TTGTGCAGCGGACCAGAGCTACGCGACCACAAGAAACCGCCACGAATATCAAGATCAAGCTATTATAAATGATCCTCACGGGCGCAAGCCGCAAAAGGTCCATCACTGCCTGGCCAGAAGGCGTACTTAATGAGTTCCCCGCGCAGGGGATAAAGTTTGCACCAACCAACAACACCCGAATCCGTCTCAAACCGAGTCGTCACATATAGGTGAGGAACCTCGATCGCGCAAAGATCGCTGCTCATATCTCTTTGTTGAACACATTAGCAACCGGCAGCCACCAACCACACCAGGCGACCAGGTGCGGAATAAGGATTAAGCGAAATATTTCAATGAAGAGAGGAATCACCGCGAATGTGATCGCGCCCAACGACCGAAGGATGACGACGACGTCTTCGCCGTTGCCGCCGCGCTGCCGCGGTATGAACTTGAAGAAATTCGAAAGAAGACAACAAAAAACCACAGTGGGCAGGAAAGGGGGCGGAGCCGTCTTGTTTATCTCTTCGTCGTCGCGGGCTGATGGTTTTTTTTTCTCCACGCGCGGTATTTTCTGTTTGGTTGATCACATCGTCGCACGCGCATTCGTCGAACCTGATGGTTTTTTTTCTCCACGCGCGGTATTTTCTGTTTGGTTGATCACATCGTCGCACGCTCGTAACTTACCGGTTATAGTTGCTGGTGCGGCGGTGCAAGCAATGGTTTGTATTGTTGATTTTCTGTTGTGGGTGCGATGGAAGGTGTACGTAACCGTCATCATTATCCGTCATGAACGGTGTTGCTGTTTTAATTCGAAGAGGATTTGCAATGACTACCTTGAAGAATGATGGTGGCACTATGGGCAGGATTAATTATTAATTCATTATGAATTTGAAATCATATATCTCGATGGGAGAATGCACATAAATGTAATCAAACAATATATCTAAATAAGTGGATGTTGAAACCAAGTTTTATTAGCTTATCACTTGAATTGAACGCATTTGTAATTTGGAGTAATGTACATCGGCTAATACTTTATTTTAGGCTTTCTAAATTTTCGGATATTTGCTATCAGAACTCCCGAACGATATTGTTATCGCCATGTCGTCACTCGAAAGACTTGCTTTGCTATTTATTCACTTGAACCCAGAAAATGGTCCACAATAGACGACACCGTAAACGGAACCGACACGGAAAACGGAAGCGTCGGTTACACTCGCGATACCAGAGCTGTGCTCTGCTAAACTAGAGTGAGCTTTGATCGGAGACAAGAGTGACATTGCACGGTGGCTGAAATCGTGTTTTTAGCGCGTTTATTTAATAGTATCTTTATTATGTGATTTAGAGTAATGCCATTTTATCGAGACATTTTATCAGTAAGTCGATGCGCTTATCTGGAGGTTTCAGCCTTATGATCAATCCCCTTAAAAGTTAGAAACAGAACAATATTTTAGAAAAAATATTATTTATTAGAAAACAATATTTTTTTTCCACTTTACAACGTGTTGTATGTTTTCGCGAGAGTTGTATCAAAAGTTCTCCTGAAAAACTTTGTCGAATACACCAAGTTCGTAATTTCATTACTTTTGGAGATCTATTGCTTTTTATGCCAACAAGCTTTGAACATGTTTGACGCACAAGCATATAAGCCTATGGAGACGCATGGTGCAAACTTGACTTGTGATGGGAGGTTGATTTCTGCTTTGCATTGTAGGAAATGTTTTTTGATGAAACATTCCTTACATTCGCTTACAACTCTACAGTACCTGAACTGTTTAAAGTTCATTACTTGTACTTTGTTATGCGTATGAGATTGACTATACCACAAAACTTTCTAGAACATGCAAAAAATGTAGAAATGAAAAAGATATAATAAAAAAAAATATTTTCAAGGAGTAGTCAGCATAAAACGTAAAAAATGATCAAAATGTAACGAAATTGCGCACTTGGTTCTGTCGACAAGTTTTTAGGAGAAATTTTGCTACAACTTTAATGAAAAACCAAACCTTATATGTTGTGAAGTGAAAATAAAAATATCATCTCACTTTTAGGGGGATTAATCTATAAGTTGAATACCTCCAACGAAGCGCATTAACTTACTAATAAAATGTCTCGAAGACACCATTACGCTAAATTGCATAACAAAGGTGCTATTAAATAAACACACGATTTTAGCCATTGTATAGAAAAATGAAAGATGAATGACATGCTACAAAAATATCAAAAAATATTTGTTCTATGACAAGGCATAAAGGCTGCAATATCTGTTTTATTTTTGTGTTTATTGCCATTTTCAACTCGGTGAATTGAAGGCGTATGATCGAAATTTGCATTCGAGTTTCAACGGTCGTACGCGTTAGCTTCGAAAAAAAGGATTCGCTGTGGAAAAACGGGATAAGTGGATATTAAAGTTAAAGTTAAAGTATGCTAAATCGGTGGAAAAGAACCCGCGAAACCGCGTGTTAATAGTGATTAAAAAGAATAAGTGAAATTTAACAGGAGACGAAAAAACTTATCTGCAGGGATACAAGAGCGAGTGATTTTGAGGTTATGGCAGGAGTGAAAGATCCGCCGGACCCCGGCGACATAAGCGAAAAAATGGATTTAAGACCTCCAAGAGAAAGATCCAAATTCGAATACACCATTGCGGACGCGGCGCCGTATCGAGTGTATTTTGAACTGAGAACGGGTAACAACGGAGCAAGAATGAATCGATACTCTCTCGGATCGAAACTACGCAGTGTCGAGACGTTTAAACGTCACATTGTGGACATGAAGCAGATAAGCAGGAACAAGATAATGGTCGTACTCAACAGCTATACCAAGGCAAATTTACTGGTGGAATCGATAAACTACGAAGACGAACCCTACACAGCTTACATCCCCAAACACGTAGTATGCATTTCAGGTGTGATCGCGGGTATCCCAGCGGATATAAGCACAGATCAAATCCAAGCAGACTTGGAATGTGATGTTCCAGTTATTGATGTGTATCGACTCAATCGATTTGAAGGAGGTAAGAAGGTTCCGTCGACAAGAGTGTCGATTACGTTCCGGACTAATTTGCTCCCAGAAAAGGTAAGACTCTTCTGCTGCGTGAGCAGAGTTCAACCGTTTGTTCAGAAGGTGGTATTTTGTCAACGATGCTTACGTTTCAACCACAAAACGGAAAACTGCAAAGGGTACAGGAGATGCGATAAATGCACGGAAAGGCATGAGGATGAACAAGAATTCGAAGTATGCGACAAAAGAGTGCGATGCCTGTATTGTAAGTCCAACACTCACGCTACTGGGAGTAACACTTGCAACGAACACAAACGCCAACAGCAAACCAAATCAGTAATGTCGAGGAGAAACTTGTCGTACGCAGAAGCACGCGAAATGTTCTCGATCGTTTCGCCCAACACATACGATGCGCTGAGCAATTTACACGACTATCCAACACTAGCCGAAACAGTCGCTAATAGCAACGATTTCCCCGAACAGTGGAAAGAAACCAACCGGGAAAGATTACTGATCAAGCCGGCAGTGAAAATGTATGCTGACAAAAAACCGGAAAAACCTCAAAATAAACGCAGACGACAAAATATGGATACAGAAAAGCAGCAATCTAGCACACAAATGGATACAAGAGCGGAAAAAGGGAAAGAAGAAAGCTTACCGGACGGGATCGGTTTGAAGAATCCCTTTAAAGTAGATGACAAAGAAAGATGGAACCGAATAATCGAAGAAGCGAATCGAAAAGCGGAAGTGAATATGAAAGATAAGTATCAAGCAGCCGCTCAGAGCTCATCGAAGAAGTGGATATGAGTGAAAATATGGAAGAAAAATTCAAACAAGCAGCAAGAAAGTACTTTAGATTAAGCCAGTCAATTGTATAAGTGAAAAAAAAGGAAGAGCCAGCTAGAAATATTAATTTAACTACAGTGATAACAGTGGAGGGAATCAACAAAATAATACAGTGCAACGTCCAAAGTGTTAGTAAACATAAGGAGGAATTAGGAAGAGTATTAGTTGGAGAAGATTACACGATTGCATTAGTATCAGAAACATGGTCACAAGTGGAAAATGAGAACAGTTCGCGTTATCGAATTTCAGGATTTCACAACATAATGCATTCCCGCTCAGATGGCTACGGTGGAGCAGCTATCTATCTCAGAAACAGTCTGAACTACCTGAAAGTTCCTATTCCAAACTTATCAGAGCACACCCAGGCTGTTGCGATACAAGTACCAAGCCATGGATTAGCAATTTCAGCCATTTACGTCAGTCCAGCAATAAAAAGTGATGATGTTACTCGAATTTTTCAAGCACTAAGATCCTTCAAAAAGATCATATGAGGAGGGGACTGGAATGCACACCATGAAGCATGGGGGAATGATTCCAGAGACAGGAAAGGCTGCCTTCTGTTAGAGCTTATTAATCAGCACAGCTTTATAGTAGAAATACTAGAATAAGAGATCGGCGAAGACGCCATCTTGTTTCCAATCGAACCGTCAAAAGCGGTTCCATTTCGACTTGTTTACTTTTCGCATCCATAAGAAGCAAGCAAAAAGTTCAAGTGCTGCCAGTATAATTTACACGGTTTTATGCATTTTATGCGAAATGGCAACGTATGAACCATTTCGTCAGTTTTTCACTCCGCCGATCTCTGGTTATAGGGTTGCTACTTTATAGTATTGAACGATGGTTCAAAAACGTATATCCCCGTGGAAATGAACAAAAAAAGCACGGCAATCGACATAACAATATGCTCTCCGGAACTATACGGCGATATGAAGTGGTCAGTGCTTGAGTACGGTGTAGGAAGCAATCACATGGCCATTGAGTTGAAGACCAACAGCACCGAACAACCTGGATGGATTTATAACCAGAAGCGGATCGGAGATCAACTAATAACATTAGACCCGGAGCAAATTCGTTCATGGAGTGACTTAGCAAGGGAAGTGAAGCAGATTCGTAAGACGAATCGCAAGCGAAATAGAAGAACGCCAAAATATTGGTGGTCTAAAGAGGTGGAAGAAGCGTGGCTGAAAAAGAAACAGGCAACTAAGGACTTCAATCAATTAGCAAGCATCGAGAACCTAATTAAATTTAAAAAAGAAGCGGCAGCCTTTCAACGAAGGAAAAAGGAAGAAAAGGAGAAGAAATGGAAGGAATTTTCGGAGAAAATCAGCCCACGGACGAACTCGACAGAGCTCTGGACTATGATAGGAAGACTCACTGGTAAAAAGTACCACCGGAAGGAGAACAACCCGAGCAAAGGCAGATAACTGAAATGATATCAAACTGATAACAGGATTAGTTATCCTTATTATCATCTTGATATTTAGTTATCAATCGTGTGATTAACTGATAACTGAATAATAACAAAATTTATTATCAATACAAATTTGGCATTTTCTCCTAAATTTCGCGTCGTTTAGAACTCGGGCTAAGCATTCTATTCTTTCAAACATATTTTGCCGTGCATAAAAAAAAATCTACTCATTCGCTTATTTTTCGATGCAACCAAAAATAAGCGCCAGATAGTCGCCTAAGAAAAACATACCTGTAGCAAAAAAGCTACTTTGATAATTTTGAAAATTTGACCGACACGTGGTGGTTCGGAGCGATGAATGCCAAATCTGTAGAAGCCTTGAAAAAATTACTGTGATTTTCCTCGTTACTAACGATATCTACTGATTTGTTTATTTCTCTGCCAACAAAGGAATTACCACAAAAGTTGAAATGTCGGATAATCAAGAAATTTCAACGATCTGGTGTGTTGTGGAGAAAACAGTCATGCTCGCACTTTAGTCGATAAACCTAGTTTTGAACGCAATCGAGCAAGATCATCTGCATCGAGAATATCGAGATGTGAAATAGAAAATCCTTTGGAAGGTGTTGGAATGGACCATCACAGTAGCCCAAAAAATATGTTCAACTAGTCGACCCGGCAGACATTGTAAGCGAAAATGCGCGTTGTGGACTAGGTACCCATACGACATTTTCATACGAATCCTAATTCCGAGTGGCCATGGCCCCGGGCTCCCACATAACCTAATGTACTAAAATCAACCTTTTCCGTACATTTAGGGCCCCCGAAAACTGTCCGGCTCTGGATCCACCGAATAGGAACATTTATTCACGGAATAATTCTTCCTGGGATCAGCATGCTGCAGTGTTTATGTTTATATAGTCATATGAAAACATGAAACGTTTCACTGTGAATTTAGTTTGAATAAAATTTATAACGGAAATCGATTTATAGCATGGCGCTGCTAGCAACCTAATGATTGATAATATAAGAGAGAAAAACTAACCTAAGCCTATTATTCAATTGGTCACAACTGAAAACAAAATGTAATCAATAAAAGGACGATGAACCGTATTTATCCTAATTGATTACCGACTCGGTATTTTGAATTAAATTCATTTCGGTTATCATTTTTGTTATGTTGACTTGTAATTCAACCAGAATGATAACAATTCTAGTTATCAATATAACTGGATAATTAAGTTTGTTATTAATAAGTTATTCTGCTTTGCACTCCGCAGAGTCCAGCCGACTGTTATTTACATAAATGGTTATGGCATCCTGATGTGATTATAAATAGTCTTCAGTAAATGCAAGATCGTAGAAAGCGTAGTGCTCTTCTCTCCTGCTCCTCAAGAAAGCGTAAATGGGTGAGTGCCTAGAGACGACGCCGTACAATCATTCGATTCGAGTTCGAATCCCAGTGAATGCCAACATTTTTGTCGATAAAACAGAGATGGCTGATAACTAAATAATAACTAAATTAGTTATTTGAGTGAATAACATGTATAACAAAATGTGTTATCAATTTGATATCAGTGATAACCTAATTTGTTTTCAGGTAGTTATTTCAGGAACAAATTTCTGGTATCATTTTTGTTATGTTGGCTGTTAATTCAGCCAAAATGATAACAAGTTCAGTTATCAATATGTTCGATAACCGGATAATAGAATTTGTTATCAATTAGTTATTCATTTTTGCTCGGGAATGTGCTCATGGAAGACCAACAACTCGCGGAAAGCTTTTTGGATCTGCATTTCGGTGCGAACCGATTCGTCGAATTAGACTCACCGGTCGATGCGACAGCAAGTTACGACATATTAGATCGAAGTAAGTGGAACAGAATTTTGCTCTCGAAAAAGCCAAAATCAGCACCTGGGAGTGATCAGATTAGCTATGGCATGCTTCGACAACTACAACCAAGCGTTGTAGAGAGTCTTATAGAGGATTTCAATGCTCAATGGCGGCGAGGTGCCCCAGCCGATGAGTTAAAGGTAATAAAAGTGGTGGCCATCCCGAAGCAAGGAAAGGACCCATCAACGCTGGAAGGTAAGAGACCAATCTCGCTGGTACCAACCTGGGAGGGAGAAACAGATTCAAAAAATGTGTGTGTCAAGCCGAGCCGAAATCCAACTGTCAGTGTGAGCCGAAAACGAATCTCTCGGCAAGAAAATTTTTGAAGGCAATATAACAACAATAACACGCAAAACAAAATTTAGTCTTTTCAAGTGGCAGGGTTGATTGTTTTTTCTTGTTGAAAATTTACTTGTTGCATGACGACAGTATATATTAATTTGGTGTGTAGTATCGAGAGCTCCCTCCCAGGTACCAACAGGTACGAAAGTGATCAACACCGCAGTTCTAGAGGAGTTGAAGAAAGTACTGGAGAAATCAAATATGTTACCTGAAAAAACATTCGGATTCCGAAGAGGACTGTCGACGAACACCTGTGTGTCTTATGTGATTAACAAGGTCAAGCAAAACAAACGAGACGGAAACATGACAGGAATAATTTTTGTGGACCTCACCAACGCTTTCAGCAAAGTTATGGTTGAAAAGCTGGTACAAACTATGCACAACAAAGGAGTGCCGTTAGAATACGTTTCGTGGGTTAGTGGATTTTTGAAAAACCGCAAAATAATCTTCCAAATGAATGGCAAATGTCTAACGCGAACGATTAGTGAAGGGCTGCCCCAGGGAGATGTTTTGTCTCCCACCTTATTCAATTTGTACACCGCTTGTTTACATGACATACAAATTGACGGAGTAGTATGCCGATGATTTTGGCATTTTGATCACGGCAAAATCGATAGAAAAACTAGAAGAAATCGGGCAAAAGTTTTTGGATGTGTTCATAAGTAAGGCAAGTTCGTTAAACCTTAGGGTAAATCCTAACAAAACCAAATGCCTTTTGTTCCAAGCAAGTAACAAGGAGCTAAACTTTCTTATAGAGAGAACACGAGTAGAAACAGTTCGTTGTCATAAATACTTAGGAGTTCTAATCGACAGATCTCTATCATTCGGAGGACATATAAAGGAATTGCGCAAAAAGGTGAACGACATACTCAATATTATCAAAATCATAAGCGGAGCCAAAGCAGGGGGTCATCCACAAACCATGCTGAAAATGCACAATGCGCTGATACGCGGTACCCTGGAGTTTGACGCTACAGTGTACTGTAACACATCGCTTACGAACCGGAATATACTAGGTTATTACCAACCAAAGTTTACGAAAGGCTACGGGATGCACCAAAACGACTCCTTTGAACACGTTACTTGCAATTTCGGCACAAGAACCGTTAGAGATACGATTAGAGTACATCGCTGGAAAGGAGATTGCTCGAAACATCGCCTGGCAAACAGCAGTTGGCAGACAGGTAATCAACATGAATAATGCCCAACGGCACAGATGAAAGTAAACTCTCCTACATGGAAAAATGTTTCTACAAAAACTTCAGACTATTCGACATAACAATGCCTATAGTAAGGAATTGTGTACAGCTACCCGCCATCGAAATACATTCAACCCTAGAAGGCCTAACGTCATCGAAAGCCAACTCGAACCAATTCCGTCTCAAACAACTTACCCTGTTTGCACTGAACGGGAAATACAGAAGAGGAAAGAAGAGAAGAGGAAAGATCTATACGGACGCATCGAAGCTGGGCAACATATGCGGTATGAGAATCTTCATCGAAAACCCACAGAGAAGAATATCGCTGAGGCTAGAAAATGAAACCAGTATAACAGGAGCTGAAATCGTGGCTATCAGGATAGCTCTAGAAATGGTAATTGAAAAAGGATTGGCTGGTTACGTTTTACTGACTGATTCTCAGGCAGCCTGCGAAATATTGGAAAGCGCTAAAATGGAGGGAGACAGAGAGCTGATAATAAACGAAATATTACATGCAGCGGCCGATATATTACATGCCCTAGCCATGTGAATGTGGCTGGCAATGAACTAGCGGACAATTTAGCAAAGCTGGCCACAACGGAAGCGAACGTCAAATCAATAGACAACCTTCTAACGTTCAAGGATATATACTGGATATTAAAAAGGAGAAAGTCGGAGAATGCAAATCAATGGTACACCAATTACGCAGAAGACAAGGGTAAGAAGTTTTTTGAGCTACAACAAACAATCACGACGAAACCATGATTTCAAGACCTAAATCTGAATAGCCAACAGACTCGGCTTCTCAATAGACTTCTGGCTGGACATGACTGGAGTACATTTTGGTTGGCCAAAATGAAGCTAAAAGATTCCCCTGCATGCGAAATGTGTGACGAAATGGAAACAGCAGAGCATTCCATATTGCACTGTATGAAGTGGCAACATATTCGTTGCAAGTACTCGTTTGACTGTAAATTTCCAAATCTAATCCAACTTTTCCGAATGAAAGATATTGCAATCTATAAAGAAGTGGTGGAGTTTGTTCGAGAAACAGGTTTAGATCTCTAAACACAACTGAGGTATACCATGCGACCAAGCTGGATACCCATCGTCATATCGACGATAGACAAAGAAACAGGGCATATAGTCACAGAAACTAGCCCTACCCTTTCGGACTGACAGAAGGTCGGTCTGTATCAGAGAAGAAGAAGGCGTATGATTAATTTATCGACTACAAAGTAAAATATTATGAAAATTAGGCACGACGGAATTCACAATTGAATGTAAAATTCGGTACATAATGTGTAACAGACCACAATTTTAAGTTTCTGTGTTGTAAATGATAAAATCATTGAAATTTCAATTCAATATATCCTAATTTTACATGATTCTATAGGAAACCTTGGTGAACGAGCACGTGGCTGTCAAAGCAAATCAAAATAAACCCCATTCCATTTCTTGCAAACCGCAGCTGGAACCTAATTTATTCACATAAGCGTTTACCAAATGTATATATTCGGTTATCTTTATAAGATGATAGTCCTCTGCTCCAATTTTTTGTATTCCAATAAAAATAAGAACTGTAAAATACCAGTACGCGTAAATTAAAAGCAACCTATAACTTTATGTTATTTAATACGGAGCAGATTCGCTACATCTACTTGATCGGCAATTTACAGGTTTTGTTCGTACTGTGTAGTTCTACTCCGGGATCCACACAGTCCACACTGCCCTGTTCTCTGCCAGCCACCAGGTACTTTGTTTTATAAAAAAAATATGATCAGCCCTATTTTCCAGTCTACCGTTCAAAAAGAACGAAAGCCTCTTCCACTGCTCTGCGATATGCACCAATGATGTCCATGTCATCCACAACACCGAGGAGCATGTAAGACTTGTCAATAATGCTTCCATTTCTTTGCACACCAGAACTTCGTATTACACCTTCCAGAGCTATGTTGAATAGTAGATTAGAAAGCGCATCGCCCTGCTTGAATCCATCTAACATCACGAAGTAATCGGATGTCTCATCAGATATCCTGACGTTCGGTTTAGATCAACTCAGCGTCGCACGAATCAGCCTAATAAGCTTTGCCGGAAAGCCCTGTTCTAGCATTATATGCCACATTCCGTTCCGTTTCACTGAATTGTACGCTGCCTCAAAATCCAAAAATAGATGATGAGTCCACAAGTTGTATTGCCGAAATTTATTAAGAATTTGTTGCAGAGTTGTAATCGTAAAGTGTTACAAATTAATTAATTTAAATATAAGAGAAATGCATACAAAGCGATTTTTACACTTTGCTGGTTGACAGAGCTAGGTTGGGTGGCGCAGAACTCTATTACTCTGGCGGGCGTAGATCAAGCTGCGTGCATACAACCCATCAACGTCTGCCCGAACGCCTGGGTCAAAAAAATCATCTCTCGTTAACTAGAACCGGCAACCAACCTGCAAAATATTGCGCTTTCAATTCCGTAGTGCGCCCTTTCGGCGATCAATTCGCCGCACAATTCGCCATCCTTTCGGCGGCCCATTGCCCGCCGACTTTCCATTTCCTGGCATTCCGGTATCCCGCCCGGCCAACGTTTCATCGATCATCCAGCATTTCGCTCGGCCGAGGCTCCATCGCTCGTCCGGCATTCCGCCCGTCCGGCAACTCATCGCTCGTCCGGCATTCCGCCCGGTAGACGATCCACCGTTCATCCGGCATTCCGCCGTCCATCGTCCTGCCGTCACACCAAAGTTTCATCACCCTGTACAAAATCATGAGTACTAAAGAGTTTATAAAGCTAACCTCCCGATCTCCAGTTACTAGCAAGGTCCGAAAACCTCTACATATCCCCCATCGACCCTGGGACACGAGGACCAAAAGAGGCCTTACGTGCCCACCCCATAGGTGTCCGTTGGCTATAGACCAGCAACCAGGGGTTTAGGACTGATCCCTTTCCGTGTTCAGTTGAGAAGTTCCTGGAGGGCAAGAGGCCATACCAGAAACGGTAATAGAATTCGGCAGATTACATTGATGGCGGTATTGAGAAGTGTTATACCTCGATATATAGCACAATCGAATCTGGGGCCATCAAGCCAGCTCGAAGGCATTGCTTCTCCCTCCCAAATTGTTTCCCAGCTGGTCACTCACAACTTTTCGAATCACGGCTGGGATTGCGTCCTTCCCAGCGGCCTTACAATTATTTAACTTTTTTCTTTAGCAACCTTTCTCCTTTCGTCTAGCGTTGGTGCATCCACTGCGTGTCCATCATCCTCAATCCTGATTCTGTTTGTGCCCACTCTGTCCGATTGTCCAAAACTCAAAGTGCTCCTTCCACCTAGCAACCATCCCTGGTCGGTCGGTTAATAGATTTCCGGAGCTGTCATTGATCATAATTGGCATCGGTGCGCTTTTCTTCCGCATGTTTCTGATCGTTTTAGAACTTCCGCGCGTCGCACAGTGATGCCAAGGCGGAAAAAAGTAAAGAAAATTGAGTTGAGCGTACAGCTTCGAAAGTATTTTTATAATTTTTCATAATGTTTGAAATGTCTTTCCTCAAAATTTCACGAAGATTGGATGAAAATTGCACGGAGTGCATCATGTGGATCCTGTAGCATACTAGCATATCATGTCAGGAAAATCCAACAATCAGCAATAAGGATAAACCCATTAGCATAAATTATCGAATACCTAATTAGCTACCATTATCTTGCCATTGTCATTTGTCTACGAAAAGTACTCTTTACGGTTTTACCTAAAACAAACCCACTAACGGGTTTTGCCCAAAACATCACATTATAAACATCAACAATAAACGCCTTAACCTTAAGCACACTTCCAATGTCAGACACCACACCGTTATATTATTATTTTACCTACTCACGTGTTTGGGTCACGTACCTGAACGCAAGAAGACAATTGTAAACTAGTATTTAAGAAAGATACAATAAAGAAACGACGGGCATTCTTACTCAAGTAAAATCCAGACGGACATGCTGTCCGATGTGTTGTGAATCTGTTCAAGTTATCACCACCCGTGCAGGAGCACACCTAATGGCGAACCGTGACTCTAATCGGCGATCTAGCCTTTGCTGTTTGTACAAAGTGTCTAAGTAGCTCAGTGCGATCCGGACTTATAATCGGCAACCTATAGTTATCAGCGGAAAATTAGTGAAATCAAAGCCTGAAAATGTGGTTCGGTGACACGATAATCAACCATAATGAGAACACCATCGAAGTGCGAGTGATAGCGGGCACGTTTGTTATTATGCTAGGCGTACTGGTCGCTTACATGTGTATACGCGCCCACAATAAGTTCACAAGTGCGAAAATCCGACAAGCCGCCCAGGCGGAGATCCAATTAAATAACATACGCACACAGTGAGAACAAAAGTGCACACGCAGAAAAACGAACTAATGATAAAACTCGCGTGCGGCGTAAGGGGCTGTTGGCCCATAATAGTGACGACGACAACAGAGGGCAGTACGTCCACTCATTTAGTGGAAACTACCGAAAGTGAGGAATACTTACAAGTGCCAATGGAACAATTTAACATCAATGAAAACGTTATGTACTTAGCAATCGCCACGTTAGCGATAGCGGTGATAGTGCTTACAATCATCATTGCGCTATACAAACACAAACAACAAAAGAAGAAAAGTGAACAAGCAAAACTGATCAAAATAATCATAGCGACAGCGCAAGCCAGCGCGGTGAAGGATAGTGAAATGCAATAAGTCAGCCGTAGTTAGCAACATCCAATCATCACAACAAGGGGCGAACGGTCGAAGCCAGACCACCCTACGAGACGCTACAACGAGTGCGGAGACATCACACATTGTCAGGGGCGAACGGTCAAACCTGACCACCCTGAAGACTGCCGGTGCCAGCAACCGTGGTAGCAGTAATACCGTTATACGAAGTATTGAAAGGTCATACAGGTATGAAAAAAAAAAAGGGCTAGAATATATTTATAATTTATATGATAAGCAATGATGGACTAGTGTGATGTGGAAAAACAATACTATAATTCTTTCAACGACAATTAAAATTTGTTATAAATGTAAAATCCTTTTATTTGAAACTAAATGAATAGACTGAGAACGATCGATGAGTACGTTAGAAGGAACATACAAATTTGTTGAAGAATATAAAACGTCCTCGGTCTCTACAGGGAATACTAGAAAAGGGCGAAATACTCAAAGATTTTTAAATGAATATAAATCGGTCTTAAACAAAAACAGGCGTTGTCTTTCGGATACACAGTGGAACGACGAAGTGAAAATTTACCAAGCGTTAAAGGCTCGATACATGGAATGTACTAAAATCTTAGAAAATACACAAATTTTGAAAAATACGCAAATTTCCACTCCGTCCAAACCTACTCTAAAGTCTGTAGCAAACTCGATAATTTTTTGTAAAAGGTTAAGTGGAAACTTCAGAACGTGGGAAAATTCCCCCACCGTTTCCATCACGTCTAATCCAACCCCAATTAGCAAGCAGAACCCTACCACCATTTCAATCATGCCTTCCGAGACACCTAACGAAACTTTTGACATCAAAACTGCTACAGCACTCGTGCAGCCGTACGACGGCTCTGCCGAGGGGCTGGACGCATTTTTGGATGCCACTAGCTTGTTAGAGGAGATAACAGCAAACAATATGGTACCCAGGGCCATAAAATTCTTGAAAACACGTCTTACTGGCAAAGCCAGGCTGGGATTACCAGAAAACCTCAACACAATTGACGAACTAGCGCAAAACGTCAAACAACGATGCGCTAGCAAAATCACACCAGACAATGTGGTGGCAAAACTGAGAGCGGTTAAGCAGAAAGGATCTGTAGAAAATTTTTGCGACGAAGTAGACACGCTTACAAACAAACTGAAGGCGGTCTACATCGAGCAGGGTATTCCCGTGCAATTAGCAAACAGCATGGCAACAAAAACGGGCGTTGAAACCCTAATTAATGGTACCAACTCCCAGGATAATAAAATTATATTGAAAGCAGGGACTTTCAATGACATAAAAGATGCGACACAAAAAATGTTGGAAAATTCAAACAATAACAACCAACATGCTCAGGTACTCTCGTTCAACACACGCGATGCCAATACACATAGTAATCAAGGACAACACTCTAGGAACTACTGCGGAAACTACAGAAACCAAAGTTCCAGCAATAGAGATTCAAATTACTACCCTAGAAATTATTCGAACAACCGTTTCCAGAGGCGGTCGGCCGCAACAACACCGCTCACAATTTAATCAATCACAATTCAATCAACCGCCACAACGACGGTATTACGGGTATAATAATAACCGTTTCCAGCGCGGAAGATCAAATTTCAATACGAGAAACATTTTCACAGCGAGCGCGCAGGAGCAAGCAATGCAAGTGCCAATGCCATTCAATACTCCGATGGCAGTGGTAGGAAACCAACAACAAGGAATGTTGACGATGCCACCGGGAGGCCCGGTTATGCAACCAGGTGGCTCGATGCAAAATAACGCTTTTTAGGGCACCCGGTCAGTTCATGACCCCACAAAATTAGTATACACAATCAACACCAGTGCAGCCAATTTTGTGACACTGTATGTCCAATCGTCCAAATGTACATTTATAGTAGACTCAGGGCAGAAATTTCCATCATTAAACAAAGAAAATTAAGCCCCACGCAACCATTTGATTTTTGCAAAATATTTAAAGTGACAGGCATTACAGAAGGTTTTACCAATACAGTGGGCGAGGCTCAAACCTGTATAACCTTCGCTAATGGTTTAACGTTAGAACATACACTTCAGATAGTCGGGAACGACTTTCCGATATTAACCGACGGTATATTAGGTCAGGATTTTTTCGTTAAATATAGATGCACCCTAGACTACGAGAACTGGTTGCTCAACTTTAGTTTCAATAATTGTTTGGTATCAGTACCAATCGAAGATAAATTTAACAACAGCATCATCATTCCAGCGAGATGCGAAGTGGTCAGAAAATTTCCAAATCTTAATGTTACAGCCGAATCAGTAGTATTATCACAGGAAATCCTCCCTGGAGTGTTCTGTGCAAACACTATTGTTTCACAAAGTGCTCCATATGTAACAATTGTAAACACCACCTTCCACCAAGTGGCTATTACACACTCTCAACCAAAAATCGACTCGTTAGCCGCCTACATTAAACCTAAAACGGGAGCAATGTTCCTCAGAAGGACCGGGACACACGATTGAGTAAAATCTTTTCAGAAATTAACATGGACCAAGTCTTACCCAGCGTAAAACCAAAACTTAAAAACTTAATTAATGAATTCTCTGATGTATTTTGCTTACCTGGAGAAAAGTTGACGACCAACAATTTTTATTCACAGCATATCCCATTACAGGATACTTCACCCGTGTACATACCAAATTATAAATCCATACATTCGCAACAAGAAGAAATTCAAAGTCAGGTGAAAAAACTTCTGGATGAAGACATTATTGAACCTTCAGTGTCTTCTTACAATTCCCCAATTCTCCTAGTACCGAAAAAGTCTGATGATAGTTCAAAAAATGGAGACTTGTAGTGGACTTCAGGCAATTAAACAAAAGGTATTAGCAGATAAATTTCCACTACCACGCATAGACACAATTTTGGACCAATTGGGAAGAGCAAAGTACTTCAGTACTCTTGATCTTATGTCAGGATTCCATCAAATCCCACTAGACCAAGAATCCAGGAAGTACACCGCATTCTCTACTTCCTCGGGTCATTTCCAGTTTAAACGATTACCTTTTGGTTTAAATATCAGTCCCAACAGTTTTCAGAGAATGATGAACATAGCAATGGCTGGACTTACTCCAGAATGTGCGTTCATCTACATTGATGATATTGTAGTTACAGGATGTTCTGCTGATCATCACCTTGATAACTTACGAAAAACATTTGAGCGTTTAAGGCATTACAATTTAAAACTTAATGCCAACAAATGTAAATTTTTCGGACTGAGGTTACCTATCTCGGTCATAAAATTACCGATAAAGGAATACTTCCAGATGACTCCAAATTCGATGTATTGAAAAATTTTCCTAGACCCACGAATGCTGAAGAGGCACGCAGATTTGTAGCATTCTGCAATTACTACAGGAAGTTTGTGCCAAACTTCGCGCACATTGCCAAACCATTAAACGAATTACAAAAGAAAGGTTCAACATTTCAATGGACCAAGGCCCATGAAGAAGGTTTCCAGAAACTCAAACAATATCTAATGTCACCCCAAATTTTACGCTACCCAGATTTTTCAAAGAAATTTATTGTCACTACAGACGCGTCAGATATAGCATGTGGTGCAGTACTCTCCCAAATGTACGAAGATGGAGATTTCCCAGTTGCTTTTGCAAGCAAAAAGTTTCACACCCGGTGAACGTAATAAACCAATAATCGAAAAAGAGTTAACAGCAATCCATTGGGCAGTTAACTATTTCACACCATATTTGTACGGAAGAAGGTTCTTGGTTAGAACAGACCATAGGCCTCTGGTATACCTATTCAATATGAAAATCCTACGTCAAAACTCACTAGGATGAGAGTTGATTTAGAAGATTTTAATTTCGATATCGAGTTCGTAGCGGGAAAAGCAAACGTTTGTGCGGACGCGCTCTCACGTATTGTAATTCCTACTACTTCAGAACAACTTAAAAGTCTAAGTGTTCTTGTGGTTAACACAAGAGCCATGACAAAGAAGAAAGAAACATTAAAAATACCCACGGATTCACAGGAAGCTAGCAGTGAGACTGATCACCTCACAGCTTGGCAAACTGAGAACCCTTCTCAGACTAATAAACTCCTTAAACTCGATGGTAGCGTGCACAACAATCGGTTAAGGATGTCCATTTTAATCATAATTATAGAAAGATGCTAGGAACAGTTAACGTAACATTCACGCGCGAAAATGGAAGTCAAGCTTTAGAGTTTGCTCTTCTAGAAATATCGAAATATATGAAGCATTACAAGAGAGATAAGCTAGCACTCTCAACGGAAAACGAAATATTTAATTTTATCTCGCTCCATACACTCAAGGAAATCGCAAACAATGCCATTTCCACGTACGAGATAATACTTTATAAACCCCAGACGTTTATAGAAAATGAAGAGGATATCAATGAAATACTAACACATTATCACATGACACCTACGGGAGGTCATATAGGCCAACATCGGCTATATTTAAAATTGAGAGAAATATATAAGTTCAAAAACATGAAAAATTTAATATCAAACTTTGTCAGAAATTGTGAAAATGTAAGGTGAATAAAGTAACCAGACATACTAAGCAGCCAGAAGTAGTCACTACGACTCCTTCTAGACCATTTGAAGTCCTTTCAGTAGACACTGCAGGTCCACTGACAAGAACTGATAAAGGGAACAGGTATATTTTGACAATACAATGTAATTTAACTAAATATGTGGTACTTGTACCAGTACCTACAAAGGAAGCTGCAATATTAGCCAGAGCACTAGTATACAATTTTATCCTGATCTATGGATCATTCTTGGAAATTAGAACTGACCAAGGATCAGAGTATAATAATGAGGTTATGGAACGAATTTGTAAACTATTGGAAATAAAACAAAATTTTTCGACAGCATACCACCCATTAGTCGATTGGAGCACTGGAGAGAAATCACAGATGTTTAAACGAATATCTGAGATGTTTCACCAATGCTCATCAAACAGATTGGGATGATTGGGTAAAATTTTATGAATTCACATTCAATACTACACCACACACCGAACATGGCTACACTCCTTATGAGTTAGTATTCGGCAAGAAAGCTAGGCTACCGCAAGATTCTAAAAATTTAAACTCAACAATTGAACCAATTTATAATCTTGATCAGTATGATGCCGAACTAAAATTTAGACTCCAAAACTCCAACCAAATAGCTAGAGATAGCTTGATTCAGAGTAAACAAAACCGACAAATTGCAGCAAATACAAATACAAACCCTATTTTATTAAGCGTAGGAGATAAAGTTTATATCACAAACGAAAATAGGAAGAAATTAGACCCTTTTTACATCGGCCCATACGTAATAATTAAATCAGAAGAACCAAATTGTATAATCAAACATACGGTCACAAATAAACAGTCCAAAGTTCACAAAAATAGATTGATTAAAGCGTAAAAAGTAGGAGCGTACATCACTTCATATTGAAATTATATATATTTTTTATTCTTTTCGAATGGTTACACCATTCTCCTAAAGGGGAGGTGTAGCATACTAGCATATCATGTCAGGAAAATCCAACAATCAGCAATAAGGATAAACCCATTAGCATAAATTATCGAATACCTAATTAGCTACCATTATCTTGCCATTGTCATTTGTCTACGAAAAGTACTCTTTACGGTTTTACCTAAAACAAACCCACTAACGGGTTTTGCCCAAAACATCACATTATAAACATCAACAATAAACGCCTTAACCTTAAGCACACTTCCAATGTCAGACACCACACCGTTATATTATTATTTTACCTACTCACGTGTTTGGGTCACGTACCTGAACGCAAGAAGACAATTGTAAACTAGTATTTAAGAAAGATACAATAAAGAAACGACGCTCATTCTTACTCAAGTCAAATCCAGACGGACATGCTGTCCGATGTGTTGTGAATCTGTTCAAGTTATCACCACCCGTGCAGGAGCACACCTAAATCCAATGGTAAATCAAAGATGTTTTTTTAATTCGCTTGTAACATGTATGGCGAAGACTTGATGTTGTTCAACCTGATTTTTAACTATGAGCACGCAATCGCACGCATGCCGCATAGGGCTTATTTCAAAGCTTATTTACTCAGCTTTTCGGCGATATGATGATTGCTTTGCGCAAATCTGCGCAAATAGCATTTTTCTTCATAGCATTCTTGAAGTTAACATAAGCATTAACACGCCGAATACAGTGATCAGAAAATCGTGGGAAGTCAATTTTCAAACAGCTGTATTTCAAGCGTCTTTCGACTGATTATCACAATTCTTTTACGGATGTCTTACCTATCTCATCTAGTTTCGTCATACTGGTGAGATATGTTTCTAGGGATGCTCAATTTGTCCCTAGAGGGGCGTGAGTAAGGATGTTTTTTATTTAAAATATAGTAAATTTCGATTTACATGACATTCTTCGACCGTAAGGTTCAAAAAATATTTTATAACACTATTCTAGCATTGACTATACTATGTGTCAACAAAATGTTTCTTCTGTACATCCCTAGCGACTCCCAAATGACCTCTACAGTAATAAAAGATGATATGCAAATGTTGACGATGAAAACTACGGAAACCCGCGCCAATGGAAACCCGTCACGTACATGTAGGTCAATAGAGGCCAGGGGAATGATATTCTACTCAGTTTTACCCAAATCAGATGTTCTAGGATCTCTGGATGTTCTGGAGTTTGGATCAATCGGTCTACCTGGTCAACTGCGCTCGATAGCTATCTGAAATTGACAAGTCGTGTCCACACACATCCGAAGAGCCCACGTGTATAGTTTTCAACTCAGTTATACTCCAATCAGATGTTCTAGGTTCTCCAAACTGTTCTGGAGTTTGGATTAATTGGTCTACCAGGTCAACTGCGCTCGGTACAAATCTGACAGCAATATCAATGTCCATACAAGTCAGTAGAGCCCATGCATACGATTTGGAACTCAGTTATACCAATATCAGATGTTCGAAGTACTCCATACTGCTCTGGAGTCTATCAAGTCAACTGCGCTCAATATAACTTTGACATCAACCAGTCATGTCCATACAAGTTCGTAGAGCCTATATGTGTGATTTGCAACTCTGTTATATCCAAACCAGATGTTATGATCTACCCAAAATGTTCTGGAATCAATCAGTCTACAAGTTCAACTGCGTTCGATACAAACATGATATCATACATTCATGTTAATACATGTCCGTAGACACCACGCTTACAAATTTCGTTTCAGTTATTGTGTCATTTACCCAGATGTTCTAGGTTGTCCAAACTATTGTGAAGTTTGGAACAATTGGTTTAACAGGTCAAAATCTGACATTGACCAGTCATATCCATACACGTCCGTCGAGCTCGCGTATATGATTCGCACCTCATCTAAACCAGAAGTTCAAAAATTTTCAAACTGTGTTGGAGTTCGTATCAATTGGTCTACCAGGAATTCCTAGACTAACTTCCAGAAGGATTCCTGAGAGAACTTCCAAAGATATTCCAGGAATAACTTCTAAAGCTTTCCAAAAAGGAACTTCCGGAGGAATTTCAGAAGGAACTTCCGGAGAAATTTCAGAAGAAACTTTCGGATGAATTCCGAAATAAACTTCGGCAAGAATTTCAAAATAAACTTCCGGAGAAATTCTGGAAAGAACTTCCTGAGAAATTCCGGAATTCCAGAAGGAACTTCCGGAGGAATTCCAGAAGGAACTTCCGGAGGCATTCCAGAAGAAACTTCCGGAGGAAATCCAGAAGGAACTTCCAGAGGAAATTCAGAATGCATCTCCAGAAGAACTCCAAAAGGAACCTGGAGAATTCCTGGAAGTGTTTTCGGAGGAATTCTTCCAAATATTCCTCCAAGAGTTCCTCCGGATATTCCTCTAGGAATTTTTCCGGATATTCCTCCAAATCTTTCTCCGGGATTCTTCCAGAACTGCAAGAATTCCTCCGAATATTCCTCCGGAAGTTCCTCCAGGAATTCCTCCGGAAGTTCCTCCAGGAATTCCTCCGGAAGTTCCTCCAGGAATTCCTCCGGAAGTTCCTCCAGGAATTCCTCCGGAAGTTCCTCCAGGAATTCCTCCGGAAGTTCCTCCAGGAATTCCTCCGGAAGTTCCTCCAGGAATTCCTCCGGAAGTTCCTCCAGGAATTCCTCCGGAAGTTCCTCCAGGAATTCCTCCGGAAGTTCCTCCAGGAATTCCTCCGGAAGTTCCTCCAGGAATTCCTCCGGAAGTTCCTCCAGGATTTCCTCCGGAAGTTCCTCCAGGAATTCCTCCGGAAGTTCCTCCAGGAATTCCTCCGGAAGTTCCTCCAGGAATTCCTCCGGAAGTTCCTCCAGGAATTCCTCCGGAAGTTCCTCCAGGAATTCCTCCGGAAGTTCCTCCAGGAATTCCTCCGGAAGTTCCTCCAGGAATTTCTCCGGAAGTTCCTCCAGGAATTCCTCGAAGTTCTTCCAGGAATTCCTCCGGAAGTTCCTCCAGGAATTCCTCCGGAAGTTCCTCCAGGAGTTCCTCCGGAAGTTCCTCAAGAAATTCCTCCGGAAGTTCCTCCAGAAAGTTCCTCCGGAAGTTCCTCCGGAAGTTTCGCCGGAAGTTCCTCCGGAAGTTCCGCCGGAAGTTCCTCCGGAAGTTCCGCCGGAAGTTGCTCCGGGAGATCCTCCGGAAGTTGCTCCGGAAGTTTTTCCGGAAGTTGCTCCGGAAGCTGCTCCGGAAGTTCCTCCGGAAGTTGCTCCGGAAGTTGCTCCAGAAGTTCTTCCGGAAGTTCTTTCGGAAGTTGCTACGGAAGTTCCTCCGGAAGTTGCTCCAGGAAGTTCTTTCGGAAGTTGCTACGGAAGTTCCTCCGGAAATTCTTACGGAAGATTCTCCGGAAGATTCCCCGAAGGACTTCCGCAGAAATTCCTGGAGCAACTTCCGAAGAAATTCCTTCGGAAGTTCCTCCAGGAATTCCTTCGGAAGTTCCTCCAGGAATTCCTTCGGAAGTTCCTCCAGGAATTCCTTCGCAAGTTCCTCCAATTCCTGGAGGAACTTCCAAAGGAATTCCTGGAGGAACTTCCGAAGGAACTCCTGAAGGAACTTCCGAAGAAATTCCTAGAGGAACTTCCGAAGGAATTCCTGGAGGAACTTCCGAAGGAATTCTTGGAGGAACTTTCGAAGGAATTCCTGGAGGAACTTTCGAAGGAATTCCTGGAGGAACTAATTTTATTTGTCTTATTTATTATGGCTATCTTATTTGTCTTATTTGTCTTGTTTGTCTTATTTTTCTTATTTACATCAGTACTACTGTCATAACACAAATTCTTTTCATGGCTCATGTTTTCATTTTCCAAAACCAGCTGGAGTTTGCCCATTGTTGCCAATTCCTTTTGTTCTCCTCTTACGGCAAATTCTAAAGCAATTGTTAACTGCATAATGATGAAATAATTTTGGCGACACTGACAACGTCATTCTGGCGGGCTGAATTGGGCAATTTTCTCTCTCAGAGAGGGATGCCACGTGTTTTTTAACGGAAAACCCTTCCCTCAGACCTTAAGGCTTATTTCAGGGTCATAAAATCGTCATATGTATATGATAAGTTTTATATATCACTGTTTTATAAAGCTTCATAGCAATCTCAAGCACAAAAACGCTAAATAATCCACCTATCGGTGATGGTGCCTTTCTCGTTCGTTCAAAAGAATTAAGAAATATGTAAAAAAGGTAAAAATAACACAAATATGTGGATAGGTCTTATTTTTCATATTTGTTTATACGCATTATACAATTTCTCGCCGAACGCAACTTGTTGCAAGCAAATCGGATAGACATAAGTGTCAAAAAAGTGATTTTGTATTGTAATAATGAAATTAGTATTTCGGCCAAAACTTCTGATCCCATTGTCCGATCTGACCAAATTTTCAGTAAGAAGCAATTTAACAGGATTCTGCTTTGAATGCAGTTTGTTGCGAGCGAGTCGGTTGAGGATAAGTGCCAAAAGAATGAGTGATGGAGTTTTACACGTTTTTTGTTTGAAAAAAAAAATGTATTTTAGCCACAGCTTTTGAGCCCATAGTCCTTACCGGCCAATTTTCAATAAGAAACAATGGGACAATATTCCGCAGCGAATGCAACCTGTTGCGAGAAAATCGGTTGACAAAAAGTGATTGAAAAGACTTTTTTCCATGTTTTGTATGGAGTGGCATCACTGTGCGTCGTTTCTGGCAAAGCTTCCCTCTGCGTCCGAAAGTAGTTTCCGGAGAAATTTCTGGTGCAATTTTCGGAATAATTTCAGAGGGAATTTGTGGCCTGATGGAATTTTCTGGGGGAATTAGTGAGTGTGTAGTTCTAAGGGAAGCTTCCAGAGGAATTTCAGGGGGTTTCTTGGCAGATTCCGAGGAATTTCCGGAGCAATTTAGGGGTGGATTTTCGGAGGAATTGCTGGGCAAATTTCCGATGACATTATTGGGTTATTATCCTGAGGAATTTCTTAGGGAATTTCCGCGGGAATTCCGGGGTGAATTTTTCGGAGGGAGTTTCCGCATGAATACCCGAAAGGTTTTCGAAGAAATTTAGGGGGAATTCCCAGAGAGAAATTCGGGGGAATTCTCCGATGGAATGTTTGGGTAAATTTTCAACAATTTCAGGAGGTATTTACGAAAGAATTCCGTATAAAGTTCTTTGAGGATTTTCAGTGGATATTTTCGGCGAACTCCAGGGTAGTTTCCATAAAAGGAAGAGAAGAAATTTCCGGGAGGAATTCCTGGGGAAATAAGGGAATTTTTGGAAGAATCCTTGAATGGATTTTTAAAGTAATTTGGGGTAATTCGCGAAAAAACTCTTGAGGAATTTCCGGAGGAATTCCCGACAGAATTTTTGCAGGTATTCCTGGAAGAGATATTCCTCCAGGGAGCTCCTGGGAGATTTTACAAAGGAATTGCTGGAAGAATTTTTAGAGTTGTTAGAGATGCGTTTTTTCTCTTGTTCCGGACAGCAGAACGATCGCGCGATCTACCGAAATATTGTGTTCTGCATGCCGATAATAAAGTTAATCAGTTCAGTGCGTGTTTTTTCGGAGTAGCTATCGAGCAAGCGTTGTGCAGTGCGTGTTTTAGTCGTTGCGAAGTAGTTAAGATATCGAATCAGTCTTCGGGAAAATACGTAAGACACGCGTTGCTTTTCCGTTTTTGTATCATCATGAATATGGCGTCGTCAAATGAAATAATTAGTCGCTCACCAAAGTGATTTCCAATATATTTCCTTCCCAATTAACATACTATTCCTTTTTAGTGCGCTCTTGGAGATGCAGAGGATTCATCGGTCTCTTGTAGAAATGAGTGTCGAACTAATTTTCCTCCCCTTATCCTAATTGACTGTGAGGACGTGGCCGGCATCGTTATTTATCTTGAATTAAAGAAACTCCGAAGCATGTACAGTGAGAATAGCTTTTTAGTCCCGAGAAAACTATTCAATTGGTGAGCTGTGCATTATTTGTTGTTTCGCGGCCAATCACGACTAGCAACTACGATGGGTACAGTCAATCGAGCTAAGCTAAGCTAAGGAATAGCTGGAAGATTTTTTAGTGAAATTGGAATGGAGCTTATAGAGAAGTTTCCTGAGAATTTCCTGGAAAAACATCAGGAGGAGGTCTTGGAGAAATCTTCCAAGGTATTCCTGGAATTTCTAAAAAAAATCCTGGAATAATTTTCAGAGAATTTCCTGGAGTAGGGTATTTCGCCAAATGTTGAACGGCTAATTTCTTCGCCTATTGTTGAACGCACGTGCATTTCTTATGAGAGTTCAACAATAGGCGAAGAAATTAGCCGTTCAACATCTAGCGGTTTCCCCTAATTCTTGTAGGAATTTCTAGTTTGATTTTCGGCGGAGGAATTCCTGTGGAAATTCATTCATCATGCTCTGTAGGAGTTTTCGGAAGTATTCCTGGAGGCATGAACGAATCTCCCAGACAATTCTTGAAGGAATCTGAGGTAAAATTCCCAAACAATTTCCGTTTTTTCATTGATGCTTAGGTTGAGTAACGTTTCTCCTTATTTTTCATTATTATCAATAAAATGGAATATTTACCGATTTTCAAACAATCCTATTGACAAACGGCCTTCTATATACGTTCTTTATGTACTCACCTGAAAATAGAAAAAAGAAACATTCAAAATTAATATGATTTATAAATTCTGATAATTTATCACATTGAACAATTCTACTCAAAGCCACAATCATCAGAGACAATCAAACAATAATACTCGAATGCTTTCGCATCAATCTGTCAAATTGACCGAGGCAATTAATGGTCCCGGATCTTTGCATGGACTCGGTGGATCGAGGCGAACCCGCATGGCCCTGTTTTGTGAGTTCAACCCGTTCGTTGCGTTGTTGTGCGACACACCAACAAACCGGCCCCGACGAACGCAAACAAATTTATTTATTTGCCACTCAATTCATCAAATTTTGGAACACGTCCCAACGGTGATTATCGTTGTGAAATCTACCCACCGACCAAGTTCCAATTACTGTGGAGCTACTTTCGATCGCGATTGCATGGCTTTTCCATGGCATGCAGTCAGTAGCACCCCAGCAGAAATTTAGCACTTCGCTTGCTCGCGCCTTGCTTTGTAATTGGACGTGAATTATATTTATAAGCAGATGGAGAGGAGTCGCGCACTACGCGGTCGAACAAATGTTACTAACCCTTTTATTCACACGCGTCGTGCTGAATATTAAGAGCAAAATTAAAATTGACATTTTTTTCATCGCTTGATTTTTGCCGTGCGAGGCATGGTACCATCATGTGTCTGCAATCTGCATGGTGTTTTGGATTGGTCTCCCACTGACAAATTGTCGGCGCGACCGAGCGCTAAATCGCCAAAGCGCGTTGAACCAGTATGCCAGAATGTCTTCGAAATAATAAACTATTAAACTATAACTGGTGAATATTAATTAGTTTTTTTTTGGTTTTCTGTGTAGGTTGTTTTCTCTGTATGGTTTATTTAGTAAGGCTGCTGGTTTTTCCGTTTTGGTATTCTGCGTTGTCTTGCATTGGGTTTGACGTTAAACATCAATTAAACTATCGGCAGCGAGTTTGAGGCGCTCTCTTGTCTAATTTATTTGAAGAGTTTGGATCCAAGAATGTCGGGTTTCGCAGCATGGAATGCAAAAGAAGAACTTGAATTCGATGATATGATCAAAAAAAGAATTATTTTTATCTTTTTTAACGCATAATGTGTCATACGAATACCGCGGACCTGTTTTTCGCACGTACCAGTTTCAGATACGGTGTATACAAATTTCAAAATACTAGAATATCGAATATTAAATTTACGTGTAAAGACGATGAGTTGCAGCTTTGTATCACTTAGAAAAAAAATACAATGGGTACACTCCATCGAAAGTGAATAATGGTATTCGATGGAACGAAACACTCAGGAAAGTGGTGTTGTTTTTTAGGATCACTTCTCTCAATAGGCCTCCGCTGAGATTGATCCCATCCATGATTCAATTATACATCTGGCCAGCACACGCCAAATTGTGGTGAGATCTTGGAAGCGATCGTTCAGCCAGTTGGTCGACACAGCATCAGCACTGCGCTGGAGGTCAAATTAACCTAACATGACAGTGAGGCCCCTGACGCAGACGAAGACTGTTGAACTTCACGTGCGTGCTACAAGTTCAAACCCCACACCACGAGCGAGCGTACAGTGCGGAGCAGACACAGATCGAGATCTCCTCATGAAATGGAACGAAAACATCATCGATCATATGCGCGGCTTCGCCAATCAGAGCGCGAAGATCTCACTCGAATGGTCCGTCAAGAATCTCTTGAATCGTGGAATCGTATCGAATCGAAACAACACCACCGGGGGGCGCTTTAGTCCCGGTGCGGACCAGTGGATCGTTGGTAAATTGTTACAACGACGGTTCGATCGCAATAAAAGCAATAAGCATATTCATGACAGGTGGGGGAGGCTGAGGATGGGAAAATGGCTGGAGGCAAAGACGAGGTGCAAGATTGATGCCCGCTGATAAATGCAAAGTCAAGAAAATAACACTCCACAGTCGATTGGGATCCATTGGGTGGCCCTAGGAATCAATAACTTTTCGTCATAGTCATGTGGTACGGATGGTGATCTGTACAATGTCTTATAGTCAAATGTGTAGGATTTTTTAAGGACCATCCATAACATACTTTTAAGAAGAAGAGCGGGTGTCGATTAGTATGGCTTTCATACAATATGTTTTGTTATCGCATATATGTACGTGACCAATATTTGCGTGATGTACCTATCCCGAGCAAAAGAAAATAGCTCAAGATTACTTATTTAATTCTGCTGATACTCTACATTGCTGTGAATTTGGTGCACATAAGAGTTCAAATACCAAAAAATACTAAATATTAATACTAAATATCAAGGAAACATTAGTCATTTTTTTGTAAATATTTTCTCCGTGAGTGAAATCATGGCTTTTTTTATATTTTTTTAAAACGAGTACTGCTTGAATACGAATTCAAGCAAAAGTTATATCATTCAGCAGCAAATTCAGTCAAAATTAAGATACCGTGCAAACTCAAACTTCGGACGCTTAAGCACTTTCTGATATATAATCATACTGTTAAGTCGCATTTTAAATCACACCGTTTAAATCACCATTGCAATCACTGAGTACAGTATTCATCTTTGATTTACGTATTTAATACGTGCAGAATATTGCAAAAAATGTTTGCAATTTATGAAAATGTCCGGCTTCTGTTTGATTCAAACCTCGGACACCGGCGGGGTTGGATTCATATTTCGGACACAAAGATTCAAACTTCGGACACCTGATTACACAGTAACGAGAAGAATAATTGAAAACAATTCTTACTGCACAGCTCCGACTGTCTTTTAATCATTTCGTCGCATTGTTTCAACATGTCTTATTAAAATGTAACTATACTAAAACAAGCAAAAACTATTAGTCCTTCCGTTCCAGCTTGACGAAACATTTCGATGAAATATTTCAGAAAATTTCCCATACGAATTCAAGCGTCCGAAGTTTGAGAGTGTCCGAATTTTGATTATCCACGGTACCTAACTCACAATAAGTAATTGCATTAACAAAAAATTATAATTTATTCTTTTTTTTGAAAATGGTTAAACTGATCAATAATACCTCGGGGATCAAAGATCCCCTGGATTACGGTACACCAAGTTCATACCAACTGTTGTTTTCGAGGTCGTCGCTTATGTTCGAGAAAGATCGTTCATTATATGTATTACGTTTTCGAAGCAGGATATCAGAGCTATACTAAAATAGAATTACGTTGCACTTTGTAGCTGGCACTGGCCGATCTCGGAAAAATGTGCGGCTTAGGCGCCACTCCGGTAAGGGAGACCGCACATCACTTTTAATTTGCCCGGTGAGACTCTGCTTAGGGCGAGTCCATTGATTATTTCCGTAAAAGAAAGCGAACGATTCAGCGCATCCACTTCCTACACCTGAGCTGGGTATTTTACCTTATGCAACCAACAAAAACTGTCACGCTACGAACTGTTCCTCCAAAGATCCCGGTAAGACGTCACCCATGCCCAACAAGCGATACAACTTATGCTGTACGTTATTTTCTCATCATCGGAGATTCCACCCGTTTCCGCAAGAGGCGCGACTAGTATGGAAGAGACAACGCAAATACGCAAGACGCCACATTCATTTGCGCCACGCAACACTAATAAGGGACCGACTGTTTACTTCGATGACATTTACTTCCAGGGTGCAGCAGCCGTAAAAAGTGTAGACGACAGCCTTCCGTGCACCATGTTTACGGTACTCGTCACTGAGTGGCGATACCGGCGTTTCTATCTGTTTTGTTAAACCCGCTACTCTATGTTTTGAGATTTTCACAATTTTCACCATGAGCTCATGGAAGAATGGTAGTTGGAAATCGATAAAATGTATGGAAAAATAAGGTATTTCGCAAATTTATGGAAAATGGGAGTGTTTTAGAAGAAAGTAGTGATAAGGAATGAAGTATGAGGTGAAAAGATTATCTCCTGCACTTAGTTTGCACTGATTAGTAGTTTTGTAGTGATGAAATTTCGATTTTACTACCACTGAAAAAACGCCATCTCTTGCATTAATCGTTTTGACTGGTACCTTATTGATCGACACGCAGTGACTAAACCATATTTCTAACATCTAAACTGAACAAACTACGTAGGTACTCCATGTATTGCTGGTAATAAATAACAACATTTATTTAGGGAAAATCATGGCCAAAAACAAGGAGATTTATTATCTAAGCATGCTTGTATTTCGTGGTGTACGTACAACCTTTCTACCTCTAACCTACTCTAGTGCTTTTCTATGTGTTTCTATTCGTGTTTCTTCTCTGCTTGTGCTACTCCATTCACATTCTCCAATCGACGATACGACAACCGATCTAGCTAGCCATGCACCAGGGTGGCTTACACAATAGGGTTGGGGGTATTCCGCAAACTACGTGTACACGTTTTATCCTTAATCCCACTCAACCGAAATGGTTATTGGACGTCGGGACGATTGTCCATCTGTCGTGATTCCTCGACCTATGGTCGGCAAAAAACTTCCTCCGAGGCGTCCTCACCGGACGCCCCACTCCACAAAAAAGATCGATTGGAATAGGCGACTCACCGATTAGCTGCAGTAATTTGACGATGTGCTGCTGTGATGTATGCGCTCCTGGTACGTTGCGCTCCAGTAGGGAGGGACTAGATGCCGGTTTAGTCGCGCTTCCACGTGGATGAAGACTTTCGCGGGGGCGTCGGTTGAGTCTGGCCACGTTGTGGCTATTGATGACCACTGCGATCGGAAAGCGGCGTGTTGGAGGGCCGCCGGCTTCTGATGGCTGCAAGAAGCCGTACTATTCGCGTCGAAAAGCAGGAAAGCGTCGCTAGCAAGTAGATATAGCCGGGGCTGTTCACAGAACATTTAGCACATTCACGAATTTCTTGATCAGCAGATTAAGCACTTTACCTGTTTCTTTTCTTAAACGCATACACTTTGTAAAGCCCTATTCTGAAGACAACTTTTGTTCTAAAGACTAACAAAGGAACAATAAACAGATTAAAATTAGAAAATATTGCCACGTCACTTAACTCACATTCAACGGATATTCGACTCGGACAAGCTCGCGACACTTCTACACTAATCTGCAGCTCGAACGAGAGTGAGATGTAACCTTGACCCTCAGATTAGGGAAGGTGACCTCGGCCGAACTACGGAAGTTCGATTTCACGATCATCTTCGGAATAGCTCGGTAGTGTCAAAGTCTAAAGTCGGTTGCTCGCTCAGTTTCGGTTTTGATCGTGAATCTTTTCCCAACTTTCTCAAAGATAACAAATGGCCCTGACCTTCGCGAATGTTCTCATGGATTATTACCGTCCTCGCGAGCTTTCCCTAATGATTTTGTTTTATCTAATTTATGGCGCTGAATCTATTACCTCCTTGGCTATGGTGTCGTACCAGTTGATTCGATTCTAGTCAACGACGACTTTGATCAATGATCATGAATTAATCATTCTATCGTTTCTTTTTCAAGTATATCTTTCGAAAATGTGATCATTCTATAACTAATCATTCACGACGATGGAGCGTTGGCTACAACTTCTTCTTCTTCTTCTTATTGGCATTACATCCCCACACTGGGACAGAGCCGCCTCGCAGCTTAGTGTTCATTAAGCACTTCCACAGTTATTAACTGCGAGGTTTCTAAGCCAGGTTACCATTTTGCATTCGTATATCATGAGGCTAGCACGATGATACTTTTATGCCCAGGGAAATAGAGATAATTTCCAATCCGAAAATTGCCTAGACCGGTACCGGGTATCGAACCCAGTCACCCTCAGCATGGTCTTGCTTTGTAGCCGCGCGTCTTACCGCACGGCTCAGGAGGGCCCCTTACGTTGCACTAGAATCTAGATTAAAGTTTCCATTATCACTGGGGACCTTTACAATGACTTACTTTCCTGCCAATCGCACCTTTTACAAAAATAAATCTTACAAAACTAACTTCTTATTTCCTAGTACTT
Source organism: Armigeres subalbatus (assembly GCF_024139115.2). Classification (NCBI taxonomy): domain Eukaryota; kingdom Metazoa; phylum Arthropoda; class Insecta; order Diptera; family Culicidae; genus Armigeres; species Armigeres subalbatus. The sequence goes on along the minus strand of NC_085140.1, from coordinate 344,762,340 downwards.
CATACTTTTCAATATTCAATTTTCTTACTTCGAACATCTCATTTCTCATTTGTCGCTTTCCACTTCTTACTACTCACTTCTAACATCTCACTCTCATCTCATCGTAATTTTCATGGGAAATTTTCGGAATTTCAACAAAATGTTCTTCAGAAGTTTAACGAAAAACTTTCGGAAGTCCGGACTTTTTTTAGAATTTATACGGGAAATATTCAGAAATTCCTAAAGAAATTTTTGAAATGTCTGTGGGAAATTCCTCCTGAAACTTTTTGGCATTTTCTTCGAAAATGACAATCATCGTAAATCCCTTGGGAAATTCTTTGGAATTTCCTCGGAAATTTTTTTGGAATTTCCTAGGGAAATTCTTTGGGAATTCTTTGAAATTTCCCCAGGAAATTCTTTGGAATATCCTAAGAAAAGTCTTTGGAATTTCCTCGAGATTTTTTTTGGAATTTCCTCGGGAAATTCTTTGAATTTTTTTCCTCGGGAAATTGTTTGGAATTTGCTTGAAACATTTTTTGGAATTTCCTAGGGAAAAAATACTTCGCATTTTCAGAGGCACCAATCTCAACAAAGGAGCAACGGATAAGTGTCATCTGCGTCGCAGCAAGTATAGAATCAAAATATGACAGCTGCTCGTTGCTTCAGTAGTGGGCCTTTGAAAACGGGAGGTGAAAAAAAAATTTGATTCCAAAAAGTTCGTCCTTTAAGTCCTTCAGAACGTTGACTCGGATCACAACCTCGTACACGGTTAGAAATAAAATAGACTTTAAAAAACGCTCGGAGGATACGTAAGAACCGCAGGATACCTATTTTCATTGGAGTCGATTTTCAATCGAATGTTTGGATTTATGTGGTTTGTATCACCCGCGATAAAACCGCCATCATTATATTGCAACTGCAATATTGTTGACAGCACTAAAGCATTTGGGGTCTCCAGTAGCCTAGCGAGCAAAGGCGTAGGATTGCCAATCCGGAGATAGCGAGTTCGATTCTAGGTCCGGTCTAGGATGTTTTCGGATTGAAAACTGTATTTGCCACACAAAATACGTACTCATACTCATGCAATGGCGGGCATAGAAAAGCTTTCAATTAATAACTGAGGAAATGCTAATAGAATACTTGTTGAAAGTTGAAAAGCAGGCCAAGTTCCAGTTGGAATGCAGAGCCATAGAAGAAGAAAAAGGAGAGGAAGAAGAAGAAGATAACTAAGAAGTAAGAAATAAGAAGTGAGAAGTAAGATGGAAGGAAGGAAGAGAGAAGGAAAAAGCGAGAAGGAAGAAGGAAGAGAAAAGATGGGAGAAAACAGAAGGAAAAAGGAAGAAAAAAGCTATGATTTCACTTACGAAGGAAATATTTACAAAACAACTAAAAAAAATGATGAATGTTCCCCCGGATTACGGTAAGGTACTCCGGGGCAAGTGGGACCTAAAAAAACGCTAGTTTAGCAAAATTGTTAACGCATACTTAGAAAACAGGGTATTTCAGGACATTAACCACGGATACATCATTATATGCTTCCGCTGTTGAAGTGTAGACGTGTTGTAAGCCATTTATTCAGTTACAAAAATATTGTTAGTGACAGCAATAAATTTACCTTCGGGACCCACTTACCCCTTCAAACGGGGCAAGTGGGACCTATTCTGCTTTATACTGTCGAACGAAACTTATTTGAAGAATGTAGATACATATAATGTTCATGTAATTTCTGAGTCGTAGTATTTCAGATCATGGATGAAGGTTTATTGCTTGTCAGACTTTTGTTTTTGCAAAAAGAAAGGGATTAGAAAGGTAGCAGATATAAAAACAAGACAACAGCCGGTTTACTGTTTAATTGGGTGTTACCTGGCTTTCCATTAGCTTACTTTCTTACCAAATGTGTTAGATGGAAAGGATAAGTAAATCTTTGTTCACTTTTCGAATGAATATTTCTCTGTTTAGAACACAAATTATTACATAAATAAGAACTTCAAAAGGAACGTTTTTATTCAGGCGATGTGCAGTGTTGTAAATTTGTAATAGAACGAAATGGTCAATTCATGTCTTAAGCGCTTTATTTATCTGAAAATCTGTTAATCTAATGCGAAGTTTAAAAATAGCAAAACACAAGACAAAACCTGTTGATCTATTGTAGAATAGATAGATTGTTTGCACTGTCAACGGAAGATTTCGCATAGTTATAACCATTGTTTTTTTCTACGAGGGAGATCATTTTAAGAAAGTAAAATACAGATTTGGTAAATCAACTGTATACTACTTCTTAACAATGAAACCAATAATATCAACTGCATTTGATTCAGATCCATATGATATATGAGTGTCGAAGTTATTTTTCACTAGACACCAATTTAAAAACAGGTAAATGACTCTATAGAAAATGTTGTTCAAATATGTCCCACTTGCCCCATGTATGTTAAAACTACAGGGCAAGTGAAAATTTCAGATTTTGGCTTTAATCAAAACTTTTAAATCGTTTTCGATGTCACACAATTATTTAATTGCTCGAAATATTCACTTTCCATATCAATGATGAATTTAGAAACGACTATTTTGTTGGAAATCCATTGAATTAAAATAAAAGTAATAGCTTTTGCCGGCAGTTTAAAGTAATGATTAAACAATACCATCAGTATGGTGCCGCAAATGGTTTTGATTCCAAATATTTTTGTGTCAGGCGAATTCGTTGATAGTTCTGCTTCATCTTTCTAGAACATTGTTATCATTAAAAACGTTCACCGATTAATCGGCAGCCATAGTACCCACTTACCCCGTATTTTCACTTGCCCCGGGGTACCTTACTTTGAAAAATATTTGTCTCGGCTCAACCTTCTCTCGTGTGAAATTATGATTCTGAAAAAAACCCATTTGTTTTCAGTAATGCACCTTCCCAATCACAAGTAGCGACAAAACCGAAGTAGAATCTAGAGATATAATTCATTTCATTGCTACTGACCCCAATGTCAGCCACACGAATCCATGCGAATCAATTTTCGCAGCTTCTCCATCCAAAGAGCGCTTGCGCTGCTGCCGACGCCAAGCGATAATAATTTGCACTTTGAAGAAGTAAAAGAAGAAGAAGAAGAGGCCCTGGTTATGTACGAAAGCACTGGCAACAAACGAACGAAAGGCGGAGCAAGCAAGCCGATGCCAATGATACGGCTCCCAAAGGGGCGGGGCCTCGGACTCAATGCAAACGTATTCTGACCAGCCGAAGTCTGGTTTTCTCGATAGAATCGGCAGGACAATTGCATCGCAGCGCCAAACCAGACATCACCGGCGGTGGAAAGGCTGCGGAAAAGGCAACAGCGATGATGGTTGCTACGGGCGGCGGCAGCAAGGCTCAGAGAAACATTATCAAGGGCGTCTCATCGAAGGCGTCGAGCATTATAAACAGCCTCGTAAACGACATTCGTGCGTATCGAGCTGGCTAAGCCCGCCGGAGGGTTCCAAAGTCGTCACCAAGTAAGTCAGCTCCTAGTGAATGAACGAGGACGTAGCTCCACTTATAACGGCCCTTTTCAGGGCCACAGTTTTTTATATGAATTTCCACTACTGATGCCACTGTCAGCCAATTTATGATTTGCCGCTGGAGCACGATAGACGTCATCCATTCTAATACATTGTTTTGCAACGTTTCCCTGCAAGGAGCGCATGGGCTGCTACCGACAAAGAATTTCGCCCGTCACCAAGTGATCATGATTTGCATTTTTTGCAAATTTTTGTCTCGGCTCAACATTCTCTCGTGTTAAATGATAATTTTGTTTCCAATGACGCGCCTTTCCAATAATAAACAGCAAGAATACCGACATCTCATTTGACTGCTAACGCAACTCAATGATGTGAGACGTTATCATTGTTTACTTCCCGCACTTTCACTGCTACCTATTCCAACTATCTACCGTCGCCAAGCGGTTATGATTTGCACTTTTAAGAAAATATTTCGGCTCTACCTTATCTTGCGTACAATGGTAGATTTGACAAGCATCGATTTTTATCCACAATGCGCCTTTCTTATCATTCATAGCAAACAAACCTTGCGTAAAAATTTCACTTTTCTGCTAAGTAACCACTATTAAGAAAACATTTTCAGTGGCGCCACTGGTATCCGGGAACCGTAATAGATACCATTTTTGCAATCAACCCTTTCTTCTCATAAAACTTTGGTCCTGAGAAGAATCGATTTTCTTTCCACAATGCGCCACTAACAGTAACTAAACAATAGTCCGAAGATTGTTGCTTTTGGCGATGGCCTCTCGATGTTCCGCTTTCTGCTGAGACTGCTGCTACGGGCGTCATCGTTGTGTCCGCTCTCCGAGAAAACTTAATTGAGCTGAGGATTGAAGTCGAGCCCGTAAGGTGCACGATTTTGATGTCTGTGCTTGCGATGCACATACGCGATTGGTTGGTGCCAAGTAAAATTCAATTTTTCAATAGTTTAGCACCTTGAAAGCATTTTTTTGATAGTTGAGCAAAATCTTAAAGAGTTCGTTGATCGATTAACAGCAAAATCTTTAAAATCGGTTGAAAGACGGCTGAGTTATTAGCCCATACTTCCTGACCACTTTTCGCGACGGTCTCTTCCCGAAGGACGTAATTCTACGTCAAAAAGAGTGAAGAAGTTAGAAGAAGGAATGTTAACGGAAAGATGGCGAAAAGGAAGAATCATGAAGGAGGTAGGAAAAGGCTTTCGAGCCTCTTGAAAGTAGGCTTCCGACCCTCTTAAAAGGAGGCTTCAGAGCCTTTTAAAAGTAGGCTTACGAGCCTCTTGAAAGGAGAGTACCGAATTTTTTGAAAGGAGGGTTCCGAATTCCTTGAAAGGAGACTTACGAGCCTACTGAAAGGAGGCTTCCGAGCCTTTTGAAAGGAAGCTCCCGAGCCTCTTAAAAAGAGTCTTCCGAGTCCTTTTGAAAGGAGTCTTTCGATCCTCTTGAAAAAAGGCATCTGAGCCTCTTGAAAGGAGGCTTCCGAGCCTCTTGAAAAAATACTTCCGAGCTTCTTGAAAAGAGGCTTCGAGCCTCTTGAAAGGAGATATCCAATCATCTTGAATTGAAACTCCCGAACCTCTTGCATATGCTATGCATAGTATGTACAATACAAAGCTTTAGAATCAAAAATTAATCATAGCTCTGGGTCATAGCTCTCATTGGCAGCAAAATGGATCAAAAAGGTCTCTTATATTTTAGTCTTCTGGCTCAGTCAGTGGCTCATTCTCACCCCCATTTAACCCATTGTCACCCCGACGAGTAGCTGCTCTTTTGAATATTGAGGAATATTGATAACGATGTATATAAATAAAAGAGAGCTACAGCTTCTTGCAGAAGTATCAGTCAGTAGCTTACTATGGAGTAAAGGGAACTACAGTATTATGTTTTCTTTGGGAGGTGTTCCCTTTTCTCCAATATTTACATGCCTGATACGAGGTACACTAAACAAGTTATGGGTCTATTTCCTAAGTTACCAAGACAAATACAATTTGTGATCAGAAACATCATACTTGAAGTGAAAAAGATTTTTTTGTCCCGGGATGGAAACTCTTGTTACAAATTGTTACAAAACACTAAATATGACCCGAAGGCAGGGCTGGTAGCGATCAATGTTTCTCAAAATAGTGACTTTAGTGACCTATGTTGACGAAAAAAGAGGTTCAAGTTTTCTATGACTAATTTAAGTAATTGAAAATATGTCAATTCTATGCGTAAAATTTTGGCTGAAACAAAAATCGCGCCTTTTACTCGCATTACTGATAACACGTCTGGTGATTAAGCCGTTTGTTCATAGATAGTAATATCGTTGGATTTGTTTAGGTATGATAGCCAGAGCAGTTCTGATATGCTGTATATTGAAAACCTAATAATGTATAAAGTGAACGGCTTAAAAACCAAAGCAATACTCCTCATGGTAGTTAAAGGCACCACACAAAGGACTTAAAAACCGCTATGGTGCAAATGGTTCATGAGCCGTTTGCTCAAAATAGCAACAAATGTGTTTCTTAAGATATATCAAAAACGGAGTTTTACCTAGCATGAAGAATCATTTACAAAGCAATCGTTTATGCATGAAAATCAAAAATCATGGTTTTGGTTTATAAGCCGTAATCATATGTTACGCGAGAAAAAGTATCTTTCGTTTGCAGAAAAAGTGACCAAATAGTGACTTTCAGTTAGTGTCAAGAGACTCTCATGACTTCAAAACTCATGTACGATTTGAATCAAGACAAAATCTTGCATGATTCGAATCGTCAAAATGACTCACCTTAGGATTTTTTGTATTTTAGTCTCGATTGATTTTTCGGTAAATAAGTGAAACGAAGCAATTTTGCATGAAAAACCCAGGCTCCTTCAAAATTGCAAACGAGTTTACTTGCACGTGAGAACTTGATGAATAAGATTTTGAATGATTTTTCCAATAACACTTGATTTTGGAGTTAACAAGTAGCCAGTTCTATTTTGCAGCAAGTTCTATGCTATTGTGGGGAGCAATGTTTTGCATGACTTCGAATTTCTTCCTACAACATCTGTATGTAAAAATGCCTTTTTATGAACATTGGGTAAATAATTGCTAGATATAGAATTAATTCGACTCAGAATATAAAATAATATAAATAAATCTAAAATAGGTCCCTCTGTTGGACTGAAAAACTTTTAATAATTGAAAAAAAAAAATGCCATTTAACTGACTGTTTCCAGAAATAGCATTGCGAAATAATAAAATATATTATGGACATTAATAGACAAATAGGCAGCGAGCGTAGTAAAAAATTTAAATATATTTTTTGAGATTTTAAGCTCGAAATAAGATGCAGAGGAAAACCTTGAATCACCTGTAAAATACAATCAGGGTTTTAATCGAGGAATGTTGGTAAACAATAATTTCCAAGAGATTTAAATATGGTAACCATAGCACAGATTCTTGCCGGAGGCCAAAGATTTTTTTTAACCTAAATGGTGTGTTCAAATTCAAAAGAAAAAAACATTCACAGTTATTTTATTTGAACTTTCAAAGTTTATACAATTATCATCAGAATATATTTTGTGAAATCCTCAAGAACTGATCGTTTGATTATTTGAGCAGTTCCTCGCTCACTATTGGTTTCTTTGAAACACCCGGAAGTTCATGAAGAATTTAGAATTAATTTTTAATTTTGATCAAAATAGTTGAAAATAGTGACTTTTCACGAGAAAAGTGACTTTAGTGACTTGAACTCGAAAAAGAGACTTTTTAGTAACTTATCCGAAAAAAGTGACCAAGTCACTAAAAAGTGACTCGCTACCAGGCCTGCAGAAAAAAAACCGGTACAATCACCCATAAAAAAACGTTCACAGTGGGCTAGTTACATAGTAAAATAAACTTCAAAAATCAAAATGAAATATTTATTAGATGTGAAATATAACGAAAGCCAACCATGAAATTCATTTTAATAGATAATCGTATTTTGATATGAAATGTGCTGTCTTCCTCTTCTTTGTATCTTGTTTGTAAGTGGTCCATATTAACTCAATTTTCTGCTGAAGCAGTAGCAACATATGAACTCTCCAAATTAGAAATCCTCTGTCAAATTTCACACAACAGACGACATTGACTCATTTCAAGTTAGCCTACATATTTCCCCAAATTTCCTCCTGCTTGTACTCCTTCGCGCGACGAACAAGCGAAAAGTGTTAATTCGTGATTCACGCCCGATTGCGTTCTCCATCAACCAAGTAAAATTGATTCTAAACGACACCATGACTTTGGTGTTTGCCTCCGGAACGACGGCAAACGGTGACGATACTCACAGTGAGTGAGTCCTACCGACCGTGGTCGTTCTATGCAGCAAGCGAGGGGCAGTGCATAAATGTAATACCCATGTGATGAAAATAAGCCCATCGTTGCGTCGTCGCTCTGTAGCGCAGTTGAATGATGGAAACTCGCCGATAACGGTAATATGCCTAAATGAGAGCTTTAAATTAAATACATCATTTCCGTCCTCGCTGAAATTGCTGTTGAATGTAATCATTACTCGCTTAATCAGCGATCGCGAAGTTCTCCCTCCAATTTTTGAACGGATAACGTGAATACAACGGGGAGCGTGAAGTACTCAAGTGCAGGAGAATTGCCCAAAACGCTCCCGTGGATCGTAAAAAGAACTTGTGCTGATTTTAGCGATTTTTCGATAGAAAGTTTCCTGCACAATATGTAGGTGAAGATCCAAGTCAGATTATTTGTAAAATAAACCATTAACATACTGGTTGTATCAGATATAATTTAACCACCATTTAACTGCATTAGTGCATTCTAAAACCATATTCCCTTAAGTCCACCACACGTGGTTGTTGTAACCATTGCGCGTTTTGAACGATTTTGTCGGAAACAATAGAACTTGTCATCATCGTCGTCGTTGTCCATTCGTTGCGCGTCATCTGAGTCTGCCATGCGTGAAATTATCAGCTTGGTTTTGTTGTTCCGAACAAGTGGGAGCTCCCAATTTTAATTTGTTGTTTTCGATTGTAGACAGGGAGGTAACATAGCGAGGGCGTGTAAACATAAACAAACTTTCAGTCACTCAGCTTGATTAATCGTCGACTGTAGGAATGGGGTGCGGTTTTTTGGAAGACATTCCACGCGAATAACTGTACATCGATTCGGTCACCGAATCAACAGATATAGGGTGAAGTGGGGCAATACTTGGCTGGATATCGCAAGAGCATCATATTTATTTTTATGTACATCTGATACTCTTAAAATTTCATCAAATTTTCAAGATTTAATCCATTAGATGTGGGAACATCACACGTCTTTGAGAGAGCTTTAGGGACAATGTCAAGGTGATTAAAAGCAGGTCTAGTTCACTAGATTTATTTCAAAATGTTTTTTAGAATTAACCACAATTCTAAAACTTATCAGCTGTAAAAATTCTCTTCGTGAAAACTTCACACAGTTCCCAGAGAAAACTTTCTCTACCATATGAACGAATAATCTAAACAAGTAATTGCTGTTTTAAATTCATGTTAGATATATTAAATAATAACAATCATTATGACTAATCCAGACCATTCCTACTCTATATCAACCACAAGAATTTGACTTCGTTTATTTTTTGTGGATCATCTTCCAGTTGGACTTCTCTTCTCGTGACACTTGAAATACCCTTCGCCCTGCATCGCCGAGATTCAATTCGAATCAATTATTCACGATCTGCCGCCGACACCGTCGTCACAGGGGACTTGCGAGATAGTTCTTGACGATGATCATTTGACGACTGAACAATTGAACACAGTGCGTGAAAAATCCACAATCAAATATATTTTATTTAAATTTCATTTAGTTATTTTTTAATGTTTTTTTCATTATATAATTCCGTGTATATTGAAATATTTTCATCCATATATGCAAGAATTGTGTTGAATAATTATTCACTTGAATAACAACTGTTACAATGTTGTACAGAAATCATAAAACATACCGGATTCTTTCATTCATTTTTTCATGTCTACATTACTGGAACTTGGACGATCCAAGTTGGATCTACATTTAAACATAATGTTTTTATTTCATTGACCACTTTTTTGTACTACGGCGTCATTGTGCTCCGCGATTAAGCTCATGCCGAGTCACAGCAGCAAACTGCGGATACAAATGTTAATTAAAATAATTACATTTATGGTCTCCCGATTCAAGTGGATTCCGCTCTTGAACTTGTGTGTCTGTGGGATGGCACTCGGCATGGCGGCGGCGGCTGTAGCAATTGACCCGACGGCTGCGGTAAGGAATCTGGCTTAATTGAGAAACATGTGGAATTATGATTGAGCACTTCTGATGCGCATAGCACTTTGGGTCGATCTTTGGTGCTTAACATCGAGAAATTAGTAACGCTAGCGTAGAACGAGATTCGTTAACCGCAGCCGGAGAGAGATGTAGTTTCATGAGGAATTGAAGAATTAAAAAAAGTCGGTATGTACTCGGAATGGTATTCGAACATTTTGTTGCGAATGATTTACTATTCAATGGAATGATGAGCGTGATTTGAAGCTCCGGACTATTTTAGTCAATGCCGAACGATGGTTAAAAAAAGATCGACTAATAGAAAAGGTCTAGCCAACCGTTGTTAGATATACATTGTTTGAAGTTCACTTGTTTACAGAATTAGATTAGAAACAAAAATGCTCGAACAATGTGAAACATAAATGATCAGTTGGTTCAAATTCAAAAGCTATTTCTGTGCCATGAGTATTACACTTATGCTCATGACTCCTACAATCTTCACGAAATGAACCGTTCCATCATAATAATCATAATCATGTACATTCCATTCCATGACCTCAAACAGAAACTGATCCCCTGAATGCCACAATCTTCTCCCGGGGAAGCACGATCATTCCATCATATCCCCATAATCCACGCAATTCCCACCAGATCAATTGCCTCATTTGTATCTCCCTCGCGTCACGTCGCCCTCAGTTGCATATCTCACGCATGTGCCCTTCAACGCGCACTCACCATACCGCCACCATAATTAATGCCGCAATTCCGTGGCTGGATCGTGCAATAATTGCATTTAATAATCGATACTGCCCCGGAGAAACGCGTTCTCTGCACATTTGCTCTTCTCATATCTTTTAAAACGTCTCAAAGTCATGAACGGCGAAGCATCGCAACCCAAGCTCAGTATCGCCCTGCGGCCTAAATTTGCTGCACCGAAAACTGCATTCCTGCATAACGGACCTACGTGGAACGAAAGGCACGGCAACATCACGAGAGAATCATTTTGATCTCGTCCTTGATCGTATGATCACGCACACTGGTGGTGGTTCGACGTTAGGATTGATACTCTGTTGATACTCTGAAACATTCAATGATCATAACACTGCTCGAACTCATGCCTAAAACCGTACGACCGCGATCCATCCTGCTCAAACAAAACCCATTTCCTTTGGACAAGCTTCACGAAGCCTTCAAATCTCTTTGTGTTGAACTCGCTTGCGGAAAGGTACTAATTAAAATAATTTTACCTTGATATCATTAATTTGCGATTTCGCAGTCTTGCTCTGGAGCTGGAACAGCCAACCATGAAAAAATCCCATCGGTCTCATTTGTATTATAGGTCCTCTCGTGCTACAACGTCTTTGATTACCGTTTGATGGTGTGATTATTATGCTTAAAGCATTTTCTCGGTACCAAAAGAAAAAAAAACACGTAAAATTTTGGGACCAATAATTAAGAACGCACCATCTTTCAAGCGAACGGAAGGGTTGAATTTAGCTGACGATGACTGCCGTTTGCTAATTACTACCTTCTGCTGATCGCATTTCCGTACCTCGCGTTTGTTGCAGCGATTTTCTCCAAACAGCGTCCAAGGACCAAGGCATTGTGTGTTCACATTCGCTACACATTGAAGGTATACGCCACAGAAAAAAGTTGAAGTGCTACCAACAGTATTACTTGGTTTCGCCGAAGACAACTCTGCGTATTTTTTGTCTGATAGAACAATTAGCATTCGTATCACAGAGTTACATATTGGTTAAGTGTTTTGTTTATGGCAAATGTGCTAGGGTTACTGCTCCTGGACTTCATCTCATAGCTCCGATATTGGTCCTACGAAAAACGAAGCAACGAAAAGGTATTTGATTTGTTTATTATTTTTGTGATTTTTTTCAGCAGTGAGCATGCATGTTAGCAAAAAGAAGGAACGAAATTGGTGCCGTATTTCTTTGTTTCGCGATGAGATGAATATATGTACAGTGAGATTGAAAACGGAACAGTTCCCCTATTTATTTTCCAGTTTTTCATTCACATCCCCGGAAATAATTATAGCGCCGCGCTGAAACTACTTACCTGAACGCTACCTAGACCAAAAACTTTCCTTATTCAAATCCCAAAATGACACAATAAAGTTCACTGTTGAGAAAAAGATGGAAGGGAAACTTCCTTCTCTTCATCTGATGATCACCAGAAAAGATGACGATACGGTGAAATTTGGGATTTACCGTAAACCCACATCGATTGACCGATTCATCCCATCCGACTCTAACCATTTTGTTTTCCAGAAACAAGGTGCTTTACACTCCATGGTCCATGGTATAACGTACCAATTGAGCACAAACGAAACCGTAAGGAGTTTCGACGATCAGGTGCTGAATTAGGCCGATACAAATATTAAATTTATTTTATGTCACCCCCTTTTCAACTTTCCCAAAATATTGAGGGGGCGAAAAAAAAAATGTTTGTTTTGATATTCTTATTTTTTTTTTTAAATTTTGAACTTTAAGCAGCACTGTTTTGATCTTGATACGAAATATATCATTTATAGGCTATAAATGTGTCCCAAGAGTATTTTAAATAAAAATAATCTCTATCGGCATAAATATTCTATATCCTATCCTTACAGATTCCGTCTAAGCCTCCTTGCAATATATGGCGGACCCATTTCCATCCACGTTTTCGAACATGTATTGTTATCGGTATTTGATGGCTTTTATGTTGCTCGGCACTGTAAGGCCGTTCGAATTATAAATTTTAGACATCATCTGCGTTATCTTTGCTTAAGGTCACTTCTGACGGAATCCAAGTTCCAAAGTGCTCGCGTTTTCGGGGGCACACCACTCGATTCAGAGGCGGCGCACAACTGTCATTTCTGTTGATTTAGCTTTGCTGCGTAGCAGCATGCGTGAAATAATAAAAATGACAGTTGTGCGTTGCTTCCGTATCGAGTGGTGTGCCCCCGAAAACGCGAGCACTTTTAAACCTGGATTCCGTCAGGAGTGACCTTAAACACAACACGCTTCACGATAGAGTAGTACATTCGAATTTTGGTGCGTGGAACAAACCGGTTGGGTCTCCAAATATTTCGAAAATTCCAGCCTTTCTGACTCATGGTTCCATGTCAATCCCAATTTGGTCATCTGATGATATCAGACTGTCAAGATATTGAAGTCCTCCTATCGTCCGGCTACTGCAAAGTTTGAGAGTCTTTTCCCGTTGACATTCAACCACCTGGTTCTGCGGGCGTTGATGGTGGACCCACCGCAAAGAAATATACGGTCGGCTCGTTAAGCACACACAAAAGAGCATCGCAGAACTAATATAGCGTTTCGTGTTCATTAGCGAAATCAGAGTCGTCTAGATATTCCACAACAATAAACTGCTAAAGCAGCTCAAGGTATGGTACCACGGTCAATCGCACCCACCAAGATGAAATGCATCCTTGCCTCACATTAGCGACTACCCGAATGAGGTCAGCCAAAGCACTGACCCTGTTTGAAAATTCTTTGCATCCCTGGCCGCCAAACAGATTTTTGTGATTCAGACTGACAAAACAGACAGCATAGGGTCACCTCCGCCGGCTGCCAATCGACCTTGGGGCCCCTTTAGATTTCCTGCTTCGTATGGCTACTTTTTGAAGAATGCTGGCTAAGGCTTGAAGAAGCTGTTTTAAGTGATCGAACCAACATTTCAGCTTTTCAAGTCAGTGAGTTATTGAGGCGATAATCTTCGTTTGTTGCAGCCATCTTTTCTTCATCAGCCAGCAACGCTCGTCTGCCACTTATAGAGATACATTCCGTAGACGGGACTCGCAATTCATAACTCTGATTTTTCCCATTCCTCGGCCTTTGATTCTATACACACTCAGTTTTTATTTCTGCAGCTCGGCAAAATCCGCACAGCCGTGTGCCCAGCAAATAAAAACTGATATCCCGTCAAAAATGAGGTTAGCTGTTAGCTGGGTTTCGGCAAATTTGTTGCTGATTTTCAGCAACTTTGACAGAAATCTCGGCAAAAAATATGTTTGCTGGGGCACGGTTGTGCGAATCTCGGTAAAAGTTCAACATTTTGCCGAGATCCCGGTAAAAAAAATTAAGTGTGTACCTCTCAATATTCAGTCGGGTTACATCTGTAATCCATTCTATTCGCTGAGTGCGTAGTTCATCGAAGATGACCTCGTCAGTTTCAATAATGCCACCTTCCAGAACATCCATTACCTGAGTTCCATATTCTTCAACGAACGATCTCTTCACAGCTGTATCACAGACAAACAGACGTAACACTAGAGAAATGTCCATCGATCATGACTTCAACGACCAATTTAAATTTGATCGATTGCGCGTTTCACAACTAGAGGCGCTAGCGTCGAAATCCTTCGAGTTTGACATTTCACTCCAGCGCCTTCTGGTGACAATGTCATACGAAACATTGTTTCGTGCAACATGCTCGCAAGATGGTGGTAGAGGAGTTGGGCGATGGATTTTTCTGAAAAATGTTCAAACTGTTACGTCTGTTTGTCTGTGGCTGTATCTTCTAATCAATCTATGATGAATCGACATCCGAGAGAATTATCCTCCCGCTGAATTCGGGAAATGCGTGGTCGAATCTTGCAAATTAAAAGATGATAGTCAAACGCGATGTCATCGCTGCGTTCATTACGGACTCAAGAAGGCACCGTCTCCATTTTCAGGTGATCCATTTCCAGAGGAGCTAAATACTAGTCCTGACAACTAAAAGCGGCTCTAGAGAAGTTAGCCAAACGCTGTTGGCTGCAGACGGTAGATCACCGATTCAACTGATCAGCTGAAACGTTGTTGGTTCGACCACATAGAACAACTTCTTCGAGTTTTGATGACTTATCCTAATTCAGATATAGGGAAAGGTTAAAAATTCTCGGACGGCAACAGGCAAGATTCTGCCCGGATGATCATGTGAGAACCATACTGTCATGCTTTGCATCATTCTGGAGCAGGTCAATGAATTTCAAGAGTCTCGCCATTTGGTACTGATTGACCACGTAAAAGCCTTCGATCGTCTGAATCACGAAAATCTGCGGGACGTCCCTAGAAGCAAGGACGAAATCCAGAGTCCAGAACAATATAATCGCTAAAGTGAAGCAAGGCTGGATGTATTATATCTCTGTTGCTGTTGCCCATAGAAATCGACGAAATCATGGGCCGCGCTAGCAGCCCACCATCATAGAGCAATCGCACTACCTCGACCCATATGACGATACTGTAGTAATAACGTAACAGTGGAGTAAACTGAATAATCTGGTTGAACGTTCCCCTTATCAACATCAACAACACCGAATCATTGGATGTAAACAATTCCAACTCCACGGTAGCCGGGCAAACAGTGAAGAAGGTTGAAAACCAAAGCCAGTCAACGTTAGGCGGCGGTCTAGGCAATGCACCAAACCCCAAATACTCAACCCTAACGTGAAATCTGTGATGTCATACGCCAGTGATACTTGGTGCGTATTCGCAGAGATCACATAGATTTGCAAGTATTCATCAACCGATGTCAACGTTTTACAGCTCGGACCTGGTGGCCTCACTACTGGATTCTGAATGTTGAGTCCTATCGACGATGCCATCGAAATCCATCAACAAAATGGACGCAGGCCTGCCATACACTACGTAAGAGCGGAGGCGAAATCTGCAAGCAAGCGCTGGAATCCGGCAGGACATCGCAGCAGGGGCAGACCTACGATCTCCTGGCGACGAAACCATAACAGAGAAATAAATTAAGTCGATAGGAATCAGGGCCCAATTCAAGGATGGAGATGTTTAACGTTGGCCCTATGTCCCCGAAAAAGTGCTCAGAACACAAGAGTACCACATGTACATGGGGCTGAAAAAGAAATCAATGTGTCATATAGCCTATGTATTGTGTTACTTTGATTAGCTATTTTTACAAAGCAATAGACATTTATTTTGAAACTTTTTGGAAGAGTTTTTATTTTTCAATAGCAGACCCGACGAACTTCGTTTCGCCTAAAATTGATTTATTCTCCACTTAGTTCTCCAGTTATGCAGAAATTTCTGTTTCATTTGTATAGGAGCCCCCCTTTCCAAAGGAGAGAGGGGTCTCGAACCATCTTAAGAACCATCCCCGACCCGAAAAACCTAAACATACGAATTTTCAAACCGATCGGTTCAATAGTCCGTGGTCTGTGGTAGAGCGCTTTGCCATAAATCCCGCCTGGTACTGTCCCACGAACTCTCTTGCAATTGATTTTAGTCTGCGGCATAAAATTTGGGAGAGTACCTTGTAGGCGGCGTTCAGAAATGTGATCACGCGGTAGTTGCTGTAATCCATCTTATCGCCCTTTTTAAAGATGGGACACACGACACCTTCCATCCACTCCTGCGGCAGAATCTCATCCTCCCAAATCTTGGGAGCCAAGTGCAACGCTCTGGCCAGTGCCTCACCGAACTCCTCCTGGATTTCCTGGAGATCCGGAGCCGAAAGACGTATGTCCTGCGCGCGTGATCTAAGGCTCATTACCGCCACCGTTGGGTGCCACATCGCCATTCAGGTGCTCTTCGTAGTGCCGCCGCCGCCATTGGATCATCTCACGCTCGTTCGTGGCCCTTCCTTAACCGTTTTAACTTCTCATAGAACTTTCGTGCATTACTAGCGCAGCACAGTTGCTCCGTCTCTTCACGGTCTCAATCTTCCTGCTGGCGCTTTTTCTTCCGAAAATATGAGTTTTGTCTGTTTCGTGCCCCTTTTGGAAAAAGAGAAAAATACAAAACAAAAGAATCGCATTCAGCAGACATTGTTGATAAATTTCACCACTACCTAGTGCAGTGGTTGCGGTGCTTCCAATGGCCGGATCGAATACCTCTCCAGCCATCTTCAAGAGAAGCTCTTCCGTTGGGAGTGCCACTTCCAGCTGCTGCGCGTAGTCTTGGGCAGGTCTATCGTCTTGTAGCCGCGGCGAGCGACTTCGACGTGTGTTGTACACAGTCGAGAGTTTTATGTGCATACATACTGCAACGAGGTAGTGGTCGGATTCAATATTCACACTGCGATAAGTGCGGGCGTTCGTGATGTTGGAGGAGAATTTACCGTCGATTAGAACGTGGTCGGTTTGGTTTACCGTTTCTTGATTTGGTGATTTTCATGTGGCCTTTTGGTTATGGAATTTCAAAGTTTTACAACGAACTGATCCAAATCAGTTATAACAATAGTATACTTCGAATATATTTATTATGCATATTATTAAAAAATACAGCTTCAGGAATTCAGCAACAGGAATATTTGAGTATTAAATTTTTTAAATTGAAAAACAAATAAGAAGAATTTTCATCAAGCGCAAAATAATGAATACTGGGTCCGGGAATTGAATTGCTACATCAGACTGTACAGATAAACAGATGCCAACAGATGTCGCTTCAGAACTTGCACAAAAAACATGATGTTTTAGAGTAGACGCTGCTTCAAGCCGAAAGCTTTTTTAGCCGGCGGTGGCGGCGTGAATCGGCCTGGAAATTTGTTTATATCATCGTTGAAAAAAAAAATTCTGCATTTTTTCGGAATATTTTCAAAATATCAAAGCCTTGAATGCAATGGAACGGAGCGGTGACGGTAACTGCTGGATTTGACAGAAGTTTTATGTCACATCCTGCCTTTTCTGTTACCTTTCCGTTCCATTGCATTCAGGGCCTAACAGAAAAAATCTTTTGAATTCCGCTGGAAGAAACTGATGAACTGCCCAGATTTTTTTTCCAATAACTAAGTTGGTAATTATTTTCGGATTTTCCACAAAGTTTCGAAGTTTCGAGAATACGTTGAATTTTCCAAGACAAGCTTTATGGAATTCGAAAAAAAAAGAAATCGCGGAGGAACCTTCTTCTGTTAATAATTCTTAAGGCGAATTGTTACAAATTCCTACACGAAAATGTTTGGAATATCCTTGGAAAATTCCTGATGAGTTGAATATTCTTCAAAGTTTACACAGAAAATGCTACGGAATATCCGCCATTTCCAAAAAAATTGAGAGTTTCTTCGACAAATGGTATTTTCGGTCAAATCTCGCTTAACTTTTCAAAAGGTCCTAAGTAACATTTTTTTCATGAATTAATTTGAATACTGCAATTAATAGCATGTTGTTGCAATAGTCATGTCGTTCTGTTGATTGCGCTATTCAAATTAATTCATGAAAAAAATGTTACTTAGGTCCTTTTGAAAAGTTAAGCGAGAAATGTCTATTTGGTCAAACGACTTTTTCGGCCAAATGACCAGTTCGGCCGTATGTAAATTTCGGCAGTATGTCCATTTCGGCTAAATGACATTTTCGACCATATGGGTTTTGGCCCAATGGTTTGTTCAGTTTGTTCAATGGTTGTTGGCCAGGGTTTGCAGAAATCGCTCTCAATAGATAACGAACAACAATAAAAGATAGGCAATAACCTCTTTTAATCGTAACAAGCCATGAAAACAATACAATCGCACTTGTATACAAGTTGTAAAAAGCTGATTCCTAAAGGCGGCCCCACCGAGGGGGTTTGATAAAACGCGTTGTTCTCGTTCATTTTATTTTGGGGACCATATTTCATTCGCATAGCTGTGTAAAACAAGATGAAATGCTTTAGAGTTTCCACTTTCCGGCCATTTTCGTTTTCCCGGAATTTGGGATGAACTTGTTCGTATATCCCGGGAAATCCCGAGATCCCGGGGTTTTTCGATATTTCCTTAGAAAAGTTATTTTTAGATTTAAAAACGATTATTCAATATTCAGGGGTATAGTTCATATTTTAGAAAGGCCAGATAATACAGATTTTAAATTGGAATTCAATTCTAATTTGAATCGATTCTTTCGAAAAAAAAACGACTTCAAGAAGCAAATAATAATCACGTTTTTCTCGGAAGCTAGAGTACTCTTTTGGAATTTATGATCGCCGAGTCCGAGAAAAAGGGTTCGCTGGCGGTTGAAGTCGGCTTGACTGTTTGCAATGTTTTGAATATGCATTGGGCTTAGACAGTTGCTGGGATTGCATTCATTACCTTTGTGATGAAAGATGGAAGATGCGCAGTAGAATTGTACTGGGCCCATAACCTATTGGAGATATGGGAACCCCCTCACAAAGAAAACACAATACTAGAGTATCCTCCAATCCATGGCAGGCTACTAATTGATACTTTTGTCAAGAGCTGCTTCCTAATCTTGATGTTAATCGTTAATTTATCGTTATCGCCGATAAAGTTAATTGTGTTCAACATAATCCCTTGCTGTGATAAAGATGAATCAACTCAATTATTATCGGAGTTCGATAATTTAACGTAAGTTAACTCGATTATTTTATCGATAATGGGGTTAATAGATTACGCGATTAAAGTTGGTATATAATTTTGACAGAATCCGAGAATTGGACAAATTGATTGCAGCTTGCTGATCAGAGTTGATTTTGATCGAAGCGATACACAAAAAAAAAAAAATAGGCAGAGCATCGGGGTCGGACCACTTGTACTTGCGCATGTGCTGGAAAGTTTGTTGTACGAACGTCGATTGGAAGGACATGAATTGGATCAAGAATTGTTTTGGAGGCAAGAAGCTCAGGAAGACTGACTCAATGTTTGGCGGCGCGAGGAGATTGGCAAGGCGAAGGTGTACACAACAACACAACCTCGCTGTAGACGGGAGATGAGTAGGAAGCAGACGCCAAATAGATGCAGCTGATCTTGTACTGTAGATACTTGTTGATTAATTAATAGAGAGCTGTAGCTGCTGGAAAAGTATCAGTAAGTAGCCCTCCATTGAGTGACATGGGAATCTAATATTTTATTCGGCCAAACACTTTTCGGTATTTTAGCCCCCGTCGTTTGGACGAAAGTCGCTCGGCGAAAAGCCATTTATTCGAATTCCACTTGGCCTAAAAACGCATAAAGCCGAAAGCCATCTGGCCTAAATCCATTTAGCCGAATCGAATATTTGTCCGAAACAGTGATTAGGCCGAAAATGGTTTTATCGAAAATGTCATGTGGCCGACAAACAGTCAAAACGGATATTCGACCAAACTGGTAATCTGACTGAAAAAGTGTTTTGCTCTAACAGGTCATTAGGCCGGTTGGCCAAAAAAGTTGTTTTACCGAAAAGATCATTTGGCCGAAAATGCTGTTTGATAGAAATAGATTTTAACAGAGAGAGCCATTTGGCCCGAAAATGTCTTTTTTTTAAACAATTATTTCAGCCAAACGGCATTTTCTGCCAAATTCGGCTAAACGATTTTTTTTTTCTGCAGAATAATCAATTCAGTCAAACGAAACTTCCGCCAAAAAGGCCTTTCGGCCAAACGACCATTTCGGCCAATGGTTATTTTTGGCCAATTGAGCTATTTGGCCAACATTTTCATCAGTCAAAAGAACTGTTTAACTAAATGACATTTTCGACCAAATGCCTTTAGGCTAGATGGGCTTCGGCCAAATGGTATGTTAGGTTACATGACATAATCGACCAAGCAACTTTAGGCCTTATGACCATCAGCCAAATGGCTTTCTGCCAAACCACTCTTCTCCGTTCAAAAATTCTATTTAAAGAGAAATTCTTCGGATTTTAACGGGAGATTCTTCGGAATTTCCACTCAATTTTTTTTCTTAATTTTAATGAACCACTCTTCTCCGTTCAAAAATTCTATTCCAAGAGAAATTCTTAGGATTTCAACGGGAGATCTTTCGGAATTTCCACTCGAAGTTTTTCTTAATTTTAACGAAGGGATTTACGAAATTTCAACGGGAAATTGTATGGTACGCATTTTCAAAAAAAAAAAAAAATCCTCGAAATTTCAAGGTGATGTTGTCTGGAAATTCTACTGAATCTTTGGAATTTCCAAGGAAAATTCTGTAGACGTCTTCAAATTTAAATCGGCGTAGACAATTATAGACCAGCGGCGTGGCAAATTTTAAACGGCGGCGCGCCGATGCAAAAATATCGGCGGCGGCGGCTCACACGTCTAGGTTCAGGTTTATCGAACTCACTGGCCACTCTTAACTCGAAATGAATCTTGAAAATACCTTAGATGGGTTTTCTTCGCATTTTGAGCCGGCGTCTAATCCTGTCGTAGAACCCCATTACTTGTTTTCAAAATAACGACGCGCCTACGATTCGACGACGTTTTGTACAACTAGTTCCCAATACGTATTTTGTATTAAACTAATATATAACTTACGTACTGTAACAGTTCAATTACCAGACCCTGTACAAACATGCCGACATCAGCCGACTGATAAAACACGGAAAATCACATTGAGCTTGATGCTTAGTATGTACCTATGTCAGACGAAAAGCAACAAAAAATAAGTTATCGGCTACAACCGAAAAAGAGTCAGTTCTACCGACCATACCGAGCTACTACAGATGACTATTAACTTTTACTTTATAGCTTTTTATAGAAGCTCATTGCCAAAAGACAGGAACAACTGCATATGCAACAAAGTAAAAGAATACTTATTTGTATTGCTATCATTATTTCAAGCACATCTATCCAACAACAAACTCATCAGCATAAATTTCAATTGAAAATCAATTTTCAGTTCCCACCATGGCTACTGGAAGTAGAGTGCAATCCGCTCATCAAACTTCCCATTCGTTGGTGCTCCTCTTCTTGCGCATTTAACAACTACGACAGTGACAGATTCCACTGGAACCAGTCAGTGCAGAGCAATCGAATCTCCCAATGCGCGACGAGCTAATGACCCATCTACTGACCGCCCCATGCACAAATCAAAAAGTAATAAAACCACAAGATTTATGTTTCCGTCTCACGTTTTTGCTAGGAAAGTACAAACTCATTGATGGCGATGAGGGGGACATCAACCACCATCAACCGTCGCGACGACTCTCGAGACGGACTCCCAGCAGGGAGAAAAGCTGAATGATCACTTGAATGGATCAAGTACTGTTAAGCTCCCGTCGTCGTCCACTTGAACTAGCGTCCAGTGCCGATCGATTCCGGTAGCACAACCATCAAGTTCGTCAGTCAGTGAACTGATCATTATTCCACTCCCGCCGTCAGCCCCGCTGAATCTCCTGGTCTGACTGAGGCTAGCAGGCCGTTGGGGGCTAATGATCGAATCAGAAGAAATTCATAATTGTGCAAACAGATTTATGAATGCTGAAGCGTTAAATTCGGATTTACTACTCGGTGCTCACAACATCCTGACCAGTTATTGCTCATTACGACGGACTTAAGACTGCACAACAGGATATTTGTTAAATCTAGACGTCCAAATTTAAATTTTTCAAAATACTATATGGTAAGTATAACGTACTTAATATTTGAGACAATGAAAAGTATATGTCTGGTTTCAAACAAAGCTTATGTATAGCTAGCATGGTAATTTTCAATTTTCTAAAGCGATTTCATAATTTTAGCCTTTTTTACGATAGGAACTCCACCGTGCGCTGATTGCTCATCGGGAGTTGGGTGGTTAATGATGCCGCGACGACGACAACGACCCCAGCTGTTTGGCTGCTTCCGTTCCGGGGGGTGTTTTGTGTGCGTATTTAATTGTGTCGATTTTCTGATCCACACCATTGACGTTTTTAAGCCTTACCAGAAGGGGATGGTGTAAGGTAAATGTGGAAGTAGTGGACTTTTTTTTATTACTGAGGTTCTAGTATATTACGAGTTAAGAGATTAGAAATAGATCGTCTTCATAAAATACATACACAGAAATCACATTCACAATATGAGCCAAGTGTAGTAAAACAAATGATCAAAATTTGTGTGATTTGCTGCTTGTTTTCTTAAAAAAGCGATCTTGTTTTCTTTCACATCACCCGATAAAAGTTTAGAGCAATTTTAAAACCTGAATTGAATCGATGGTTCCACTCCTAAACGGGGTCCATTAAAAGTCATATTCCTTTCAACTCTGATGAAAAATCAATCAAACTTTCAATATTAGCAGTGGCAGCACCAGGATGAGTTGAAATCAACAAACCAACTGAGAGACAAACTTATCATTCTCGCTACTCCCGAGCGAATCGTTAATATCTCCCAAGCATCGGAAAGTAGAAACACGAACAAAACTCAAACCGGTGGAAAGGTGGTGGTGGAGCCACCGAAATTAAACTCGAAAAGAAACGAAATTTAATCATAATTTGCTCAAATTATCTTCCGAAATTAGATTCTTAATTGCATTAAAATTTGAGCGAAACTGTTTGCTTGATCAATGGTTGCGGAATGGGTCAGAACGTGAGACTTATATAGGCGTAGGATGCAATTCGACGTGGTGGAGAGTAATTTGTAGAGCACAGTGTGGCCGAAAATTAGGGAAAAGAGAACAGTTGGGATAGCGAAAATTATAGAAAGTCATTAAAATCGTATTTTCGACTTGATTCATGTTATCTAGAAGATTTAAATTACTTGCTAGAATTGTGACATATGCCTTGTTAAAGGAACAATTTGTTTGTGGACAACATTTTCGTTGTTAGATAAGCCTGAGAAAGATATCGGGAGAAATTTGTGGGAAAGTTTTCAGAATTTCCACGTGGCATTTTCACTGGAAATTCTTCTGAATTTTCAAAGCAAACTCTTCGGCATCTCGGAAAAGAAAGTCTGTTGGAGGAGTATTGTGGAATTTCTAAGGGAAATTGTTTCAAATTTTCAAATTAAGTTCTTCTTATTTTCCATGAAAAAAACTTTTCAGTAGTTGCACCGAATTTTTTCCAACGTTTTTCGCAAAATTATTTTGAATTTCGATTGAAAACTGTATCACTGATACTAGTTATCTAGGTCATCATGTTAGCTGAATAAATTAAATTTTTAACTTTAAATTAGGGTGGTCCTCAAAAAATCAGTTTTTTTTTTCATTCTAAATGTTTTGTTTTCAACTCGACGATATTTTCTTCGGAAGAATTTTAGGGCACGCAATGATGCATGCTTTTGTTGAACATAACACATTTATAAATTTTGTCATTTCAGCCTCAAAATGCTGATATATCAGAAAGTTGGTTCGATATTTTTTTTGAGGTTGTCATCTGAAAGGGCACATAAGGAGTAGCATTCACTGCAAAAACTACGAGAACGTTAATTCTTAAAATTGAGTAAATAAAATTTGAAAATTTTCATGAAAATTATGATTTTTTTCAAAATTGTCAATGAATATAAATATTATGAACATACTGTCTTCGGAAAAATTTCAGCCAAAAGGCTCATGTACACAGCTTTAAAAAAAAGTTAAACAATAAAACTAGTTTGAAAAAAATGCTGTTATGGTTGTTTACCCTATGTTAACCCTTTCAGGATGTTTTTTAAACATATCTTAAGCACAGACCGGCGTTCTACAATTAGATTATGTCAAAACTTGTACAGAAGCAAAAAACAATGCATTGAGACATATTTTGAGGTATCCTAGGTCATCCAATTTGTTCTGAAGTAGGTATTCTGGGATGTATCAGTAAAAACATATTAGAAAAACAATACACCAAGATCAAAAACATGGTCAAGTGAGGCCAAGTAATATTCATTTGAAAAGAATACACACAACTATTAGCTTTTTAAATTTATATATTTTACAACATGTTTTGGAGGTTAAAATATTCCATCTACCCGATCAATTATGTCTTGAATGCATTATCTTTGCATTTAAAAATATTTAGTAAGTCCGATGTGTTGATATGATTTAATGTTTTACTTTTTCAATATACTTAAATCCTTTGAGGTTCTCCAAAACTCTCTGGTGTTCAGATCATTAATTAACCAAATTTTGAATGTTTTGAGACAAAACAATTTTGCTGAAGGTGATGTGAACTTGATTTTAACAGTCAATCGTAGTGGAAACGTAGTGGAATTGAATGTAAAGTACTAAACTCGTCTTAGACGGTTGATCTATCTGCCCAAAGCGTTAAGGAATCGCTTGAAGATTGTTAAATAACCTATCATGATCCTGATAGTGGTAGTCTCTAATAGGTTGTGAAAGTGAAGCAATAATTTAATCACTTACGGTTCGCATCCTAATCACATTTATTATAGATGACAACAAATAGAAGTACACATTTTCCCAACTTTAAAAGGATGACCAACAGTAAAACACTATACACTATACTTATATTTTAGTTTTACTTCTTCCAATAAAACTGCATGAAGGAATGCCCATTTTTAAGTAGTTGTCATATCATCATTATTCCGCCCTTCCTCGCAACGGAGAGGATGGGCGTGGCCGGCAATGGAAGTTTTCATGCTTTTCCAACTTTGCCTTTTGATTGGACAGCTGTTTCTTCCTCAACAGATCTCCATAAGCATTCAGATTAAGAGTGAGTGTTAAAGTTGACATGACAGCTTTCAGTTTGCAATCTTCAAAATACTCCATTACTAACGCAACGCAAGAAAATTGCATTAAAGAATCACGTAGCTTTTTTCAACACCTGTGAAAATTTTAGTAAATTTTATATTTTCCAATAGAATTTTGAATGGTTGTTTATTCAAGCTAAAAATTTCAAAGTTTCAAGAGCTAATGATTTGAATTGGAGAAAGGATTTAAATGATGAAAAAGTGAGAATTGAAATTATATCAACTTACTAGGATATTTTTCGATGCTTAGATAACGCATTTAAGACTTGTTTGATGGCATATTTTAAACTCCAAAACGATTTGGAGAACCTGGAAAGTTCTACGTACATTCAAATGTCAATAGTTGTGTGTATTCTTTTCAAATTGATATACTTGGCCTAACCTGACCATGTTTTTTGTATATTTTTTGCTACAATTTTTTGAATAAAATAAAATAGTTTGATGGATATGGTATCAAACAATTCCAAAGGCAAGTACATCTATCGCTTCACAGCTTATCGAACTATGCAATGTAACATGGTAACATGAAATCTGATTGTTCTCTGCAGCAACATAATCTATTGGCAAGAATGATCATGTGGAGTAAATTAGATTGTACAATTTTAGTACAGATTTATCAAATTCCATTTTTCGTCATTGCAAAAAATAGCGTGTGCAACTCGTTGCAAAATTCAACTTTTTCAGCACTCGTAGTATTTATCCGTACATAATATAACGTACAACTCGTGCTGAAAAAATAATCTATTTGCAACTTGTTGCACAAACTACTATTGGTATAGAAAAGTAGGTCGTTTTATCACACAAATACGAACTGTAAACCAGGTATTATGATCTCTAAAATTCTTTTGAAGAACACAATATCGTCAAGTTGAAAACAAGCAAGTTAGAATAAAAACAATTTTTTTGGGGTCACCCTGATTCAAAGTTTAAAATTTAATTTAATGAGCTGAAATGATGTGCTAGATAAATGGTGTCTTCGTCAAAGTTTTGTAACAAGTGGTGTGTCTGTCATTTTGAGATGTGTGAGATTTTCGCGTTTTGCATTCCGTGTAATAAATGTTAAACAAAACCAAGAACAAATTTGGATATGCGCTTAGCATCACAATCACCCATCACCCACCGTAAAGGATGCGGCTACACCACACACAGTTCCGCTCTTCACCACCAGTTGCATGATCACGGAAAACTAGGCGGCCATTGGGAGGTGGGGTAGAAGGCGCCATGATAAGCGAAAGGCTTTGAGAAGAAATTAGCTTGGTCGAGGATTCTGAAAGGATATGCGCCATTACTTGGAATCATTTCCAAAGCGATATCCAAACACGATAGACGTATAAACATACAACCATTTTATCAAACATCAATTAGAAGCAAGTGAAATGAAGCCTCGCAAGACAGTGGGAGCTGTGAAGCTGAAGAAGCCATCCAGGACCCCTTTTCATTTGTTGGTTTTACCTTGGGTGTTACCTGAGATTCTGGACCGAGTGACCTCGGAGGACGTACAGTGACGAGCTATAGTTCCGGTCACAAGTTCGGTAGTAAAATTCGAACTACCACTCCTGTTCGAGATGGTCAGCAGAAGCCGTGAGCACCGCCATTTTGTGTGCAGGATCGTGACGCCGCCAAACCTATCCGCGAGCAACTCGGTCAAGGAGCCTCTCAGCTGCAGGCACTGCCGCTTGGAGGAGAAACTGAGGAAAGGCGTGTGAAGGTGGTGAAACGGTGAAAGGGCCCCGAAAACCATCGATCGTAACCAGAACTGTGGAGAAGGTAGGAGGTAGACTATAGTGAATGTGGGAGGTAAAATGTGCCTGTGTGCTTAAAAAAGTGGGTAAAGTTGCGAGCTGGTATTCAGGTGTTTTTCTTGGTTGCGAAGAATTCAGCGCGTATGCCGACCCTAAGATGTTGAAGAGGGGTGCCGAAGTGAGGATTGCCCCGTTAGTTACAGTTTCTCGGAATAAATTTTTCAACAAGTTTGCTGAAGTATCCAGCTAC
Organism: Armigeres subalbatus; assembly: GCF_024139115.2. Taxonomy (NCBI): domain Eukaryota; kingdom Metazoa; phylum Arthropoda; class Insecta; order Diptera; family Culicidae; genus Armigeres; species Armigeres subalbatus. The sequence goes on along the minus strand of NC_085140.1, from coordinate 344,735,311 downwards.
ATAGAACTTAAATAAAAAAGTTTTATTCCGAATTTCACTTACATGGGGACCACCCTAATCAACATTTAACCAACGAATTCATCATTTTATTACAAACAACTTCTCTGAAGTAACCGAGCGTCTAAAATGCTGAATCGGACCATTGTGTACTGTTGAAAGTATTAGATTCGAACTTGTGGCTGGTTCGACCATGCGAAAACTGAGAGTTTAGCTGGCTAGTGGTAGGTATGTGCTAGTGGTGTTGTTAAACACAACTGCATGTCTCCTTCTAGGCTTGTACAAGCTTTGATGACATATTCGATGGAAAAATCGTAGTATAAAAGTGTAAGGACCCAGGCGATTCGCTCAGCGTTGAGGGTTATTCGCTGATATTATCTAATTGGATACGTTAATCAGTAGAAGTACCAGTAAATCAGTAGGCAGTACCAGGCGGGATTTATGGGTGAACGCTCTACCACTGACCAGGTGTTTGCCGTACGTCAGGTATTGCAGAAATGCCGCGAATACAACGTGCCCACATATCATCTATTTATCGACTTCAAAGTCGCATATGATACAATCAATCGGAACCAGCTATGGCAGCTAATGCACGAAAACGGATTTCCGGATAAACTGATACGGTTGATCAAGGCGACGATGGATCGGGTGCTGTGCGTAGTTCGAGTTTCAGGGGCATTCTCGAGTCCCTTCGAAGCGCGTAGATGGTTACGGCAAGGTGGTGGTTTTTCTTGTTTGCTAATCAACATCGCTTTGAAGGGAGTAATACGAAGGGCCGGGATTGACACGAGTGGTACGATTTTCACGTATTCCGTTCAGTTATTTGGTTTCGCCGACGACATTGATATCATGGCACTTAACTTTGAGAGAATGGAGGAAGCCTACATCAGACTGAAAAGCGAAGCTAAACGGGTTGGACTAGTCATCAACTCGTCGAAGACGAAGTACATGACAGGAAGAGGCTCAAGACAGGTCAATGTAAGCCACCAACCACAAGGTTCTATCGGTGGTGACGAAATCGAGGTGGTTGGAGAATTCGTGTACTTCGGCTCACTGGTGACCACCGATAACGATACCAGCAGAGAAATTCGAAGACGCATCATGGCAGGAAATCGTACGTACTTTGGACTCCGCAAAACGCTCCGATCGAATAGAGTTCGCGCCGTACGAAACTGACTATCTACAAAACGCTTATTAGACCGATTGTTCTCTACGGACACGAGACCTAGACGATGTTCGTGGAGGACCAACGCGCACTGGGAGTTTTCGAAAGGAAAGTGCTGTGTACCATCTATGGTGGGGTGTAGATGGCGGACGGTACGTGGAGGAGGCGAATGAACCACGAGTTGCATCAGCTGTTAGGAGAACCATCCATCATTCACACCGCGAAAATCGGATAACTGCGGTGGGCCGAGCACGTAGCCAGAATGTCGGACAATAATCCGATGAAAATGGTTCTCGACAACAATTCGACGGGAACAAGAAGGCGAGGTGCACAGCGGGCAAGGTGGATCGATCAGGTGAAGGACAATTCAAGACAAAATTTTCAAAACGACTTATCTGCTTTTGTAAACAAAGAATCAAACGACGATTTGACGAATCTGATAGCTCTCTCACGCAAACCAACACCATCAACAGGTAGCGGAAACCTTTACCTACCTATTGGTGGTTTTGGTTTGCTTGGGAGAATTATCAGATTCGTCAAATCGTCGTTTGAATCTTTGTTTACAAAAGCAGATAAGTCGTTTCGAAAATTTTGTCCTCAATTTGCGGACCCTCCGCAGACAGCGTGGTTGGCGAAGTGCAGCCATGGACCGAACCGAATGGAGAAGACTTTTATGTATTGCACAGGCCACTCCGGCCTTAGTCTGGTAATAAATAAATAAATAAAAATCAGTAGAAGTGGACCGTGGTCTGTATCCCTACCTCCCTTCCCCTACTTTCATTAACTTCCATTTGGAAAAATGCGTCCGACAAGTCGATTTGGCTGGAAATAGTGCAGCCAGTCAAGTAAGGTAAACTAACGCAAAGGATACTGGTTGTGTTGTAGGAAATTATTTAAACCCGCCCCATAGGTATACGAAAGCTGTCATTCGACATTCTTAACAACCCGAATTGGAGCTGCTCACTTACTTACTTACTTATGGATCCTGTACACCTCCGGTGGTGCAAAGGGCCGACTTGAAAGATCTCCATCCTGAGCGATGCCCGGCTATCGCTTTAACCTGTTGCCAGGTTAGATTTCGGTCGACTTCTTTTAATTCTTTATTGAGGCTTCTCCGCCATGAACCTCTGGGTCTGCCTCTGCTGCGATGTCCCGCTGGATTCCAGTCTAATGCTTGTTTACAGATTTCGCTTTCGCCCCTACGTAGAGTGTGGCCGACCCAGCCCCACTTCCGATCCCGAATTTCTGTTGTTATCGGCCTCTGGTGACAACGACGATGGAGCTCGTTGTTTGAGATCCAGTTGTGAGGCCACCAGGCCCGAATTATATACCGCAGGCATCTGTTAATGAACACCTGCAGCCGTTGAGTGTTCTCCACTGATACACACCATGTTTCGCTAGCGTATAACAGCACAGATTTCACGTTAGAGTTGAAAATTCGTATTTTGGTGCGTTCACTTATCTGCCTGTTTTTCCAGATATTTCTTAAACTCGCAAAGGCAGCCCTTGCTTTCTTGATCCGTGCGCCTATGTCGATCTTGGTACCGCCGTCTGACGCCATTTGGCTACCAAGATATTGGAAGCTTTCAACATTCTCCACTGGTTGCCCGGCTACTGTGAAACTGGAAGGAGTCACCGTGTTTACATCCAACGATTTGGTTTTGTTGACGTTGATGACTAAACCTGCCGAGGAGGAGCGATCGGCAAGGTCGTTGAGCTTACTCTGCATATCAGAGCGCCGTTGCGCGAGTAGTGCAACGTCATCCGCCAATTCGAAGTCGTTTAGGTGCTCCATGGTTATAGGCTGCCATAACAGCCCGCGGTTTGGTTCACGGTCAATCGCATCTACCAGAATCTCATCGATTACGATGAGGAACAGTAACGGTGATAGAATACATCCTTGCCTCACACCAGCTACGACCCGGATAGGGTCGGACAGGACCACATTGTGCAGCACTCTACACGAAAAGGCCTCGTACTGTGCTTCGATGAGGCCGATGATTTTCTAAGGAACCCCTTGCGTCTCAGGGCGCCCCACATATTCTCGTGATTGAGACGGTCGAAAGCTTTTTCGTAGTCAATGAATACCAAGTAAAGGGACTCTTGGAATTCGTTGACCTGCTCCAGAATGATGCGGAGCGTGACAATATGGTCCACACAGGATCTTCCGGCACGGAATCCGGCTTGCTGCCGCCGGAGAGTCGCATCGATCTTCTCATGAATCAGGGCTAGGATAATTTTGCACAGAACTTTGAGAACGGTACACAGCAACATAATGCCTCGCCAGTTATCGCATACAGTCAGGTCACCCTTTTTGGGCACCTTCACTAAGATACCTTGCATCCAGTCGACCGGGAAAGTTGCGGTGTCCCAGATATTACGAAATAAACGATGCAGTAGTTGAGCGGATGTCATGGGGTGAGCTTTGAGCATCTCGGCTGATATGCGGTCGACCACTGGGGCTTTATTCGATTTCATGCTTTGGATGGCTGTTTGAATCTCTAGCAGTGATGGAGCTTCGGTATTGACACGTGTTATACGTCGGATCCTAGGCAGATCATGCCGAGGTGGTGATGGCCTGGTTGGCACTTGAAAAAGTTGTTCGAAGTGCTCGAACCAGCGTTTCAGCTGGTCAGTTGGGTCGGTCAATAACTGATCATTCGCGTCTTTCACAGGCATCGTTGAATTCATCTTCGCCCCGCTTAAGCGTCGTGAGATATCGTAGAGGAGGCGAATGTCCCCGGTTGCGGCGGCTCTCTCTCCTTCGTCGGCCAGAGAGTCTGCCCACGCTCGCTTGTCCCGTCGACATGAGCGTTTTACTTCCTTCTCAAGAGCCGTGTATCGTTGACGGGCTAAGACTTTGGCTCCTCTGGTTTTCGATCGCTCTATCGCGGCTTTGGCTTCTCTTCGCTCCTCTATCTTCCTCCAGGTCTCATCGGTGATCCATTGTTTTCTCTGGGTGCGTAGTTCGCCCAGATTGTTCTCGCTGGTGGCGATGAAGGCATTCTTGATGGCGGTCCATTGGTCTTCCACGCTGCCACCTTCCGGAATATCTGCAGCACGCGTCTCCAGTTCTTCAACGAAGGACCGTTTCACCGTGGCATCTTCCAGTCGGCGTGTGTTGAATCGTCGTCCAACTCTTTCCTCCTGCCGACGGATCCGCGCAATGCGCAGGCGTATTTCGCCGATGAGGAGGTGATGATCAGACGCGATATCGGCACTACGTTTATTCCGTACATCAAGAAGGCTCCGTTTCCATTTTCGGCTGATGCAGATGTGGTCGATTTGATTTTCTGTAAAGCCGTCACGGGAGACTCACGTGACCTTGTGAACCGGTCGATGAGGGAAGAGCGATCCCCCGATCACCATGTCGTTATTACCACAAAATTCTGCGAACAGCTCTCCGTTTTCGCTCATTTCTCCGAGACCATGGCGTCCCATAATGCGCTCATGGTTCGAGTTGTCGGATCCGATCTTCGCATTGAAGTCGCCCAAACAGATCTTGATATCACCCTTCGGAATTCTATCTACGACGGCATTGAGTTGACTGTAGAAGTTCTCTTTGTCTTGCAGATCGGCAGCATCGGTTGGCGCATAACATTGGATTATAGTAAGGTTTCGGACCCGTGTTCTAAATCTGGCAACGATTATCCTTTCACTTATAGGTTCCTACTTCATAAGCGCAGAGTGTGCCTGAGCGCTTAGTAGGAAGCCAACTCCGCGATGCCGGGGAGCGTGTTCACCTCGTAAACCAGAGTATAGCAGAACTTGTCCCGACGGCGTTCTGTGTTCTCCAAAGTTTGGCCAACGGACTTCACTCAGTCTCAGGATCTCAAGCTTCATGCGGCGTGCCTCATTGGCAAGTTGTGCCAATTTACCCTGCTGGGCTAGGGTTAAAACGTTCCATGTTCCTATTCGTGTCCGTTGTTTCGCGCTAAGAGTCGTCGCCGTAAAATCAGTCCGTATTCTTTCATTATCGGATTCTCGAACAAATTGATGTTTCGGGAACAGTAGGTTGTTGGCCCAAGGTTCCTATCCACCGGGATGGGGCTGCCATCTTAGGTATAGCTTCCGGGAATAGCATTTCATACTCAGCCGCTGGATGCCAGAACATACGCTGTTGGAGCCGCACCTCCTTGGTGGACAGACGCTCGATCAGTCGGGTCAAATTTGTTTAAAGTCCCACCCAACACCAGGACTAGGCTAGTGCGCTTTGAGCGGCACACGGTCGCTTTGATAGGGCCTGCTTGGGGACACATGCAGCTTTTTATAGAAGTTCAACAGAGCCCACTGTCGAACCCCACCACATCCTACGCAGACCCCACAGTACGTACCCTCTCACTCTAGCTGATGTCAGAAGGACAACAGTGCCCAGGCTGCACTACCAGCTAAGTACGCAACCCTTAGCATATGACCCCCGGTCGCTTAGGACAAAAAAAAAGCTCTTTAAATGCAAAACTAAGTTTGTTTCGGTACAGTCCCAGAGTTGAACTGAAGATTCTAGGAAAGGCATTTTGCAACGAATCTGCCACCACTGTTCATTCGCCCGCGTGAGCAAACTCGTTTGCGGATTTGAAGGAATGCAGCACGCCTGAATTTTTCATGCTAAATCGCATCGTTTCACTCAAACGATTCGAAAACGATTAATATTAATTTTGGCACAATTTATTGTTTACACACGCAAGAGTATTTCTTGTTATATGCGACGAACGTCAATCCACTGTTTTTAACGAAAGAGAAAAAAGAAAACCTACGAGGATTCAAATGTATGATAGAAACCGCTGCTGGTTAATGGTTTACAGGGATGCCAGACTTACATACATTTGGTCTTGCATACAGACATCATATGGATTACATTTCGATTGAGCTACAGACTTTTACAGACATTTGTTGTTTTCGAAAACTTTCTGCTTCCAAACCGAATGCTGTTGGGCTTTACAATTGAACCATTTTGGGTGCCAAACATAATTGTTATAGGATTTCGTACGGAATTCTATAAAGTTTCCGAACGGTATAATTTTGGAATTCCGAGCGGCTTAAAACAGAATCCTTTCAGAATTCCAAACGGAAAGATTCTTTGATTCCTTTTGGAAGCCTAAATATATCCCATTCAGAAGCCCAAAATCAATCCATTCAGAAGCCCAAAAAATGTGGGCTTCCGTTCGAAAGCCAAAAAGAATTCCGTTATGGTGCCCAAACGATATCCGTTCGTACGAATTTCCGCACAGAATTATGTGAATTTTTGAACGTAATCCATCTGGGTTCACTAACGGAATCCCTTTGAGCTTCTGAACAAAATTATTTTGGGCTTTCGAAAGGAATCACTCTGGGCTTCCCAAAAAAATCCTTTTGGATTTCCAAACGGAATTCTGAACAAAATCATTCTAGAATTCTAAACGGAATACTTTTGTTCTTCCAAACGGAATCCTTCTGGAATTACAAAATGAAAACTTTTGGACTTCCGATTAGAGTGTTCTAGAGCGAGCTTCTGAACGGAATCCTTTTCAGCTTCTGCACAAGGCATTCCGATTAGAGTACTTATGGAATTTCCTGCCAAAGCTCTAAAAGAATTTTATTCGGAAGCGCAAAAGGAATTGATTCGAAAACCCAAAAGAGTTCTTTCCGGAAGCCAAAAAGAGCTCTCAGAAAACCAAAAATCGGTTCGTCAACCCAAAACAAGTCCTTTCTCTGGGTTTCCGAATGAAATTATTTGTGATTCTGAAAGGAATTCTATTATATTCCTTTTTGGGTTTTCGAGCTGAACCTTATTGGGCTTCTTGAAGGAAATTATTTTGTATTTTACTTTAAAAAAAAAATAGTAAAAGTAAAAGTAAAAATAAAAGAAAGAAAGTCCAAAAAAGCACTTTTGGGGTGTCTGAAACTCGATTATGCATATGACAACATGTGATAGATTTAATTCGGAAAAGGTATTGGAGAGTAACCTCTCCCTTCGGTGGGGTTTGATCCCACGAAACCAGTACGCTAGACAAGTGCTTTCCCCACTAAGCTACGAAGGACCTCCGTCGTCCTCCGCAGCTTAGCGGGTACTGATGAAACCAAATTCCCAGCACGTGCTACGTGCCCGTGCGAGTGGGCTAATGGCCAGGCTGTCTTCCCTCCCTCAAAACCATTTGGGGGCTAGTAGCGCGCTAGTCCAATTATGTCACCCAGTTTTGCCTACTGGGTGGAAATACAGTGACCTGCATAATAAAAAGTCGACTTGCCGTTTTTTCATACAAAATGGTCAACTTTGAAGATCTATAGATCTCGGTTGCGTGTGAATCAATTTTGCTGAAAACTTGACCAGAGCTCAGATATATCTTGAATTTTACAATACCGAAGTTTCGACATTATTTATATGATAAAAACTAACAACAGCGCTTGAACGTAGAATTCCGAGCCTCATGAAGGTAGGCTTCCAATCCTCTTGAAAGAAGGTTTCCAAGCTTCTTGAAAGGAGGCTTCCAAGCCTCTTGAAAGGAGCTTTCCGAGCCTTTTGAAAAGAACCTTCCGAGCCTTTTGAAAGGAGAGGGCTTCCAGGCTTCCGAGGCTTCCGAACCTTTTGAAAGAAGGCTTCTTGAAAGGAGGGCCAGCGAAGGTACCCCCAGGAGTACATGTACCCCAGGTTGAGAACCGCTGGTGTAGGGCATTGTAACGCAAACTTATTTTTTTACCGCATCCTCAGCAAAATGTTCAACTTTTACCGAGATACGCACAGCCGTGCCCCAGCAAACATGTTTTTTGCCGAGATTTCTGTCAAAGTTGCTGAAAATCAGCAAATAACTTGCTAAAAATTAGCTACCAAACGTCATTTTTGCCGGATTATCAGTTTTTTTATTTGCTGGCACACGGCTGTGCGGATTTTTGCCGAGCTGCAGAAATAAAAACAAAGTGTGCAGTGTAGCAATACCTTCCGAGTATAATAATAAACCATTTCCAAGTAACATTTTATGTTTTATAACGCCCTTGAAGACCATCATTTACTCTACAAGAGTGTTATAAACTCCGTATGAATCCAAAATGTTAATAATTGCAATACTGAACATCTTCTATCTATATTAATAAAAATAGAATGGTCTGTGTTCGTATCCGCATAACCCACAAACGGGGGGACGGATTTTCTTAATTCCTTCAGCTGATATGTTCGTTATAGTTTCCGACGGGTTTATATGATATTTCCTCATGCTAAAATCATTAGTAAAGTTGAGTAAATCGTGAAAAACTAAAATAAAGATTTGTATGGGAATGTCGCATGGGGCGTTCTCAACGCTTATTTTCGCCTACTATGCAGGACAACGTCTGCCGGGTCGACTATTTTTAAATAAAATTTGGTCCACGATTTTGAAAGTGCCTTTACTTAATCAGAATCTCGTTTCGTTTGTAATTGGAGGCAACATATATTGGAACAATACGTTGTCAGCATTCCGAAAGCAAGACCAAACGCATGTAAATCTCCCTTACCTCAGTAACTGGAACATGTACTTCATCCATCCTTGAGCCCTCGGCAAAGAACCAGGAAGGTGTGAAAATACGTCGATCTTAATTAAAGTTCACGGTTTGGTTTATTGGTGCGCGAGCGCATCTTCACCAGTTTTCCATTGCGTCCGATACGACCGGCAAGAACAGCAATACAAATGCTTATCACCGCCATAAATTATCGCAACAACTTTATAATATGCGGTTTCGTGTTGTGCACCTCGCTGTGGAATTGATCCGGGCACATATAAATATTCGCTGGTGTTTATCCAGGGCATGGTGCTTCAAGGTTCAGAAAGCATCCCAGCAGAACCCTCCCGGTACTAGATCGGGACGGATTTGTGTCATTAATCTCTCTGGGGCTCTTGTGTGCAATCAACTTACCTGGCGGGTAAATTATTGATGACTTCATCGCCGAAACGCGCTGCAATTCTTACTGTAGATTCGATGTGAATAACCAAAAGCGCCGAATTAAGGCTCTCGCGTATTCCCACTTTGATGGCAATGGTGTGATCCTTATTAGTTTGCAACTCTCGTAGTATCCCACTCATGAATGCGAAATCATTTTGCATTGTTCCATTAATTACCACCTTTGGACGAGCATGCGCGCCGTCCCTTCTAAATAAACCAAATACCATCGGCTTGATCCATCGTTGGTGCATACGAACTCTTCTTACGATTTCAATTGAACGAGAAGATTGGCACAGCTAGCTGAAAACATTATACATACTTTATCGAATAATATTTCAATCACAAACTATAGGATTTCAATAATGAATGAAGTCTTAATGCAATGCGTATCTGTGAAGTAATTACCAAGAAATACTTCGAGCAACTACATTGGCTTCTTTATCCTCCGACCAGTCAGTGCGATAAAGTTGGCCGTTTTACGACAACACGATTCATTCTCACCCAAACCCGTTCCATATGGTCCTAGAAGTTCACCAGCCAGCCAGCGTCGTCTTTCTCCTTCTTTAATGGCGAAATCCCATTTGCATATCAATTAAATTTATAATAATAAGTTTCTTGCCATTTGCCATATGTGGTGCGCATCTTAATTAAATCACTACTCGCGGTATATGGGCTCGGTGCCTGGTTCTGCGCCGTGTATGCAATGTGCTCTCGAACTTCTCCGAACCTAGGATTTGTTTGTCCGATTCCTGCTCGTGGGGTGTCATTTGGTGACAAATTGGTGCTACTTATGGGAATCGCTGGGATCGGGTTGCCCTCTCCGGCGAGGCGCGTATGTAAATTAATGAATTCATTCACATGTGATCAAGCAAACGTTCGGTTTGGAATGATTCCCCCTCCAGGAATCGCCGTGGTTTCAAGAGAGAGAAAAATAGCGAAGACATCGACTGAGGTAGAGCAGACGAGTATAATCGCATTAAGACATACAGCACATCGTGAAAATATTTACAACCGATATTTTTCACTCCGACACTTCTCCAGCAGCGGGTTTGAGATGTGTTATGGGCAAGCGCGGACCCGTTGCCTAAAACATGATTATTCACGGTTCGAAATTATGGTCGGCCGTGATGACAACAACAGAAGATCTGTAAAAATGAGAGCCGTTAAACTTCGGACAGACTGTTAAAATGAAAATTAATTTCAAATTCCACTTCGTTCTTTTTATTCTCTTGCGGGATATGCTAGAGATAACTGGATGAAACGCTCGTACAGGAGCAATCGAAGAAAAACAGTAGGAGGATTCGATCTTCTGTTTTTGGCGTAGAATTATTTCATTTTCATGAGCGAGTAAAACATTACCTGGCACGGCACCAGAGGTGAAAATGTCATCTCTTTGACTAATTTTCGAGATTTTGTCAGCATAGCTTCGTTTGACAGAATATTGCTTTACACCAAACCAACAATTCTACACCATCATTTGAAAGAGGCGAAACAGCCAAAATTTATTCCTTCTGATTCTTTGTCCAGGTATATAGCTATATATGTAGACAGAAGGAATACATTTCTTTTCAAATTTTGCTCTTTTCAAAGTTTGGTCTAGAATTGTCACAATTCTGTATAAATTCTTGGTATTTACAAAATTGCTGAATTCTTAAATTCTAACATTCTTCTCCCAGCTGTCATGCTGCAGGTTCCGGACATAGGATAGTATCAATACTAGACAAAGACGTCTCACTTCTCACTTCGCGCTTTTCACTTTTTACAGTGAGAACTGAGAAAAGAAGAGTGAGTAGTGGGACGTCTCACTTACCACTCCTTATTTCTCACTTTCCAAATGATCTATTTTGCCAAATGTCGAATTCGGCCAAATGTCCTATTCGAAAAAATGATCTATTCGGCCAAATGTCCTATTCCACCAAATGACCCTTTTGGCCATATGACCTATTCGGCCGGATGACCTTTTAGGCCAAATGACTTTCGGCCAGATGGGTTTCGGCCTAATAGTTTGTTCGGCCTAGTGGCATTCGGCCAAATGGCTTGAAAAATCTAGTTAAACTTTTATGTATTTATATTAAAAATGAATTATCTAGCTCAAACCTATATGGTTGAACCATCATCATCATCAAAGAAAAAACGACCGACTTCAATTCACTGGTCATTCAGTGCTATGGATATAAATATGGATCCGCAACTTTGTGGCTGGCCATGAACACGCTGGCTTCATGCAGTGTAGTTTATGACCTAGACAGTAGAAACCCTAACACCAGACCTAAATGTAACGACGCTGTGGCCATTCAGTTGGTCAGGTAGGTAAGTACCTTTAAAAAAATGTGTTTGAACGAGAAAAGCTAAGCTAATAAATAAATTACAAATCCACTATTGTTGTTGGTTTACTCTAGAAAAAAATCTGATTTTTTTATGTTTGAACGGCTGCTACTTCTTGTGGTACTGTGAAATCCATTTCTGAAACTAGGAGACGGACTAATCTGCGAGTTCCGGGCTGGTGACAGACACATTTCAGTAATCACCGTCACAAACGACGAGGAGCGAGAACCATCTTATCGCACACGGCTAAGGGGGGTCACTCCGCTTGTTAGTGCTCAATATCCGATGCGTTTCTGTCTTGTATGTATTGCACAGCAATCGATGTTCGACGCCAAAATTAAGATGATGAATAAAAATTCAATAATTCCTCCTAGAAGATGATGAACGTAACCATTTTCGGGTCGACGTCTTCGTCAAGCTAATCGCATTTCAACGAGAACAAGAACACCCTAGAAGAGTTCGCGACGAAGTTTCCTAATGCGGCAGAAACGATCATCAAGAAGCACTACGAAGACGATTACTACGGTAGTAGATACCGAGGAGAAGCCATTCCACTGCCCCTGGGAAGAAGAAGTGAAGTTCGTCTACTCGAAGGCGTGAAAAGCATATATGCGAGGCGATGAATTCCCAACAAAACGAAACGTTTTAACTTGTCATAAGACGAGTTTGTACAATCCCATTGAATTCCACCACTTAATGGTGGAATTCAATGGGATTGTACAAACTCGTCTTATGACAAGTGAAGACATTCCACTAAAAAGTTCAAAATAATTTTCTTAACGAAACGTTTTAAGCCGTGTAATGGAATTCATCGATCCGCAGAAGTGAAAGTGGAGATGAAAATATTCTAAGCCCGTTCACGGTCCACGGGAAGATACTTGAGCAGGAGATGTAGAAGTCAGCTATGGCGTGGATGAATAAATCGAAGAGAATTGTTTAAATAGCTTCGTTGAATGATGAGTTGAAGCGCTCCGTATCTCCAGCTGTAGCCGATACTTGGAAAATCTCTACTTTTTTTCTCACAATTAAATAAAACTGTACATTTTCACCAATCGATTCCAAGGCTTGAACTCATGGCTGCAGTATCCGTCTCAAAACTGTTGACAATGGTAAAGGAAAACCATTCGCTTGCTGGTCGTCGACAGTTCCTGCGGACGGATTCCCAAACAGTGCTCAGCTCAGAAACAAGCGATTTCGTTCAAGACCGACGAGATACTCGACGATACAAGCGTCACAGATTGGCGTTGTGTCGCGACCCGGATGAATATTGCGGATGTCTTAACGAAAGAGAGTGGAGCGTCTTCCGTGGTAAATACCCAACGTTCCAAAAGCACGTTCCCTTTTTCACGAAGGGAATCACAGTGAATCAGTGGTCGACTTAGAAGTACGATCGAAAAATGTGGTATGAATAACGGCTGTAGCCCTAATGGTTCGTCGGAAATTGCCGGCGAAAAGCTAGTGGAGAGCTTATCTAGATGGTGAAGGCTTTGGAAGTCATTTCAGCGTATGAGGTGAAACAGGGTTTGCAGAAATCGCTCTCAATAGATAAAGAAAAAAGAGAGGCAAAAACTGTTCCGGATCATAACAAGCCATGATAACAAATTTATCAAACTTGAATACAAGTGCAAAAAAACAGAATCGGATAGGCTTTGTTTTCGGTCATCTCGTGTTGGTTGGAAAAGGCCTGTCTTGCGGCGTATCAAACTTCATGACTTTGCAAATCAAGTCCATTGCAAAGTGTTCTGAGGGTATTTGGTCCATCTGGTCACATTCCGGAATGCCCTGGAATGCTGGTTCCCTGGTGGAAGTGGCCACTTTTTGATCAATATTGAAATCTGGCTTGTGACGTATCTAACTTCACGATTTTGCAAAACAAGTCAATAGGAATTTATTCTGAGTGTCCTGAAAATTTGGTACATCTGGTCATATTCCGGGATGCCCGGAGTGGTGGTTCCCTGGAGGAAGTGACCAATTTTTTATCAATATTGAAACCTGGCTTGCGACGTATCAAACTTCATGATTTTGTAAAACAAGTTCATAGGAATGTGTTCTGGTATTTGGTCCATCTGGTCAAAGACTCCCGGGATGCTAGTTGCCTAGAGGAAGTTACCACTTTTTGATCAATATTGAAGCCTGGCTTGTAACGTATGTATCAAACATTATGATTTTGCAAAACATTTTCAACAACTTCATGACATTGCAAATCAAGTCCATAGGAATGTGTTCTGATGGTATTTGGTCCATCTGGTCACATTCCGGAATGCTCTGGAATGCTGGTTTCCAGTACTTGTACATTGAAGAGTGCTAGTCCCAAGCAAACATCTGTTGGTTCTCTGCGCAAAATCAGCTGATCTGGTCATAGGGTAAGACGGTATAATACGCCCCCCTAAGGCAAATCCTATGATAACTTTTTACTTTTCAACGCAATTTAGGCAAACTTTGTGTTATTTGTTAGTCCAAAAAGTCGCAAATGCATTACCTGTGAGTAGTCATATAAAAATATTACTGACAACACGTAATAAAGCTTTTTTGACAAGTCGTGTAAAAATGGATTTCAAAAAGTGCCTGGGCAGCCCCACCTTAGCCAGAGACGTTTCATTGCCCATCATTATTATTTTTTCTATCCCATAATAAAAAGATTACAAATCTTTATGTGCTTGACATTAAAAAACCAACGTAAGTCCATTTAAGCAGGTGTGAATTACATTTCAATATTTTCCATATAACTTAGATGCAACTGCTGCAGGCTCGCAGCGCTTGTGTCCAGTTGGTAAGGGCATACCGTCCTGCCTACACTGCACAATGGTCCCAGAGTCGAATCTAGCAAGACAAAAATGTTTGCGCCAAAACTATTAGTTTTAGATATATAGTGTCTTTGGGAAAAAAATTTCATATTTTTTGACGATTTTTTTCCATGTAGTGAAATTAGGGTGGTACCTATATTTCAGAAGTTCATAATATCAACTTTTTAATTTTTCGGTAAAGACTTGTGCAATGTTCCACAAAGTTGTAGAGCAATTAATTTTGAGCAACTTTGCTGAAGAAACCATTTTTCTATCACTTATGGTTCACAAGTTATGAGCTTTTTCAATAAATACGTTAGGGCGGTCCCTAAAAATCGGTATTCTTCACATAACTTTTTATACATTCATTTCTCGCATAAACTTTGTTCTGAGCACTTTTAGGACTTTTGAAGACGCACATTTTTGTTAAAACCATGGATCTATCTCTTATAACAAAAAAGTTATTCGAGTTTTTGTATGAAAAACATGTTTTTTTCATATGCGTATATTTCAAAATGGAGCAAACCGATTTTCAATCTATTGGTTCTATTCGAAAGCTCGCACTTTTCTGCGTTTATGGTGGGAAAACTGAGAGAGCGTTTTTTTGTTTAAAGCGTTTTATTTCATTTTGAAAAAAATATGTTTTTAATCGAAAAACGGCTATAACTTGATAAATAAACGAGATAGGTCCATGGGTCTTCAACAAAAAGATGTGTCTTTAGAAGTTCTAAATGTGGTCCATACAAAGTATCCCTCAAAAATCAATACATAAAAATATATTAAAAAAAACGGTTTTCCTAAGGAAATAAACGTTAGATCGTACCGTATGACTGTCAAAAAATGTTTTTGGAGTTCAGAGTCTTTAACGGACCAGATTTTAAGCGGGCATGGGGACATCCGTAGTTCCATAGATATCTTTCTTGTTTAGGTGTCTAGAACACCTTTTTTTCGTGGAATTCTAACAATCCATTTAAACGTGCTGTAGTTATCATAATTAGCATAGCATAGCATAGCATATGTGATTGTACAAATCGTGGTGGCTATACAATGCCCAATTGAGCAATCTACTGTATATTGTCGCAAATTGGTACTTGGGATTAGTACCTTTTCCTATACAGTAGCAGTTGTATACCTGGCCACGTCCTTACAATCACGGAAGGAAGGGAAGGAATGTTAGTTCAACATCTACTAGTGAAGATGCAGGGAACCCATACTACCTTCATAGATGTCTCGGGAAGGAAAATTTGTGTTAGTGGGTAAGGTGAATAATAGGAACTCTATTCGACAATATAGAGCGTTTGTCAATAACAGTATATGCTGTAAAAATAATAAAATATATTCATCAATTTACTTACGAACCGTCCTAAGGAAAAACAAAACAAAACACAAAATTTCGGCAAATCGCGCGATCGTTCCGCCGTCCGAAACAAGAGCCAACTCGCACTGCACTAATTAATTTTATTACCGACCGCGCAATGCAAAACACAAAATGCCGCCAATACGCGTGATCGGTCTGCCGTCCGAAACAAGAGCCAACTCGCACTGAACTAATTAACTTTATTACCGGCCGCGCAATGCAAAACACAAAATTTCGGCAAACCGCGCGATCGTTCCGCCGTCCGAAACAAGAGCCAACTCGCACTGCACTAATTAACTTTATTACCGGCCGCGCAATGCAAAACTCAAAATTTCGGCAAATCGCGCGATCGTTCCGCCGTCCGAAACAAGAGCCAACTCGCACTGCACTCACGTGCTGTAGTTATCATAATTCTTCCAAAATTACTTATTATTCACATTTACAGATTTCAACAACTTTTTTTTACACCAGGGATTTTTCGGTTTTGTAGTTACTTTAGCATTGAAAACGAAATTTTGTTTCTCTGCCCGACGTTTCAATAATGGGCTATGCCATCTTTTTCAAGAGTTAGATGGCATAAAAAAAGATGTCATAGCCAATTGAAACGTCGCGCAAAGAAACATACTTTCGCTTTCATTGCTAAAGTGACTGCAAAGCCGAAAAATCCTCGGTGCTGAATCCCAACCGTCTAGAACATCCAGAATTTTTTTTTACCAATGAAAATCCTCGTACGCTTTTGGGATTATAAAATATCTAAAATCCTGTCCTGAAGAACAATCAGCAGACTCTTTCTTTAGGGTCACCTCTTGCTAATACAGAGATTCTCACAAGCCAATTACTTCATATGTTCTTGGCACAATGATGCACCTAAAAACTAAATATTAAAATTATTGTATTATTGCAAATACAATTTTGCATGGTTTTAATACAATAAATGTAAGCTTTTTATACATATCTTCTTCTTCTTTTCTTCTATATATATAGAAACCAATCTATGTATGTATGTTCGCTAACTACTTTTGAACCACTCGGCCGATATCAACCAAATTTTGTACACACATCCTGTATCCTCAGAGGAAGTTAACAAACGGGTGAGAAGGTCATTTGGAAAAGGGGGAGGGGTGGTGGGAAGGGTTTTGTTCAGAAAACGAACAATTCTGTGTAACTTTCAACTCCCAGGACCGATTTCAACCAAATTTTGTACACATATTCACTACGAGGAGGCGATCATATGGGAGGGGATTTGGGAGAAGGGGAGGGATCTGGAGGGAGGGGTTTTGTTCAGAAAACGGGCAATTCAAAGTAAATTATAAACCCCTGTACCGATTTCAACCAAATTTGGTACACACATTATATATCATAAGGAAAATATAACAAAGGGGGTGGGATGGTCATTGGGAAAAAGGGGAGGGTATAGGAGGAGGTTTTGTCTTTGAAAAACGAGCAACTCAGTGTAACTCCTAACCCCCAGGACCGATTTCAATCAAATTTTGTGCACATATTCACTATGAGGAGCCGATCGTATGGGAGGGTAAATATTTTCACAAAATAATTGCCTACATTTTTTGTAGACATTGGAAAAAAATCGGATGTAATCACCTTCAGTATAACTTGAACCCGCTCGATATTAATACATAGCTGGAACAAAGTTAATTGCCTACATTATGGATGGAAATCCGGCGAGGTAGCATACCAGATTTCTATCCGTGATGTAAGCAATTACCTTGAAAGTAGATTTTTGTTCAGAAAAATTATATCAACGTTTGTTATAATGTTGATATGAAGGAACAGAGAAACAGACGTCTCACTCAATACATGTTCCATCGTTTACCTTTTTAACGGTGGATTCAATTTTTTGTAGGTGGTCAATCGGCCACTGATGGCGCTTTCATCGATATTGCTTGTGTTTGACGTTTACGCACCACCGCCATCTGGTTGCCGCTTGTCCAAACACAGTGAATTTAGAATTGGTCGATAATGATTCCGTGACGATGATTTTGATTGCATTTTGTTTCAAGTGAGACGTCTGTTTCTCTGTGATGAAGGTATCAACCTCTGTTTTAATTATGGTACGGCTAGAGGTATGTTTGATATAATTTTTGTTACTTTAACAACAAACCAGCAAAATTTATAACACATTTTGTTACAATATTTTTCTGAAATAAATAACTCCCCTTGTTATAATTTTGTTATGCATTCCTGATCGGGTAAGGGGGAAGGGGTTGTCACACCACTCGATACGGAGGCGGCGGACAATTGTCATTTTTGTTGATTCAGCTTTGCTGCGTCGCAGCATGCGTGAAAAAATATAAATGACAGTTGTGCGTTACTTCCGTATCGAGTGGTATGCCCCGAAAACGAAATAAAGTAGGCGAAAGGCAACATAAAGGTTAATATTTAGGTTAGCATTGGCGTCATATTAAGGTCACTCCTGACGGAATCCAATTTTCAAAGTACTCGCGTTTTCAAGGGCACACCATTCGATACGGAAGCAACGCACAACTGTCATTTTTATTTTTCCAGCTTTGCTGCGTCACAGCATGCGTGAAAAAATAAAAATGACAGTTGTGAGTGGTGTGCCCTTGAAAACGCGAGTACTTTAAAAATTGGATTCCGTCAGGAGTGACCTTAAATGAGTTAGGTGTGAATAAATTCATAATACTCTGTACCACAGCATAGATACGAATAGTTGACGCTGTGTTGGGTTCAGTAGGCCAGCAGCAAGTAAAAAAGGCTTCAATTAGATTGAATGTAAACCAAACCAACAGGTAGCAGAAGCCTCCAGACGTCTGAATCCTTGTTTGCAAAAACAGATAAATGATGAGTAGAGCTGATCGTCTGCTGCCACTTCAAAATAAGATATGTCTTTGGACATCGATTTTTAGACAGTAGCATTATTTTTATATGGCTGCTCTGTGAACCATCTTGGAATGTAATATGACATCGTATATTAATTTCTATGTTTTACTCATAGTTGGCACACACTAAGGACATCTTGAATTGGGATTGAGATTTATTCCAAATACAGAATATTAAAAAGTTTCTTCAAATCGCAACACGTATACTAAGTAGTTGTATCTATATTGTTAAGAAAATTATGTTGAGCTTTTTAGTGGAATGTCTTCACTTGTCATAAGACGAGTTTGTACAATGCCATTTAATTCTACCACTTAATTGTACCTTGACAGATACGTATTTCGACCTCAACAGTAAGGTCGTCTACAGTGCCTCGTTCTTGAAGTCGAGTCAATAACCGCTGGACCTCTATGCGCCAAATCACCTACTTGTTTGAAATTTACCTGATTATAAAGAACATATTTGAAAAGTCTAAGTCAAAATTGATTTCTTATCTATAAAATACTGTTCCTTAAAATAACGATTCTTTAGTTTTGAATGTGTTAAATGTGAAGCAATATAGTAACATACCAATTTAGAAAATGTTGAAAATTTTGTTCTCCAGCAGAACTATCAATTGAAGTGAAACATTTATTGTGTTGGATCAATCCTCAGTATGATGAACTTACCTGAAAATAATAAAAAAGGCCAAAATGAACTATTTGTTGATTAATTTATTAGTATGTAGTAAAGGATTTAATTGATAAATGAATAAGTAATCAAAACGCCCATTAAAAACAAAAAAGTTTCTTATACAAAATGAGAAATTAAATAAAAGTAAAACTTACGTCGAAACACTGACTGTAGACAGTTTTTCCGTCGAGGTCACAATATGTATTTGTAAGGTTACGATCAAGTAAATATAAATGGAATAACAATCGTCTTAGTTTGAGTAATTAAAATGAAGTCACACAAGAACAACAGAAACTAATGAGAAAACGTCTTCTTCTGCTCCGAATATAATATGACTGTGTTTCGAATAAGTTTTGTACTCATTACTCAATTCCAGCTGAATCTAATTGTATACTAGATTCGATATGATTACAGAACACGAACAAAAAAATGAGGTAAAAGTTACCATTGCGGTACAACTTTGCCGTTCGAGATAAGTGAAAATCTATCAATACTGATCATACCATCATTCAATAATATAAAATAGAATAAAATATTACATCACACTCAAGAATTAAACTTGTTCTGCATTCTAATCCTGGAAAGCAGCCCCCAGTTATAGCAATTCCGCTCTCCAATGTGATAATCCCGCTGGTAGGTGGAAATAATCCAAATTAATTAGTGTAATAGCTCCATAAATTTGGTCCCCAAGCAGACCAACCAAAGTCACAACAACGCATCGTGTGTGTTTCCAGATTATTAACATACGTGCAGCCCAGCCAGGACGCGTGAGTGTGCATTCTGAACCGTCGCGCGGTGCCAAATTATTCGAGTTCCAACTCGCCTCAGCCTCCCGGTAATAAAGTCGAACATTTTACGCAAATGAAGAAATCCAGTTCCGAGTCGCCCTGGCAAAGGATGACCACATTTCTCTTCACGGGTACGGTTCGACGACACTCGTAAAAACCGCACCTTTTCCAGTCCGTCAGCTGCAGTGGAGGGAAATAAATTCCCGGTATTAATTGGTTAAGAAGTTTAAAACTGCTTTAACAGGTATAAAATTAACGAATAAAAAGCAAGATCAAGCTCTGCGCGGGCGGGCACGGGCAGCACAGAATGTTTTCATAATTTTTTTTTAACACCAGCTAGGCGCGGAACGCATATTTTTCGTGTGCCGATAACCATTAAAATTTCTAATGATCTTGCCTCCTTTGTGGAATCAGAAGTGTCTAAGCACCAGCGGAGTAATCTACACACAGGCAGGTGAAGATTGAATTTAGTTGGTAAGAATAATAGTTTCAAACTATATGATCATTTTGAAAAGTGAATGATAATAAAAGCATGTATCAACTATCAACAACCATTTCTTCATATGTGCCGTAATTGTTCTATTAAATTATTCCATAAGAATTATTACAAAAATTTAATAGAAAAAAAACTAGTTGAAGTGTTTTTGTTACTAGATTAAAATAAACTTGGCTGAAAAAGTCACTCTATTCGGTCTCGAGCGTGCCACGGTTTGATTTAGTAACATGCTATTTTTGAACGTGTTGCCAAACGAATCTTGTGCATAAACTGCGAAAAAAAAAACTTTCAATCAAATTATATGTTATATGTAAAAAAAATGGTAATTAATATAAATGAAAGCAATAGGAAAGGAAATAAACAAAGGTAAACAATAAAAACCAGAATAATCCACCTAGCGGTGTGGTGCCTTTCTCGTGTATTATAAAACAAGAAAACATATAAGAATAACAAGAAAAGCACATAAGATTGGTCAAAATTGCACTTCAGGGAGATAGATTCAGTTATTACCATCAATTCAAATTTATATGCATTCATTTAAATACATTGCAGCAGTTTCTGAAAAAAAAAATCCTATTTCGATTTTTTTCCAAGGGAAAAAAATGGGGAAAAAACAATGTTTTTTTTAAATAACTCCGGAATGCAATGGCCGATTGGGCCAATTTTCAATAGCGAAAATTTAGGAAGGATTCCGCATCGAATGCAACCTGTTGCAAGCATATCAGATAAGGGTTAGTACAAAAATGTATGCCTCACATTTTTTTGTACACATACATACATACATACATACATACATACACACATACAGAAATCACTTCAATTCGTCGAACTGAGTCAATTTTTAATTATGGGCCTATCGAAGTATTTTTTGCTTACAAAGATTCCGATGGAGAATTCTGAGCATAATACGCTTATGACGCTTAACAATTCTGGCTGGCCACCACACACAAATACCCCACAGTGCAACGGAAACAAGCCAGCCCTCATCGGCATTAAGATATCTCGATCCTTCCCGAAGACGAGGAGAGCAGACTGACCGATCGGTCGACATAAAATATATGCAACCCACCCTCGACCGAACACACTACAATAAAAAAGCGTTAGGAAATTAATAAATTAGAAGATAAGACCGAAGAGCCGAAAGAAGTTTTTTTTTCTCATTCTTGTATTTAATTTTATTGATCACACTCGTAAATATGTAGCTCCGATCGATTGGGCTCTCCACAAAGTGCGCATAAATTATCAGCCCCCGATATAATGGTCGGCGGGACATAACGACGCGCATATTCCTTCTAACCATCTACCGGCCGGTTGGTTTGGTTGTCGTCACTCGTCATCGACAGCGCGGATCGGAGAGGTGTGGCACCGGAAATATTGTGACAAACGGCACGCTCTACCGCCGTAAAATGTAAACAAACGCGGGAACGGAGATGTTTACAATTCAAGCGTAACTTGTGAAAACGATAAGATTGGTTTGTTATTTGCATGAAAGTTTTGAAATTTGTTCTAGCGAAAGGAACCAGCCTTCTTCGAATATAAATTACTAAAATATTCTTCAATATTTCTTAATAATAGGAAAAAATCATCAGTGAAATAATCTGATGTTTGTAATCAAGATTACAACTAAATGCAAATGATAAATACATACCTATTATTTTGTATAATTATGACAATCTTAGGTACTTGTTTAATTGAATATTAAGCTGGAGGGCTTAGAAAACAGGGTTAATTATTTCATTTTGTTTCGCCATATTTTTGAATATTTCCAGGTAATGTATAAGGTACACTGGGGGAAGTGGAAAAAGGGGGTAAGTGTAAAAATCGACTCGAAAAATTGGAATTGTGCATACTTTACAGTTTTTACCACATCATAACAATATGCAAGTATATACTTTGATGCTCACACTAATATTATGTTGAAATTTGTATAATACATACACTAATACGGTTAACGCTTGAACTGTAATTTTAGGTTTTGCGAAAAGTTGATTTTTGCATCCATAAAATCAATTCTTTTTTGCATCAATTGTCCCTTTTTCAAGTGAATTTATATCACAGGTAACCATTTTAATACAATTAAACTAATCCCATTCAATTGGTAATGGTTTGTACCAAGAAATCAAATAATTCAAAGATTTTACACTTACCCCAGGTATCAAACACTGTGGGGAAGTGGATAATGTTCTAATTACGCAATTTGTTTCTTCCCTCCAGGGTTTATTTCGATAGCTGTGAATCTTAATATGTTCCTTCTTTGTTATCATTGTGATTCCAGTGGTGATTGGACTCATATAAATGAGAAAATGCTTGATTAATCCACCTATCGGTACTGATGCCTTTCACATGTTTTACATATGAAAAAAAAATTATAAGAAAGTTAAA
Organism: Armigeres subalbatus; assembly: GCF_024139115.2. Classification (NCBI taxonomy): domain Eukaryota; kingdom Metazoa; phylum Arthropoda; class Insecta; order Diptera; family Culicidae; genus Armigeres; species Armigeres subalbatus. The sequence continues at coordinate 344,712,603 of NC_085140.1, read as the reverse complement.
ATAGCACTGATAGGTAAATATATTCTATAATTCACATTAATTTTTATTCAAAACAAGTTTCGCCGTTGAATGGAATTTTTTTGCGAACAAATTAGTTAAGGACAAGTGCTTCAGAATAGCTGATAATTTTGTACGTGCTTTGCGCACACACATACATACAAATACGCACATACAGACATCATCTCAATTCATTGAACTAAGTTGATTAGTTTATAACCCTGTAAGTCCCATTTTTCCTTTAAAAAGTTCATCTTTGGGGCGAACATATAGACTTTACGTACACTTAGCGTTCGAGAAGGCAAAACCAGCCCTCCCCTAGCTATTACGAGAATTCCTTGAGGATCTATTCCGTTAAGGTAATGAAATTATTCCACAAAAGATACTCAGAACAATTGTCGTATTGATTTTAGTTATATGTAACTACTCATCACTATTGAAGGTCAAGGCAACATGGGTTTTCCACTTACCCCATCCCACTAGGGTAAGTGGAAAAACAACTCCTAATTTTAAAATCTATTTCCATAAATTTCAAGCGACCAAAATGGTATGAATTACCGCACAGTTGGTGCAAAATTGACTGTTTTTGATAGCCCATTTTGATTGAACGCATTTAAATCATTTAAACTGGTTTTACACTAATTCAGACATGCACTATCGATTTTTCCTTTCCACTTCCCCAGTGTACCTTAATCAATACTTGATCATACTCATATTGTTGTTTCGGTTTCCACAATACATGGTCGAGCTAGAAATAGTATATTTTTAAATGTCATTCTCGAATCGGCCTCCCGCATTTCTTGCTAATGGTTCCAAAGAAATGCTTTCTGAGGAATCACCGGGTCACTGGAATTCCGCTCTGATGAGGGTGCGGATCGATCAAACTAAATTGTAGTGTGGACGATGGATGTCACTTAACGAATACAAAATAGCTCCGACAACCTGCGCCGGGAGAAGATTTTACCAGGCTCTGTTTGCAAATTTGTACACATAAAAAATGCAATTTCCTGTGGTCTGGGTCTGGCGGAAAGGTTATAATTAGATTTGTGGTCACATCAAACAACAGACCAACGAGCAGGAGGCCAACCATCACGGTGGTGACGAAAGGCAAAGGCTTCTGGGTATGGCAATTTTAGCAAACAGCAACAGTTTCATCAGAAAGCAAACAGAAAGCATTCGGAGAAAGGAAGCAAAGAAAACTGCCGTTGTGAAAAACCGCAAACATCAATGCCAAATAGATGCCGTCTGTTGATCCGCCAGGTCAGGATGAATACAAATTCGCATCTTTGGAACTAGGGTTATCAAATTAAATACTATACCCAACTAGCGGATGGCAGATTTCAATTTCAGTTTTCTAAAAAATAAACTAACATTTTTATATTAAAATATTGCCTTTTTTTGTACGAAAATAATGATTGATGATTAAACACAAAATTAAATTATTATAATTTCACAATTGCCCAATAGACAAATTAAAAAAAATGTATGAATTAAAAAAACAACACTGGCTATAAATCAAATCTAAACATATGAGAGTTTAAACAATTAACGCTGAAAGCCTAATAAATAAGATATTTAAGTTGTATTCTAAAACATGGTTCAGTCAATTTCATCGATATATGTGCAACAAAAAAGTCTATGTTTCACGGACTTAAAACGCTTTTATATATTATAATTATAATATTCATGGAGTATGGGATTGGATATTTGCGATATTTAATTATTTAATTATTAGAATTTCATTAAGTTACAGTAAAACTTTCATTATATTTTTCTAGAAAATCCAATAAACACCTCAATGTGATCGATTAGCCAACGTTTCCCATTGAAATCCTTCCATGCTCTACATGTATCACATTAGCATATAAATGCTCCGCAAAGCCCTCGAAGCTATCCCTATCAACACAATTGTAAGAAGAACAATGCAGACCGTCCGAACGATTCCTATGGTGCCCTCGAAAAAGGCAAAGATTCGTTATTAATGAATTAAAAGGAAGTGAACGCTTCACCCATCAGACCGCATGGATGTTGAGTGGCCCCTCGAGTGTGGATGAAGCGGAATTAATGAAAGAGAGCAACATCTTTGAATCGAAAAGGAAACCTGTTTCCAAGTAAACAATGGGATTCCTCAGCCAGTTAGATTCTTCCCGTTCAACTGAACAAACCGAGACCGGCGAGGTTCTTCGTGCTCCCTAATTCGAGGCTTTATTTATGAGTAATTAGATTACGGATTGCAGAGCACTGTGATCCAATTTCAGGTTTGAAAATCACTGCAAGTAACAGTTCTTTGATGAGAAGACGTTTTGACATAATTGCGCTTCCTTTAATTTTTTAATTGAATTTTTATTAAGAAAACGTTTCTTCTTCATTTTTGTTTGCATTACATCCTCCTATAAAGCATTGCTGTTCTAAGTGTTAAGAACTTCCATGGTTATTAACTGTATAAGTTCTAAGCCATTTTACCATTTTTGTAATCATATATAATACTAGTCGACCCGGCAGACGTTGTCCTGCGTAGTAGGCGAAAATGCCCATGTGAAATTTCCATACGAATCCTAATTTTAGATTTTTACAATTTGCACAACCTTTCGCGTAATTTCCGCATGAGGAAATATCATATAAACCCATCGGAAACGATAACGAATGTTTCTGCTGAAGAAATGAAAAAAATCCATCCAGCCGTTTTCGAGTTATGCGGATACGAACACAGACCATTTCATTTTTATATATAAGAAGATGAATATACCTACATAGGTTTACTGCTCCTGGACTTCATCTCATAGCTCCAATATTCATCTCACGAAAATCAAAGCAATTAAATGAAATTTGATTTGTTTCTTATTTTGTGATTTCATTCAGCAATGAGCACGCATGTTGGCAAAAAGAAGCGACAGAATAGGTGCTGCATTCATTTGTTTTGCAATGAGATGAATATATGTTCAGTGCGATGAAAAACGGAACAGATCTCCTATATTAGCTGCTCGGGCGGCAAACCTAATATTTTGTTGAATTACAGTATCTAAATTTCCTCTTTTTATATACACTTTTTCGTCTAATTTTTCTATTGAAGAGTTCAATGTAAAAATAGAAATTATTTGCATCGGACATCACTAGCACATTGTGAATTATGCATTTATCATTAATATTGTTTCATTCATCCTAGAGCTAAAAGTTTGTTCAGTAATTTATTTATTTATTTTCCTATTATTTATTGCTTCCTATTTCAGTTTTTATCAGTTTATTTCCTTTAGCTTTTAAATAAAAATACAAACAAGCTATGAAATATCATGAAGTGGCAAACTAATATTTACGCTGTTCTATGAATAATCACCAAAACACTATATCTATTGAAATAATACAACGGAAAATGTTGAAATAAATACAATTTTATTACATTATATTAACTCTCTTGTAACAAAGCTGAACAGGACTGGAGACTAAATATGCAATCATCTCTAGAGGAGTTAAATCCAAATCAGATAACACTTTTACCAGTTTCAGATTACAGTGGAGCGAAGAGAAGAAATTCAACAACCAAACGCGGTATTCCTAGTATTGCTGTACATACCTTAGTTATTAATAGGTGAAACAAAAATATAATCGAATGGGGGCCAAGGAAGTAACCAGTTATGTCTAACTATGTTTCCATTCAATAAAAAAAAAGTGCGAATGAAATCAGTTCAATTATCTATTATAAGAAGATTAATTTATAAATAGGCAACTGAATAATAAACTTATCTAGTCAATAGTGAAACTGTCACGGTTCGACAGACCTTTGATCGAGTTCAGAAAATTCATTGTGCGAATGATTACAGCTGATATTTAGTATAATTTATACATTAGCGTAGTCATGATTATTATAGATGTTATGGTCATTATATCAGTTATCATATGTTTGTATAGTATATTTAAGTATACTACCGTCAGGTCGCCATTCACCGTGGGTGCACCATTCACAGTGGGGTTCGAAGTGAATATGTTCGTTATGTTTACGAAAATATTGAAAAATACTTTATTTCAACATCAGCACCATTAGTTCAAAAGAATCCTCTCCGAGTAATAACTGTGAAATATAACTGATCCAACAGCTGATTTGACGTTAGAGTTTGTTAACATCCTGCGGCTGTTTGCTTCCACCTTTGTTTTTAGCCGTCAAGTATTATCTACGCTCGCTCAATATCAGTGGAAAAGTGAATGTTTTATTGTTCTTTAACTCTTATTTAATGTCAATGCAATTTAAGTGTCGGGTTTGTATTTTGATTTTACTTATAAAATTGTTCCGAAAATATAGGTAACACATCATTCTCCACCAAATAAAAATGCACGGCGAATGGATCCCCCAGAAAATAACTGTGCCCATCAGGCTTGTAAAATGTCATCTGCATGTCATTTGACTAATTTGTTCATAACTTTCTTCAGAAGCCAAATTTACTTTCAAATTTTAGATGCACGCATAACGCTTGAGTAGTGCTATATTTTTGTCCAAAGGTACATTGCTCTAAATATAACATCTGAGGCATGAGAGTGAAATCTCTCCAAAATGTCACGTGTCATTTGACATAATGTCATTTGAATGACATTTTGCCTCCAGCGCCCCAGATTACATATTTACAGCAATGTCTCGTTAGACAAAGTTGTAGCCACATTTAAGCGCCATAAGTTCGTCATACTTGATAGTTGATAGCTAACTACTGAAAAAAGTTCTGGGAAAATTATGCGAACGAATGCAAATGACATTTTACAACACTGGTGCCCATACACCGGCCATTGAAATCGTGAGTACTATGAATGATTCCGCCATTATTTTGTACAGGTTGAGCAGAAGCAACGGTTTCCCGGGGATGATTTGTTGGTCATAAGAGTTACGTGACGCTAATGAGCATTGATGCAATATAATTCTTTTGATTGATTATGTCCTTTTTGTGTTACACTAAAACACATAAACTTCACATGTTTATGCTTAACTAAATGGAAAACACGAATGACATTTTAAAATCAAAGTGTAAATTCATATTTTAATTAATTTAAATGAAAAGTTCTTATGCACGGTGAATGGGTACCTACCCACACGGTGAATGGTGCCCTAACACGGTGAAGGGTTCCATAACATATCACTGAAAAATTATCTACATCCATCTATCTTGCCAAAAACAGATAGTTTTTGATTTTCATTCGAATTAAAACAAATATTCAAAATTCGTGAAGGTGTTCAAGACTATAATTTTCAATTTAAATTATTTGGAGAGCTCTAATATTTACTAAATTGCCTAAGATGCACGGTGAATGGCGACTTGACGGTACCAGTATACTGGTAGTTAGAAGATTTATTGTTTTGAACAATGGTTTATATTATCGTTATTTTATTGTTATTGTGATATGTTTCCAATGTAGGATGGAAAACAGTGGAATTGACATTCTCTTCCTCAGACGAGGTTTGTGCGAAGTGCCAATAAGTGTTGTTGAGTGAAGCCACATGCAGAACAAATCTTGAGCCAGGATGGTGGCTTAATACACATGTAAATTATTAAATGTATATAGTTTAAAAGATATAATACCATTAACAATATTATTTTTAGGATTTAAATTAAATTCGTCATCATTCATTATTATTATTATTCTCATATATCTTGGTAGATATTTTCATATTATTACAATATTATAAAAAATCTATTTTGTTTGTAAGAATATGATGATTTGAATATTTAAACAGAAATGTATTAACTGAAGTTCTATTTACCAGCACATAAAAAATCTTGACGAATAGCAAATATTAGTAGGATCGGGATCACAATTTGAATCTATATAGATTTTGTTTTGTTATTGTTTGCATTAACTCATATACTTTGTTAAATATCTGAACAGGAGCTGGAGAGCAAAATGCAATCATCTGTAGAGGAGTTGAATCAAAATCAGTTATCAGTGTCAGATAACAATGGAGCGAAGAGAAGAAATTTAGAATCCAGATGGGGAATCCCGATATCTTCAGCAAGCTTGCACATTTTATAGTACTGCTCTATATACCATGATTATTATATTATTTTGTATGATATGATTGTATAACATTTCACCGAAAACTATTTCGCGGAATTCATTTTCGCGGTTGAACATTTCGCGGAATAACATTTGGCGGTTTGTAACTTTTCGCGGTACGACATTTGGCGGATTGTACCTTTTCGCCGAATGACTTTTGGTGGAAAGTACCATTTTGCGGAATATTAATAATAATAGCTTTTGTTTATTCAGCATTCCTACAGTTATCACCTGCGAGGTTTCTAAGCCAGGTTACCATTTTTTTTGCATTAGTTACTCGTGTTTAAAACGTTTTACACGTTAAAACTTTTATACCTAAAAAGCCGAAACAAATTTTTTCGATAAATTTCCTAGACCGGGTCAGAAGTTGAACCCAGTCTCCTTCAGCATAGTCTTGCTTGGCAGCCACGCATCTTCCCGCACGGCTAAGGAAGGCCTCCCAGAATATTTAGAAGAAGTTTTTAAAATTTTAATTGCCCCTTATACCGGGCAGATACATCCATTTAAAGTAGACGTTACCCCTCCTTTCGCCTTATACCGGGCAGACGCGTTCATTTAAATAAGGCATTATCAACTCATTTCACCTTATACAGGGCAGATGCATCCATTTAAAGAAGGCGTTACCTCTGACTTCGCCTTATACCGGGCAGACACATTCTTTTAAAGAAGGCATTATCAGCTCCTTTCGCCTTATACCGAGCAGATGCATCCATTTAAAGAAGGCGTTACCCCTCCCTTCGCCTTATACCGGGCAGACGCGTTCTTTTGAAGAAGGCATTATCAACTCTTTTCGCCTTATACTGGACAAATGCATCCATTTAAATAAGGTGTAACCGCTTGAAACTCGCAACCCGAATCGACCCCGAAAACGATGGGATTTTTGTCGGGTTCGGATTTGAAAAATTAGTACAATATCGGGTTCGGGTCGGGTACGGGTTTAAAAAATAAAATACTGAAAATTATTTTCAGATTTCATGTAATTAAGCAGAAATCGTTAAATATTTGAATGATAATTATTCTAACTGAATTTCGCCAAATGGCATTCCGCGGAATGATTTTCGGTGAAAAGGTACATTCCGCGAAATGTTGTTTCAGAAATTAATGTTTCAGAGTTTGGCATTGGAGCACAGTACATTAGATACAGGATTATTCGCCAGATCACTATTTCATATATTCAGCTACATCTCGCTTAACAATTGGTTAAGGCCTACAATGAAAAGTAAACAAATTCAATTTTAACACCCTTCGATAGCATCCTCTAATAGCTACTAATAGTATAAAAATGTTCCGCATCTTCAATTAAATTACTTAGAAAAAACTAATTTTTGATTGGGCCTACAACGTGTTATTTTCAAAATATGTGTAGGTCCACCCTAAAAAACGGCCAAGCCACTCGTTTTTTTCTGTCTGGGATAAACCTTCTCCAACTTCAGGCCGATAACGAGAATTTTTTCCGAAGACCTTCTTCTTCTTCTTATTGGCATTACATCCCCACACTGGGACAGAGCCACCTCGCAGTTTAGTGTTCATTAAGCACTTCCACAGTTATTAACTGCAAGGTTTCTAAGCCAGGTTACCATTTTTGCATTCGTATATCATGAGGCTAGCACGATGATACTTTGATGGCCAGGGAAGTCGAGACAATTTCCAATCTGAAAATTGCCTAGACCGGCAACGGGAATCGAACCCAGCCACCCTCAGCATGGTCTTGCTTTGTAGCCGCGCGTCCTACTGCACGGCTAAGGAGGGAGAAGACCTATTCCGGAGAAAAAAATGAAAATAGACTTAAAATTTTATTTTAACGATTTCGATACATTTTTGAATGTTTTCAATGCAATAAAGGTTATGGATGGATAGATAGTGCCGATTATGTGCTTTTAGGAGTTTTTGCTGCTTAAAATATCATAAACCTGGGAAATAGGAACAGAAATTGTGATGCATTTTTTTCAAACGGCATTTTCTCAATGTTTACGTTTTGGCTGTAGGCCCTTTTTAAATGTTACGCGAGACATATGCCTTTATTTCCTTTACAATATTACTTATTTGAATGAAGAAAGGTATTTTTGGCCATTTGAAAAAAGAAGGCATTTTTGGCCAAAATTATGAATCCTGCAATAAATGGTGGCAATCATCATAAAAATATAGATAGAAAGGAAACATATTTTTTCTGAGGCTTTAATGGGGTATGGTACCAAATTTCGGCATAGTATCGATTTTTGCCATATTTTACAAAATCAATTAGATTTGGTCACTTTTTGGCATGCAATAGGCCTGTTCAAAGCTGGATAAAATACTAATGGTCATATAAAGGTTTTAACTGTATATTCGTGTCACAGACAAATGGACGCAATACAGATTTCCTAAAATGATCAAAAAGGCATTATTAGCTTCTGGTGTTGAAAATTCACTGAGTAGAACTTATTAACACTCCTCCGACCATGCTTCCCAAACAGTCGGAACGCTATTTTCAAATCGCTATATCTCAGCCGTTAATGAACCGATTAGAACAATTTAGGGACTCACAAATTTTCCCGTCCATCAAGATTTGTCTGAGATGTTGAGACCTCCGATCGGACCAAAAATGACCTCTGTGGACCTCCAAACGTCGGAGCAAGTCGTGATTTTCATACAAATTGCGTGGTTGGTGCTCACCAGCTTGATGTTCATGCTAATATTAGTAAGATATTTCGAAATCCGTGAGATTTAGAAAGTTGCCGTCTTCTACAATTTTGTTCAGGAGGCCAAAACCATACTGTCGCTGATTATATTATTTCGGAACTCGTCCGCTTGGCGGCGCTAGTGTATATGAGAAAGATCGCTGGGTCAAATATTTTGAAATCTGTAAGATTTAGAAAGCTGCCGTCTTCTACAATCTTGTTCAGAAATGTAAAACCATACTGTCGCAGATCATATTATTTCGGAACTCGTCCGCTAGGCGGCGCTAGTGTATATGGGAATACTCGTTGGGTCAAATATTTCGGAATACGAAAGATTTAGAAAGCTGTCGTCTTCTACAATTTTGTTCAGGAGGCCAAAACCATACTGTCGCAGATCATATTATTTCCGAACTCGTCCGCTTGGCGGCGCTAGTGTATATGAGAAAGATCGCTGGGTCAAATATTTTAGATCTGTAAGAGTTAGAAAGCAGCCGTCTTCTACAATCTTGTTCAGAAGTGTAAAACCATACTGTCGCAGATCATATTATTTTGGAACCCGTCCGCTAGGCGGCGCTAGTGTATATGGGAATACTCGTTGCGTCAAATATTTCGGAATTCGCAAGATTCAAAAAGCTGTCGACTTTTACAATTTTGTTCAGGAGGCCAAAACCATACTGTCGCTGATTATATTATTTCGGAACTCGTCCGCTTGGCGACGCTAGTGTATATGAGAATACTCGTTGGGTCAAATATTTTGGAATTCGCAAGATTCAAAAAGCTGTCGTCTTTTACAATTTTGTTCAGGAGGCCAAAACCATACTGTCGCACAGGTTGTCCTACGCTCAGGGAAAAAATTCTGCTCTTTGGTTTTACTCCATCTGAACGATTTTATAGTCATAACTGAGTAAGTTTAACTAATAGAGAGATATTTGAATTTTCTAAATGTTATAGCAAACTGTCAAAAAAATTCACACCAGGAATTCCTCCGGAAGTTCCCCGAGGAGTTCCTTCGGAAGTTCCCCCAGGAATTCCTCCAAAAGTTCCTTCAGGAATTCCTCCAGAAGTTCCTTCAGAAATTCCTCCGGAAGTTCCTCCAGGAATTCCTCCGGAAGTTCCTCCAGGAATTCCTCCGGAAGTTCCTCCAGGAATTGCTCCGCAAATTCCTCCAGGAACTCCTCCGAAAGTTCCTCCAGGAATTCCTCCGGAAGTCCCTCCAGGAAGTCCCTCCGGAAGTCCCTCCAGGAATTCCTCCGGAAGTCCCTCCAGGAATTCCTCCGGAAGTCCCTCCAGGAATTCCTCCGGAAGTCCCTCCAGGAATTCCTCCGGAAGTCCCTCCAGGAATTCCTCCGGAAGTCCCTCCAGGAATTCCTCCGGAAGTCCCTCCAGGAATTCCTCCAAAAGTTCCTTCAGGAATTCCTCCAGAAGTTCCTTCCGAAATTCTTCCGGAAGTTCCTCTAGGAATTCCTCCGGAAGTTCCTCCAGGAATTCCTCCGGAAGTTCCTCCAGGAATTCCTCCGGAAGTTCCTCCAGGAATTCCTCCGGAAGTTCCTCCAGGAATTCCTCCGGAAGTTCCTCCAGGAATTCCTCCGGAAGTTCCTCCAGGAATTCCTCTGTTAGTTCCCCCAGGAATTCTTCCGGAAGTTGCTCCAAGAATTCCTTCGGAACTTCCTCTGAGAATACTTCTGGAAGTTCCTCCAGGAATTCCTCTGGAAGTTTCTCCAGGAATTCTTCCGGAAGTTTCTCAAGGAATTCCTCCGAATTTCCATCAGGAATTCCTCCGAAGTTCCTCCAGGAATTCCTCCGAAGTTCCTCCAGGAATTCCTCCGAAGTTCCTCCAGGAATTCCTCCGGAAGTTCCTCCAGAAATTCCTCCGGAAGTTCCTCCAGGAATTCCTCCGAAGTTCCTCCAGGAATTCCTCCGGAAGTTCCTCCAGGAATTCCTCTGGAAGTCGCAGATCATATTATTTCCGAACTCGTCCGCTTGGCGGCGCTAGTGTATATGAGAAAGATCGCTGGGTCAAATATTTTAAATCTGTAAGAGTTAGAAAGCAGCCGTCTTCTACAATCTTGTTCAGAAGTGTAAAACCATACTGTCGCAGATCATATTATTTCGGAACCCGTCCGCTAGGCGGCGCTAGTGTATATGGGAATACTCGTTGGGTCAAATATTTCGGAATACGAAAGAATTAGAAAGCTGACGTCTTCTACAATTTTTCTCAGAAGTGTAAAACCATACTGTCGCAGATCATATTATTTCGGAACCCGTCCGCTAGGCGGCGCTAGTGTATATGGGAATACTCGTTGGGTCAAATATTTCGGAATTCGCAAGATTCAAAAAGCTGTCGACTTTACAATTTTGTTCAGGAGGCCAAAACCATACTGTCGCTGATTATATTATTTCGGAACTCGTCCGCTTGGCGACGCTAGTGTATATGAGAATACTCGTTGGGTCAAATATTTTGGAATTCGCAAGATTCAAAAGCTGTCGTCTTTTACAATTTTGTTCAGGAGGCCAAAACCATACTGTCGCACAGGTTGTCCTACGCTCAGGGAAAAATTCTGCACTTTGGTTTTACTCCATCTGAACGATTTTATAGTCATAACTGAATAAGTTTAACTAATAGAGAGATATTTGAATTTTCTAAATGTTATAGCAAACTGTCAAAAAATTCACACCAGGAATTCCTCCGGAAGTTCCCGAGGAGTTCCTTCGGAAGTTCCCCAGGAATTCCTCCGAAGGTTCCATCAGGACTCCCTCCAGATGTTCCTTCAGAAATTCCTCCGGAAGTTCCTCCAGAAAATCCCCCCAAGTTCCTCCAGGAATTCCTCCGGAAGTTCCTCCAGGAATTGCTTCGCAAATTCCTCCAGGAATTCCTCCGGAAGTTCCTCCAGGAAGTCCCTCCGGAAGTCCCTCCAGGAAGTCCCTCCAGGAAGTCCCTCCAGGAATTCCTCCGGAAGTCCCTCCAGGAATTCCTCCGGAAGTCCCTCCAGGAATTCCTCCGGAAGTCCCTCCAGGAATTCCTCCGAAAGTTCCTCCAGGAATTCCTCCGAAAGTTCCTCCAGGAATTCCTCCGGAAGTCCCTCCAGGAATTCCTCCGGAAGTCCCTCCAGGAATTCCTCCAAAAGTTCCTTCAGGAATTCCTCCAGAAGTTCCTTCCGAAATTCTTCCGGAAGTTCCTTCAGGAATTCCTCCGGAAGTTCCTCTAGGAATTCCTCCGGAAGTTCCTCTAGGAATTCCTCCGGAAGTTCCTCTAGGAATTCCTCCGGAAGTTCCTCTAGGAATTCCTCCAGAAGTTCCTCTAGGAATTCCTCCGGAAGTTCCTCTAGGAATTCCTCCGGAAGTTCCTCTAGGAATTCCTCCGGAAGTTCCTCTAGGAATTCCTCCGGAAGTTCCTCTAGGAATTCCTCCGGAAGTTCCTCCAGGAATTCCTTCGGAAGTTCCTCCAGGAATTCCTCCGGAAGTTCCTCTAAGAATTCTGTCGCACAGGTTGCTCAGGGAAGAAATTCTGCACTTTGGTTTTACTCCATCTGAACGATTTTATAGTCATAACTGAGTAAGTTTAACTAATAGAGAGATATTTGAATTTTCTAAATGTTATAGCAAACTGTCAAAAAAATTCACACCAGGAATTCCTCCGGAAGTTCCCCGAGTAGTTCCTTCGGAAGTTCCCCAGGAATTCCTCCAAAAGTTCCTTCTGGAATTCCTCCAGAAGTTCCTTCAGAAATTCCTCCGGGAGTTCCTCCAGGAATTCCTCCGGACGTTCCTCCAGGAATTCCTCCGGAAGTTCCTCCAGGAATTGCTCCGCAAATTCCTCCAGGAATTGCTCCGCAAATTCCTCCAGGAATTCCTCCGGAAGCCCCCCCCGGAAGTTCCTCCAGGAAGTCCCTCCGGAAGTCCCTCCGGAAGTCCCTCCAGGAAGTCCCTCCAGGAATTCCTCCGGAAGTCCCTCCAGGAATTCCCCCGGAAGTCCCTCCGGAAGTGCCTCCAGGAATTCTTCTGGAAGTCCCTCCAGGAATTCCTCCGGAAGTTCCTCCAGGAATTCCTCCGGAAGTTCCTCCAGGAATTCCTCCGGAAGTTCCTCCAGGAATTCCTCCGGAAGTCCCTCCAGGAATTCCTCCGGAAGTCCCTCCAGGAATTCCTCCAAAAGTTCCTTCAGGAATTCCTCCGGAAGTTCCTCCAGGAATTCCTCCGGAAGTTCTTCCAGGAATTCCTCCGGAAGTTCCTCCAGGAGTTCCTCCGGAAGTTCCTCCAGGAATTCCTCCGGAAGTTCCTCCAGGAATTCCTCCGGAAGTTCCTCCAGGAATTCCTCCGGAAGTTCCTCCAGGAATTCCTCCGGAAGTTCCTCCAGGAATTCCTCCGGAAGTTCCTCCAGGAATTCCTCCGGAAGTTCCTCCAGGAATTCCTCCGGAAGTTCCTCCAGGAACTCCTCCGGAAGTTCTTCCAGAAATTCCTCCGGAAGTTCTTCCAGAAATTCCTCCGGAAGTTCCTCCAGGAATTCCTCCGGAAGTTCCTCCAGGAATTCCTCCGGAAGTTCCTCCAAGAATTCCTCCGGAAGTTCCTCCAGGAATTCCTCCGGAAGTTTCTCCAGGAATTCTTCCGGAAGTTCCTCCAGGAATTTTTCCTTAAGTTCCTCCAGGAATTCCTCCGAAAGTTCCTCCAGAAATTCCTCCGGAAGTTCCTCCAGGAATTCCTCCGGAAGTTTCTCCAGGAATTCCTCCGGAAGTTCCTCCAGGAATTCCTCCGGAAGTTCCTCCAGGAATTCCTCCGGAAGTTCCTCCAGGAATTCCTCCGGAAGTTCCTCCAGGAATTCCTCCGGAAGTTCCTCCAGGAATTCCTCCGGAAGTCGCAGATCATATTATTTCCGAACTCGTCCGCTTGGCGGCGCTAGTGTATATGAGAAAGATCGCTGGGTCAAATATTTTAAATCTGTAAGAGTTAGAAAGCAGCCGTCTTCTACAATCTTGTTCAGAAGTGTAAAACCATACTGTCGCAGATCATATTATTTCGGAACCCGTCCGCTAGGCGGCGCTAGTGTATATGGGAATACTCGTTGGGTCAAATATTTCGGAATACGAAAGAATTAGAAAGCTGACGTCTTCTACAATTTTTCTCAGAAGTGTAAAACCATACTGTCGCAGATCATATTATTTTGGAACCCGTCCGCTAGGCGGCGCTAGTGTATATGGGAATACTCGTTGGGTCAAATATTTCGGAATTCGCAAGATTCAAAAAGCTGTCGACTTTTACAATTTTGTTCAGGAGGCCAAAACCATACTGTCGCTGATTATATTATTTCGGAACTCGTCCGCTTGGCGACGCTAGTGTATATGAGAATACTCGTTGGGTCAAATATTTTGGAATTCGCAAGTTTCAAAAAGCTGTCGTCTTTTACAATTTTGTTCAGGAGGCCAAAACCATACTGTCGCACAGGTTGTCCTACGCTCAGGGAAAAAATTCTGCACTTTGGGTTTACTCCATCTGAACGATTTTATAGTCATAACTGAATAAGTTTAACTAATAGAGAGATATTTGAATTTTCTAAATGTTATAGCAAACTGTCAAAAAAATTCACACCAGGAATTCCTCCGGAAGTTCCCCGAGGAGTTCCTTCGGAAGTTCCCCCAGGAATTCCTCCGAAGGTTCCATCAGGATTCCCTCAGGAAGTTCCTTCAGGAATTCCTCCGGAAGTTCCTCCAGGAATTCCTCCGGAAGTTCCTCCAGGAATTCCTCAGGAAGTTCCTCCAGGAATTGCTTCGCAAATTCCTCCAGGAACTCCTCCGGAAGTCCCCCCAGGAAGTCCCTCCGGAAGTCCCTCCAGGAATTCCTCCGGAAGTCCCTCCAAGAAGTCCCTCCGGAAGTCCCTCCAGGAATTCCTCCGGAAGTCCCTCCAGGAATTCCTCCGGAAGTCCCTCCAGGAATTCCTCCGGAAGTCCCTCCAGGAATTCCTCCGGAAGTCCCTCCAGGAATTCCTCCGGAAGTCCCTCCAGGAATTCCTCCGGAAGTTCCTCCAGGAATTCCTCCGGAAGTCCCTCCAGGAATTCCTCCGGAAGTCCCTCCAGGAATTCCTCCAAAAGTTCCTTCAGGAATTCCTCCAGAAGTTCCTTCCGAAATTCTTCCGGAAGTTCCTTCAGGAATTCCTCCGGAAGTTCCTCTAGGAATTCCTCCGGAAGTTCCTCCAGGAATTCCTCCGGAAGTTCCTCCAGGAATTCCTCCGGAAGTTCCTCCAGGAATTCCTCCGGAAGTTCCTCCAGGAATTCCTCCGGAAGTTCCTCCAGGAATTCCTCCGGAAGTTCCTCCAGGAATTCTTCGGGAAGTTCCTCCAGGAATTCCTCCGGAAGTTTCTCCAGGAATTCTTCCGGAAGTTCCTCCAGGAATTTCTCCGGAAGTTCCTCCAGGAATTCCTCCGGAAGTTCCTCCGGAAGTTCCTCCGGAAGTTCCTCCGGGAAGTTCTTCCAGGAATTGCTCTGGAAGTTCCTCCAGGAATTCCTCCGGAAGTTCCTCCAGGAATTCCTCCGGAAGTTCCTCCAGGAATTCCTCCGGAAGTTCCTCCAGGAATTCCTCCGGAAGTTCCTCCAGGAATTCCTCCGGAAGTTCCTCCAGGAATTCCTCTGGAAGTTCCTCCAGGAATTCCTCCGGAAGTTCCTCCAGGAATTCCTCCGGAAGTTCTTCCAGAAATTCCTCCGGAAGTTCTTCCAGAAATTCCTCCGGAAGTTCCTCCAGGAATTCCTCCGGAAGTTCCTCCAGGAATTCCTCCGGAAGTTCCTCCAGGAATTCCTCCGGAAGTTCCTCCAGGAATTCCTCCGGAAGTTCCTCCAGGAATTCCTCCGGAAGTTCCTCCAGGAATTCCTCCGGAAGTTCCTCCAGGAATTCCTCCGGAAGTTCCTCCAGGAATTCCTCCGAAGATCCTCCAGCAATTCCTCCGGAAGTTCCTCCAGGAATTCCTCCGGAAGTTCCTCCAGGAATTCCTCCGGAAGTTCCTCCAGGAATTCCTCCAGAAGTTCCTCCAGGAATTGCTCCGCAAATTCCTCCAGGAACTCCTCCGAAAGTTCCTCCAGGAATTCCTCCGAAAGTCACTTCAGGAATTCCTCCAAAAGTTCCTTCAGGAATTCCTCCAGAAGTTCCTTCCGAAATTCTTCCGGAAGTTTCTTCAGCAATTCCTCCTGAAGTTCCTCTAGGAATTCCTCCGTAAGTTCCTCCAGGAATTCCTCCGTAAGTTCCTCCACGAATTCCCCCGGAAGTTCCTCCAGGAATTCCTGCGGAAGTTCCTCCAGGAATTCCTGCGAAAGTTCCTCCAGGAATTCCTGCGGAAGTTCCTCCAGGAATTCCTGCGGAAGTTCCTCCAGGAATTCCTGCGGAAGTTCCTCCAGGAATTCCTGCGGAAGTTCCTCCAGGAATTCCTGCGGAAGTTCCTCCAGGAATTCCTCCGGAAGTTCCTCCAGGAATTCCTCCGGAAGTTCCTCCAGGAATTCCTCCGGAAGTTCCTCCAGGAATTCCTCCGGAAGTTCCTCCAGGAATTCCTCCGGAAGTTCCTCCAGGAATTCCTCCGGAAGTTCCTCCAGGAATTCCTCCGGAAGTTCCTCCAGGAATTCCTCCGGAAGTTCCTCCAGGAATTCCTCCGGAAGTTCCTCCGGGAATTCCTCCGGAAGTTCCTCCGTCCCAATGAGTATTCCCATATACACTAGCTCCGTGTAGCGGTGCTGGAGCTTGGACCGATGCTGGAGTATTGGAATCGCACGACGGCGAGCCGGGATGGCTGGAAAGTTCACCTCGTTGATTACAGGAACACGGTTCTTCTTCGGATGGTCCTGGTGGAAGCCTTCTTCCGGATTTCCAGGAACTTGGCTCGCTTTGGGCAGCCCTTTGTGGTGGCCCCATGTTTATCGCCACAGTTGGCGCACTTGGCATCGGCCACCTCTATTTTGTGGCACTCGTCAGTCGGATGGGGTTCGCCACACTTGTTGCAGCGCGGCTTCATGCGGCAGTTCCTGGTGCCGTGCCCGAAATTGAAGCAGTTGTTACATTGCGTGACATCGCGGTGCACTGTCCGATATCACTCCCAGTCAACGACGGTGTAATTTATAACGCCAACCAGCTTCAGGTCCTGGATCAGGTAAAGCTGGTAGCGATATCTCCTCGTCTTGTCGTGAAATGTCATACGAAACATTGTTTCGTGTGACATGCTCGCAAGGTGGTGGTAGAGGAAAAAAATGTTCAAGCTGTTACGTCTGTTCGTCTGTGGTTTTAGCCTCCTGAACAAAATTGTAGAAGACGCCAGCTTTCTACATCTATCGGATTTCAAAATATTTGACCCAACGAGTATTCCCATATACACTAGCGCCGCCAAGCGGACGAGTTCCGAAATAATATGATCTGCGACAGTATGGTTCTGCACTCCTGAACAAGATTGTAGAAGATGGCAGCTTTCCAAATCCTACAGATTCCGAAATATTTGACCCAACGGGCATTTCCATATACACAATATTCCTATATGCACTAACGCCGCCAAACGGACGAGTTCCGAAATAATATGATCTGCTACTGTATGGTTTTGGTCTCCTGAACTAAATTGCAGAAGACGTCAGCTTTCTAAATCTTTCGTATTCCGAAATATTTGACCCAGAGATCTTTGACATATACACTAGCACCACCAAGCGGACGAGTTTCGAAATAATATGATCTGCGACAGTATGGTTCTACACTCCTGAACAAGATTGTAGAAGACGGCAGCTTTCCAAATCCTACAGATTCCGAAATATTTGACCCAACGGGCATTCCCATATACACTAGCGCCGCTAAGCGGACGAGTTCCGAAATAATATAATCAGCGACAGTATGGTTTTGCCCTCCTGAACAAAATTGTAAAAGACGACAGCTTTCTAAGTCTTACGGATTCCGAAATATTTGACCCAGCGATCTTTCTCATATACACTAGCGCCGCCAAGCGGACGAGTTCAGAAATAATATGATCTGCGACAGTATGGTTTTACACTCCTGAACAAGATTGTAGAAGACGTCAGCTTTCTAAATCTTAAAGATTTCGAAATATTTGACCCAGCGATCTTTCTCATATACACTAGCGCCGCCAAGCGGACGAGTTCCGAAATAATATAATCAGCGACAGTATGGTTTGGCCTCCTGAACACAATTGTAGAAGACGGCAATTTTTCTAAATCTCACGGATTCCAAAAATATCTTACTTATATCAGGATAAACATCAAGCTGGTGAGCACCAACCACGCAATTTGTATGAAAATCACGACTTGCTCCGACGTTTGGAGGTCCACAGAGGTCATTTTCGGTCCGATCGGAGGTCTCAACATCTCAGACAAATCTTGATGGACGGGAAAATTTGTGAGTCCCTAAATTGTTCAAATCGGTTCACTAACGGCTGAGATATAGCGATTTGAAAATAGTGTCTTTCGAGGCATGGTCGTTCGTGTAAGTAAAACCTATCACGGTCGGAGGAGTGTTAAACTAACAAAAGAGGGTTGAGCAGATTCAATTAGCTTCACATTGTGATATCAACGAAATAGAATTTCATTTATTTGATATTTCATTAAGATTTCTTTCATAATTATAAAAAGGTATTGTGGCAATGAGTTATTCAACATACTATTCATCCAACACGTTATGACACGTTATGGTTAAATCTATAATTCGCTTCTATAATGTAGTAATGTCAAAATTGTAAATTTTGAACCCCTTCCCTTCTCATTGCGTAACGCTTTTTATATGATAGATGATTTTTTTTCTTGAATTAGGCGCAACGTTAACATATAACCCTCCTCCTTAAAATGTTATGTAAACTGTGTTCGTCGCTAAATTCAATTGAAGTGGCATTATTGAGTAACTCAGATGTAAATTGAAAAAGAAGTTTTGGCAAACACCTGAATAATCCCCCTAGTGGTAATGTTGTCTTTCTCGTGCATTATAAGAAAATATATTTTGGTCATAACTGCTGAGCCCATAGTCCAATCCAGGCTATTTTTAATAGGGAACAATGGAACAACATTCGCTGACGAATGAAACTTGTTGCGAGTAAATCGGTTTAGACTAAGTGCGTAAAAAAGAGTTAAGATCATTTTTGCTCACTAACAAAAAGACTTTCACACACACGTACACACAGCCATCGCCTCATTTCGTCGGACTGAGTCGATCGGTATACAACACTACGAGTGTTCGGGCTTTCTTTTAAATGGGTTTGAAGCGATCATATAGCTTCTACGTATACTTATTACCGTCGTCGGGGGTGACAATGGGTCAAATGGGGGTGAGAATGGGTCACTGTTTCAAGTACTTAGAATGCTTGTAGAATAGATTGAATGTATCTGAGGGCAAGAAGACTAAAATATAAGAGACCTTTTTGAACGATTTTGCTATCCGACCTTCAGGCTGTCGGTGAGAGCGATGACCCATTCTCACCCCCCAGACCCATTGTCACCCCCGATGGCGGTACACGAGAAAGGCGAAAATGGGCAATTTTGCAACTTCATGTATCTTACAAAATGGTGAATTTGGGCAGAATTTTATTCATGGTCCTCAAAGCTTAAGAGATCAATAGTGTAGTGCATGATGTTTTACTGCGGGGCCTGTGCGGGGTACCAAACTGTTTTTTTCGTTAAATATTGCGAAAAATATACTTTTAAAAAATTTATAAAAATTAAATTCTGGACGGAGCTATTATTACATTATCAAACGTATTGCATAGATCTGTTTAAGAGCTTTGTAACGATATTTAAATATGTTACTTTTGAGACGAAAATATGGCAAAGCTGTCCGTTTTCCTGAAGAACGTAAAAATGTCATTTCTAGAAGGGGGCCCTCTCTAAAAAATCTAAAAAATAAAAACCGCCCTGATTATAAAAATATAGGTTATGATTATTTATCACATTTTACACGCCCAAATCGAAAATTGCCCTTTTGGTAGTTTTGGCCACTCCTTGTTGGGTTGGGAGGGTGCATCAGGGCATCATTGAAGTTACAACTGGACAATGATTCATTCATTTATTTAGTTAACATCTAAACAGATAACACTGAATCAACAATTTGACGCCACAATACACGGTTCGAGGCCGCATCTCTCCATCCTCGGATACGCCCCACGCTCGCCAAGTTGTTCTGCACCTGGGCTGCCCATCTCGCTCGCTGCGCTCCACGCAGTCTCGTACCTGCCGGATCGGAAGCGAACACCATCTTTGCAGGGTTGCTGTCCGGCATTCTTGCAATATGTCCTGCCCATCGTACCCTTCCGGCTTTAGCTACCTTTTGGATACTGGGTTCGCCGTAGAGTTGGGCTCGAATGAACGAACGAACGAACG
This sequence comes from Armigeres subalbatus, assembly GCF_024139115.2. Lineage (NCBI taxonomy): Eukaryota > Metazoa > Arthropoda > Insecta > Diptera > Culicidae > Armigeres > Armigeres subalbatus. The sequence goes on along the minus strand of NC_085140.1, from coordinate 344,692,601 downwards.
AACGAACTCGACAATGAAGTGGTAGCCAATCGGAGTCAAGGAAGGTAAGTATCAGTCGCTCGCGTCTATTACTTTTTTCTCCAACAATTTTAAACTAGTTGACGCGCCCTTCTTCAAACAAAACATCCTGTGGAAACCTGACAAGTATTGCAAATTTCATTATTCTTTTTGTTTGATCATTCTGCTGGAAGCAGATTAGATTCTCATTTTCCCTTGGGTTTCGTGTAAGTGTCTCTGCTTACACGTCCACCACCCTCATTTTTGGCCCTTCATACAGCAATCTGTTGAATTCAAAATCATATTGAAATTAAACCTTACTGTCAAGCGGAACCGCATGCAGAGCAAGACTCTAGCCAGGATTGTGGCTTACTACATACATACATGCATACTTATTCGTCTAATTTTTCTAGCGCAAATGCAACAATTTTATTGTTCTTCTTATTTCTCGGAATTGCTTATTCCATATGTTCAAGTGTTTCAAGGGAGCAGTAAAAATGACAAGTGAGTAGGAAGAAGTGAGAAATGAGATGTTCGAAGTAAGTAGTGAGTACTGATAAGATAAAAATTAGTAGAGCTCACATATTACTATTAACTTCTCATTTCTCACTACTCACTCCTAATTTCTCATTTTCTACTTCTCACTTCTCATTTCTCACTTCTCGTTTCTCATTTCTCTCCTTTCATTTCTCATTTTTTATTTTTAAATTCTTATTTCACGCTTCTTATTACTCTTTTCTCACTCCTAAATTGTAGTGTTTCACTTTTGCCTGCTTACTTCTTACTCCTTACTTCTTATTTCTCATTTATATTTTCTAACTTAATATCATTTCTCATTTCAAGCATTTTACTTCACACAACTTACTTCTACAATCTCACTTCACACTTCTCACTTATCATTCCTCATTTTTGACTCACTCCTTACTTCTAATTTCTCGCTTCCCACTTCTCACATATTACTTTTTACTTCTTACTGTTTTCTCAGAATTTGTCACTTCCAATTTTTTTCTTTTTTTTTTGTGGGGGACAAAAATTTGGAAATCAGCTCCGCTTTTCCAAAAGATCTACTGGCATTAAGATGATGCCAACGATGACCCAACGACATTCTGCTTTTTTTCCCGACTTAACCGCATTTTACACCTCTCGTGATCGTGAACGTGAACAAACTGTTTTTCGATAATAACTTCTTGATACATACTCAAATCGTGAGGGAATCATGTTCAAATGAAAGGCAGATGCTGCATTTAGTAGTGAGATGCATAAAAACATGAAAAACATCAATAATATCAGATTTATGAGCATTCCACGGTCACGCCTGTGAAATCATCGTGAAATCGTATCTGCGGTGAACTCATCGCAAGTGTAAACGCGACGGTGAACATGAACGTGGAGCTGTGGTGAATTCAAAAATACAAGGAGAATAGATTGATTTGGATTGGGAGTTCACACCGACCGAGAGTGTTTACTGTTCTCGTTGAATCGGTTTCGGTGGGTTCCTGCTTTGTGTGTCGCTGTCGCTCATTTTAATACTCGTATCGGTTTGTACGGAAGGAAACTAACTCAGTAGTTTCTCATAAATGAATTGTGTTTCTTTTTAATTATTTGGTAATATTAATTTCTCTTTTTATATATTTTTAATTGTAATACTTCAATCATTCGTATATTCAATCGAAAAAATTATATTTTCATAGATAGATTACTTCATTCATGAAAAAATTAATTCATTCTTTTTCTTCTTCTTCTTCCTCTTCAATGGCTCTATATTACCACTGAATCTTGGCCTGCTTCTTTACTCAATATTCCATTAACATTTCCACAGTTATTATTTGATGTTTGTCCATTTTACTTGCCACACAAGATACATTCTTATGCGATTGACAGCTTTCAAATTATTACTCTAGAAGGTAAGCCAAATTTCAGTGGAATGTAGAGCCAATGAACAATGGGAAAATCCGATTTCGAAGGAGGAAATTTTTTTAACTTTCTTTACGAGCGATTTACAGAAGAAATAAAGGGCTTATTCGAAAGAGAATTTTCCAAGAAAATTCAGTGAGTGCTGTTTCATTGGACGTGGAACACTTCTGTATGTAGATATTGAGCATGTTTTGCCCCAATGTTCCATATATCACGAGTTTTCATATTTTTTCTATATTTTATCTTTAGGAAATTTCTCTAAAATTGTGTTCACCTCTTCACTGTGAATCCATAGAGGTGCACTAAATATGGTAATAGTTAGAAATTTACGGGATTTAGGGGTCAAATAGGCACCAAAGTGCAATTTATGTGATTTTTTCATGTATTCTGTAAAAATAAATAATATTTACAGATAATTGTTGATATTATTGTCCAAAAATGTTGTACAGACATTGATAAATGTTTGTGAAACAATAACTAATGAAGTAAATCATTTCGCAAATGTTTTGTTTTGTGATTTATTGGATAAAACACGATTTTTAAATACTTCTTGATAGAGCCGATGCCGAACATTTCCAAACCATACCCGATCGCACAACTAGACAAGAGTTATCATATTATTTGAGAGTCGATGTGACTATAGATAGCCCGAGCAACACACATGTTGTAAATCAGTCTATTATTCTCATATACGACTATTGATTATTATTTTACTCCAAAAACACTTTAATTTTCAACTTTTGTCAACAAAATATGTATAGTGCTTTTTGAGGATCCACAATGAAGAGGAAAACACAATTTCAGTACAATATTTTAAAGATAAAAGGACGAAAAATATGAAAAAAATTGATTTATGGGACAATGGAGTAAAACGAGCTCAATAACTACATACAGTAGTATCCCGCGTCTATAAAAAATCACTCACAGAATTTCTTTGAAAATTTTCTTTTGAATAAGCTCTCATTCTCCTCTGTCGTCCGTGAAAAAAGTTATCCTATTTTGTAAAAAATATATATATTTAATGAGCTTTTAGACTTGTATGACCCCAAAGTCACTTATAATTCAATACATTCAATGAAATATATGATTATTTGTTATTTTCATTATATCATTGGCAAATATCATTTAAATTAATAGTATTTTCTGTTTCGCTGGTAACAAATCGCGTCGATCACTTTTTATGCACCTTTAAAATCGTCGCCAATATCTTTAATTTAAATCTGTGTTAATGCAAAGCCAAATCATTAAAACATGCAAAAAAAAGTACTTTTGGAAATAATCAGTTTATTGAAATCAAATAATTTTGTTCGTAGTTGATCTGACAGATCTTATGGCCATGTTTGCTGGCGACAATTTGCTTTGCGACGATTTCAAATTGACGTGGCCGGAAAATTCAAATAAAATGCATTTTGACACTTATTAAACACCAAAATCCCTGAAATTTTCAACCTTTTCCAGCAAAATATATGTAGTGCCCTTCTGTCGATACACAGTGAAGAGATAAGCACAATTTTAGAGCAATGTCCTAAAGATAAAATGACAAAAAATATGTAAACTCGTGATGTATGGGACATTGGGGCAAAACGAGCCTCATAACTACATACAGAAGTGTTCCACGTCCTTGATTCTTAAATTTTTTGGAAAATTCCTTTTTGAATAAGCCCTTAATCTCTTCTGTAAGTTGTCCGTAAAGAAAGTTATTATTTTTTCCTCTTTTGAAAGCGGATTAGGAAGGAAAAAATATCATTATTTTTGTGTATTTTTTACAACACCATCATTATTGTTCATTAATTATAATTTGATCATTTGCTTATTTATTAAGTCACTGATTTAGTAGGTTTCAAAATAAATTTATTGATTTATTATTTTTTGTTGTTGATATATTAGATTTTTGAGTGATTAGTTTATTAATTTACTGTTCATAAAAGCATAAATGTAAATATTGGACAGTTATGCTTGCAGCGGTAGTTTAGTAATTTATTAATTATTAATTGATTAATTTATCAATTTTTTTACTCATCAATTTATTAATTTATTATTTCATTGATTTATAAATTTATAAACTTGTTTATTTATCAATTTGGTAATTTCATAATTTATTAACATAGCGGAACTGCTCCTTGAATTCATACCATGTACCCAAATCAATACCATTCGAAAACAAGGAATTGGTGTGCAAATTGTTTTATTTCTCATTTTTGTGATTTTTTTCAGCAGTGAGCACGCCGGATAACAACAAAACACGACACAAATTGAGCCTAAATAGCCTGTTTTGCGAATGTTATTGATATAGGAGCATGTTATTAATAATGGAACAGATACCCTACCTTTATAAACTTATTATGAAATATTTTTTATTATTTTACTATTTTATTTTTGATTATTTTATTATATTTTTTTTATTCAATAATTTATAAATTCATTCATTTCTGAATTTATTAATCTAAAAATTTTTTCCATTTATTAGTTTTTCAAATCAATAATTTTGTAATTTAATCGATTGTTCATTTTTTAATTTATCAACCCATTAATTTGAAGTCATTTATTTATTTATTAATTCTTTTGTTTATTCAAAGTCTTAGCTATATTAGTTATAAATGCTTGGCATACTTTTTCTGCTTTGCTACTACTGAATCATTTGATATGCTTCCGATATGCTTGTGCATCGTCTCTGTCGTTCACGGTGAACAGATTTTCAGAATGCTTTTGCCATTCGAACGTGAACGAGCTCCGTGGAATTTTGTTACCTGATTTACCAGAGAAAGCTTCTCTCCTCTCTGATATATACACCATATACGCCATATATCCACCACAGCAATACAGGGAGAATGAAGAATCTAACAAGATGTGTAGATTGCCTCTCTGTCGTTTTCATCCTGCCTGTCTGTCTGCCCTTGTTTTTTTGGTACACACATGCTCGTATGCTCCTTGCGTTTTATGACCATCCACGAGGTACAGATATTAATAATAATTATCATTCAGAATGTTTGTGATTAGGTATACCTATATGAGTTTATTCAATAAAGTTGTTTATTTGAAACAGTTTATGTGAGTAATTTACATAATTTGGATAGTGACTATCAACAAAATCTTAGCCCAGCAAAAATTATTGAATACATATTAAGACTTTCAATAGTAAACACAACAATTAAATACGGTACGGATATACGATACGTGATCAATTGAATTTTATACACGAAAACTTGAGTAAAAATTTGGATTTTTTATTGGCGAACTTGTCAAATATTAACACTATTCGAACAAATGAATAATAAATTTTTAAAAAATGAGATGAAGAAAAGTCTTAAACAAATGTAAGCCAAAAGAGAAAGTCAAAAATTATATCTAGCAAAAGTAAAAAAAATTAAATAACTCCTCATCAAATTAAACTTGTTACTACATGTCAAAATCAATTGTTCAAATGGGATAGAAGTTACTAGATAGAAAATTAGAAGAAATTACTTCTCTTTTCGTAAATTCGTATTTTTTTAACTATAATTGCGTAATTGAACATTATTGTATTAATGTGAATTAACAGAATATTAACAGAATGAATCATGTGAATTACATGCTTCGTGGGTAGTTTTGCCAGAACTCCTTTGATGTGAACCAGTCGAAAGATAATATTTGGATTCAGGTCAATTGATCACCGGAACTTGTTAATTCAGCTTTGAACGGTGCAAAATGTATACATTTGGTAGCACAGTTGAAAATTTACCATTCAGAAATCATTAAGTATATGTACCTACTGGCTTTTCATAACAAAATTCCCGAATATTTAAACGAAAAAATGATTAAAATCAAACAACTTGATCATCATCGTTCCGTAGATTACCCACTCAAATAATACTTATATGCGACAATATGTTTCATTTTTATTTTCTTCGTTTACTACTGCACACTTACTTGCTGCCTGCATTCGTGGGCAATAATAAGTTGGAAGTGAACTAGACTCGATTGTCCACGACGATGTTCACTGTGAAGTTATCGCTCTTTCTCACCTCTTGTTCATGTTCATGTTCACGGGAGGTGTACAGAGGGCTTTAACGCTAACAGTCTTGGATGCAGTCAATCCTCAGGAAACACGTCAAATACGGAGTTTAAAAAAACAGAGAAAGGCCTTCCGAGCGCTCATGAGGCTACCGACGCAATGGGTCCTATCCCGCCTAGAAGAGCATAACTAAAACTTAACGCGATTTTAACATATTGTGATCTTTATAATTAATTTTGATACAATTTTGTTCTTAGTAGCCATTATCTTTCAAATGTTGTAACAGGATTTTAACATAATAAGATTTAAAAAATGCTTAATACCGAATTGCCCAACAGTAGGCAATTAAAATAGATGTAGCAAAGTCTACTGCCATAGATATCACAAACGCTGATATAATTTGAAAAAGTTGTCTAATTTGTAATGTTCTTAGTTTCATGTTCTTGAAAAATATTCTTGTTCAGAAAAAAACTAATATTTCTAAATGTTGATCACAATCTGGAGACCTATCACAACCTGTAACTGCACAGTAAACAATGTATTTTGTATCTGATTCTGTTATAAGTTTCTAACAAAATATGTTATTTTTATGATAAAATTGTAACAAAATTTGATAGTTTTTTGTTGCGAGTAGTGTAATTTTTGATAGAAATTTAGATATTTTAACAACATCCTGCACCATATTTCTAACAAATTTTGTTATAAAAATTTTGTATAACATAATAACATATTGTGATATAATTTTGATATGACCTTCTAGTCGGGATGCTAGGTTAATGCGTTACAGGAGTATAAGCAAAGAAGACTTTGACACTGTAACGACGAACTGAGCAAATGTATGTCTGTTCGTGTGTGTGTGTGTGTGTGTGTGTGTGTGTGTGTGTGTGTGTGTGTGTGTGTGTGTGTGTGTGTGTGTGTGTGTGTGTGTGTGTGTGTGTGTGTGTGTGTGTGTGTGTGTGTGTGTGTGTGTGTGTGTGTGTGTGTGTGTGTGTGTGTGTGTGTGTGTGTGTGTGTGTGTGTGTGTGTGTGTGTGTGTGTGTGTGTGTGTGTGTGTGTGTGCACACGAAAACCGAAAAGCATTAACCAACTTTTCATATAGTAATCCTTAACCGATTTGCAACAAGTTGCATTCGACGGGGGATAAGTTCTAGTTGATCCTCATTGATTTTGGCAACGATCAATTATTGCGTTCAAAAGTTACAAAGAAAATGGTGAAGTCATACAAGGTTGGTACACTGCGGTACATCCAACATTGATACGCCGTAAGGTAGGCAACGCACTAAGTCGAAAACAAATAATTGCATTGAGAAAGGCATCAACACCGCTGGGTGGATTTATCTGTTTTTTTTGTGGAAGACCTCCGCTCTGCAAAGTTGTGCTCTTTGGTCAGTTTAAATAAATTAATTTCAGTGTGGCCTTCAGATCAATTTTCGCCAAATCTGGTTAACTTGAGTTTTTGAAATATTTCTACATATTTAAAAGTGTGACGTCTAGCCTAACCCTAGCAACAATGGTTTTATTTGGTAGTTGGGACTATCATCATCCTCATCGTATAAAAACTGGTGACCTGAATTTAGGCAATACCAGCGCCGGCCGTGTCTAAATGCATGACAATGAAAGAATGGGTAGAAAAATGTTGACTTGATACTCGCTTTGTTGGCTTCCAGACGAGTCATCTGCACTTCCACGAGAAATCACTGGGATATTGGATATTATATGGAATAGGGCGTGTAGCGGGAATTGTTTTGGTAAACGGTATGCCGCGTGTAACGTATAGTTAGTTTGATAAAAGTATAAGTATTAGACACTAGAGGCTAGAGGCGCTGGTATCCCAAACTGCAATTGTGATCAACGTGTGGTAACCCGGGTCCAATCTCCAATCGGTACCTTGAATGCTAAATTTATTGTTTTGGTTCGCTTCTTTTCAAGTGTGAAAATTGGGCTACTGTGATGAAGAACAAGGACCGTCTTGAACAAATCATGTTGATCACAAGATTTGAAGCGCCATTAGCAATCGAATGCATCTACTGTTTGACTGCACTAAAAATAACGAAGCAATTCGGATCTCGTGATCTTTTGCGTTTCCATACATGTTTGATCGCACTCTAACTAATTTTCTTTTCGACTTTACAAAGCAGAACAAAAAAAAACGCGGATCTCGAGATCCTTCTGCGCCTCCAAAAACACGATCAATGGGGCACTTTTTTTTTGACCGCTCAAAGCAGAACAAAACAACGTGGATATAAAAATCGTTCTTCTCCTCCAAAACACGTTCAATCGCGCACTATTTTTGCTTCGATCGCTGAAAGCAGAATAACACGACTAGGGAAGGCTCCTGTGATTTTAAAACACGTTAAATCGAGCACTAATTATTATTCACAAAACAGAACAAAATAACACGGATCTCGAGATTGTTCGGCGCTTCCATACGCGTCCGAAAGCGCACTCTGCTTCTGCTTTCATTGTGGTTGTGACAGGGATTACAAATTCATGCAAAGTTTACAAAGTTTAGCCTTCCGGGACTCGTGCCGTTGTATAAAGTGCAACACCTTTGAAAGAAGTACAAGAGCTGCTGGAGTGCGTGAGTGATCCAGGATCAAGCGAGTCCCGAAAGGTTAAGTATTTTTCAAATGTCAATGAAAAAAGTCATAAACAGTTACCAATTTCAAAATTCATTTACGGATATCAGTATTTATGATTTATTCTCTACCATTTGCTAGAAGTTAATGCGATGAAACCAGTGCCCCGGCGATTTGTAACGTGGTAATCTTCCAAACTCTGCCATTTTTCTATCTCTTCACAGCAAATAATTTTGAAAATTCAACGACGTGTAAAATTGCAGGTAACCCCATTAATCGAATTAACATTCGATATTCAATTAAATTTGATTGAATTTTACAAGCAAACATCGTTTAAATTTATTTCGATTTAAACGAATAGTGAGATCGATTGAATGTTACGTTTATTTGCATGCTCCAAATATGTGCATGAAAATACATTTGAAATCACAACATATTTTCATCTGTGTTATTGATCCACATCATCTTCAGGATGTAGATGTTCTCCCTTCTACACAACATATTGGCATCAGGTTGAGGTTGGCTTGATTTATGTCTAGCAGTTGAACTCCGGGCACTCTATGATGACGGAACTCAGCACAGGAAATCTTAAATTTTAGTTACAGATTTGTGTGGGAATCCTGCTCATGATTTTGCCACGAGATATAATATGGTCATGTCAGACACACACGCAGTACATTAAATCACATTTAGATCGCATAAGTTCAGAAATGGTTGAAAATTTCAATTATAGAACGCATCCCAATTCCTAGAACTATTTAGATTAATGAATAGTTCAGCTTGAATTTTTCATTAAAAATTATTCAAGTGTTCTCTAATTTGTTTTTAATGACAAATAATCGATAATCGAAGACAGTTTTAATAATTTCTGTATAATTCAAAAAGGATCTCGGGATGTTCCATTCTAAATGAAAAACAAATGTTGGAGAATGAGCTTTATAATTTCGTATTCCTGACTATGGAAGCAAACTATTTTTATTTAAAACGTTCCTATTGTCTTCTTCTTCTTCTTTTTCTTCTTCTATGGCTCTACATTCCAACTGGAACTTGGCTGGCTTTTCAATTTAGTATTCTATTAGCATTTCCTCAGTTATTAATTGAAAGCTTTCATATGCCCGCCATTGCAAGATAATGTACCTTGTGTGGCAAGTACAATGGATACACTATCCCCAGGGAGTCGAGAATGTTTCCCAACCGAAAACATCCTAGACCAGACCGAGAATCGAATTCGCCATATCCGGATTGGCAATCCTACGCTTTTGCTTGCAAGGCTACTGGAGACCCCGAGACGTTCCTATTGTATAAGACATAAATTAATGGCTGGGTGTGCTGTTTTACTATAAACCTCTTGAAAGCAATATTTGTTTTGTTTCGTGATTGACCTCGTTCAATCTTCCTCAATGTCAAGCTGATAAGTCCAGGGTGTGGTCTTTCAGGTAGACTACATGAAGCTCTTTTATGTCAAAAATCTCAATTAATTAATATTCAAACGTCAGCATTATGCTGCCATCAAGAATCTCTGGACCCTGCTTCCAAGAAGTTCCAAGTGTCATTCGAAGAGACCCCTTCCAGCACAAATGCCGTTTCGTCCATCGTCAATCACCAAAGGGAACGGAACAGAAATGATTGGTTGGACGAAGCTTAGTTTATGGGATTGGTTGCCGGCTGGCTGCCTGTTGCCCGCTGGTTCGTTTCGTTTGGCGATAATTAATAATGTGGTGCTTGGTGTGCCTCATCATCGTCATCTCGCAGCTAGAAGTGAGCGGAGGCGTAGGGGGGTTAATCCGATGACAAAGCGAAATGCTGAACCCGTGGACCAACACCGAAGAATTTTTCGAGGATTTAAACATTCAAATCTTATCACGTAATTTAATTTAATGAATTCGGTATGGATGTCCGGAGTTGGTAAGGGTTGGAGGAGAAACGAAGGAGTGGTCTTTCCATGAGGGAGAATAATATGCTAAAGATTCGAATCATCGAATCAATCATCCCAGTTTCCCAGTGTCAGTGGTTGTGCGATCCAAAAAAAACCCTGTGAGAGTCCGTCAGAAATAAGCAGTAGAATATCCGAGACTCAGGGAATAATTCAATTGGTATGAATCCGGGAAACAGCATCATTAATTTTGATTAGTAAAGTGTTGATTCTTCTTCATAATCGGCACCTCACACATTGTTCCCTGGGTTGGTCTTGCCGGCCAAGATGTAGACTTTAGTCACGATTTGAAGCTGCTCACGAATGAGATTGGGAGGTATAACGAGGCTTGGATCAATAGTAACCTATCAATTGGTTGCGCTAATGTAGGTCTGCACGATTGTTGGGCTACATCCCACCCGGAGAAATGGCTTGTTAATTTCTGTTATGCATACCGCCGATCTAATGAGAAGGCGTATTGGAAAGAGTAAACATCGGTTATAGCTCTGCGTAAGACGAATGGCTTTGTACGTTCAAACTATTTTAGCGGGAAGCTGCATGAAGTAAAATCGCACAAACCTTGTTCAGACAGAGTATCTATTAGACCACGGGCACCCCCAGAATTGTGTCGTTGGGTGAGAAAATCGATCGCTGAAAGTTTCAGCGCAATCGCTTGTTGCATAAACTGGCGCATTTGATTTGAAGTTTGTATGGGGAGTTCAGCCAAAATGTATAGGAAAATACACCTCCGTCACTTATTCGATCTGGAAATTGGTTCTGATTGCTCGATTGACCTCAGAACTGAAAAAAACGGCAGTTGGTATGCCACAGAACAATTTCACAGAACATTGTATGATGATTAAATGAACTTTTATATAATTTTCGGCTGATTTATTAGGAGCTGATTTGTGTATTTTTGGGTTTTTTGATCGAATCGCATCAGCCGAAACCTATATAAAAGTTCATTTAATCATCATACAATGTTCTGTGAAATTGTTCTGTGGCATACCAACTGCCGTTTTTGCAATTCTGAGGTCAATCGAGCAATAAGAACCAATTTCCAGATCGAATGAGTGACGGAGGTGTATTTTCCTATACATTTTGGCTGAAATCCCCATACAAACTTCAAATCAAATGCGCCAGCTTATGCAACAAGCGATTGAGCTGAAATTTTCAGAGATTGATTTTCTCATCCAAAGACACAATCCGTGGAATTAGTCAACTTTTTGTTTCCTGGGCCAGTCTAGTATCTATGTATGCTTGAATTATTCTTGTTTTCAATAATGATGCTACAACGAGAGTTTGATTTTTTCAAATAACTCAACAACAAAATTGACTGCAATTTGGGTAGATTGGTTACTAGTGTAGAAAAACGATTTGTGAAAAATTTCAAAATTACCAAAAACAGATTGTACGGCTGAAAAATTTACAAAACATAAAACTGAAACATAAAAATTTCCAATAAAGCCGATACAAATATTATAATTCGAGAGTACAACCAAAAAATTCCGAAAATTTTGATAATTTTTAAAAGATTCTCTAACAAATCCGAAGGGTTTTTCAATTTTCTTAACCAAACCAAACAACCAAAAATTCCGAAAATTTTGATAATTTTTAAAAGATTCTCTAACAAATCCGAAGGGTTTTTCAATTTTCTTAATTTAAGTATTTATTTTTATGGTCCACAACCTTCCGCCCCCGCTCCCTTGAGCTTCTGGATACCTGTAGGACATTTTTTTTAGATTGCTATCATAAATCCTGGTGGTTGTGGTCCTTGATTTCAATTTAGGATAGCATTAGCATTAGCATTGTTAATTTCAATTTAGGATAAAAATCACAAATACATGAAGATTACTACTCTTGGTCACGCCCATCTTCACTTTGGAGAGGAAGTAAGTGTTGATGTAGTACTTACTTAATGAGTGGCACCCGACTCAGCGACACCCTCAAAAGTACCATGGAGTTGGATATTGGGGAAGATATTCATTGGGTCAGGATTTTCCTGTAGCTGACAATGCGACCATGGTAGATCGTATACCGTAATGTACCATGCAAAGGTGTCTATCCAGCATTACGGGGTTAAATATTTGTTGTTGTATACTGCTTTCTATTTAAAATTTCAAGTTTATTCGATAGAGTTCAATAAATACGAGTTGTTCAATTGTCGTTATCGGTAGTATGAAAAGAGGTTTCCTCTTTACCGTTTCCACAACTAAATAAGCAATTCTCCACCATCTCAATTATCCTTGTCTTCTATCCAGCACCACTGACCGGCACTTAATCCGCCCTGAATTATCTAATAAACACTTCCAAAGAAGAAACGCGAACGTCAGTCAAACATGTTTTTTTTTTTTTTTCCTTGTCGGGTATATTTTATTACTGCGACCATTTTTTGATCTATTGTAATATATTTCTTTTCCCTTTTTTTCTTGCTATGTCATTATGGCGTATCGCTATTGGAAGTGATCGTCATTGTTTGACTAACAGCTTCTCCCCAACACGGCTCAGCTTTTCGAATGAAATGCACCACCGAATTGGGATTTGTTCTACCAAGCTCAAGTGGATCTATAAGCCGCTTGAAGAAGAACTTTGTCTTGTTCGAAAAATTGCCGGACAACGGCATAACAGATGCTCCGAATCTTCTTTTTCTATGTCGCAGAAGCGACATAGATCATTCTGAAGTTTCCTATAAGCTTCAAATGATATCGACTCGGACAATGACCTGTAATGAGACCCGTATAAGTGCTTAGATCTCTTGTAAGTAATTCTAATATGCTGCGAGTCATGGAAACACTTGGAGTGATAAAGCGTTTCGATTGCCTGGCATTGGTTGTGTTCCTAAAATTGGTTTCTATTTTCATAGATTCCCATACCTTCAGCTCCATACGAAGAGAAGAAGTTGGCAAGCTGCAAAAAGGTTCCGGTCCTGTAAACCGACTTGATGATCCGAGTCTCGCCAACATATCGGCGACTATCTATTCCACAGTGTCCTGGAACCCAATATCGATTGACTTGGTTGCGACAAGACAATTTTTGGAGTGACTGAATGCATTCCCAAACTTGTTTTGAAGTGCATGTTGCCGACTTCAGAGCATTCAAAGCTGCTTGGCTGTCGGACATTATGCATATATTTGAGTGTCGGTAGTTTCTATGCAAATATATTACAGAACACTCTAGAATTGTGTGAACTTCTGCTTGGAATAAGGCCAACTTCACATGGGAATCAATAAGGCCAGTAACCCCTGCTCCCACTTGGTTGTTCAATTTTGAACCGTCAGTATAAAACGTAATTGATCCTGAACGAAGTGTTGGTCCTCCATTCAACCATGTATTGCGCCCAGGATCAATTACTTTGAACAGTCTATTGAAATTGTACTTTTTCTCCATCCAGTCCTCATTGTTTATTACTAGGGAGTTTATACTGAAGTTTTTTAGAATGCTAAGATGACCCTTAAGGTCACCTCCTAAGAGGTTTTCGGATCTTCTGATCCTCAAGGCAATCTTTTCAGCTTCTAATTGTACAATTTGATGCAGAGGAAGCATGTACAGTAAAGCATTTAGTGCACTCGATGGTGTACTGCTCATTGCACCTGTAATTGAGATAGTCGCTAATCGTTGAAGGTTTTCGAGCTTCATCTGAGCACTCTTCTCTTTCGTCTTTGGCCACCAGACCAACGAACCATAGGTAATTCTTGGTTTTACTATAGCTGAATATATCCAATGGATCATTTTCGGCTTAAGTCCCCATTTCCTACCAAAAGTTCGTTTACTAATCCATAGAGCATTTGTCGCTTTATTAATGGCGTGTTCTAAATGCATGTTCCAGTTAAGTTTGCTATCAAGAACTACGCCAAGGAATTTGACTGTATTTGAAAGTTCCAATCGTGTACCTTTCAATGTCATGTTGTTTAGTGAGAATTTCCTCCTACGCGTGAAGGGCACAATAGTGGTTTTGGACGGATTTACACTCAAGTCAAACATGTTAGTTGGTGTCGCGATCGCGGTGTGATAAAATCGGTGATTCTACGAGCCATAAACTGTCACGTAGCCATCGTCACAGAATCGATCTCCTCCATTCTTGATGCCTAGGTTGACTAACTCTACACGAGTGCGTACTTAGTTGGTGTGATGAATCAAAGCCGCTTTCAGTGGATATTATTATTGAAAGAAGCCGATTTTGTCGCGGATCACCATAACATTGATGATGATGGACCAAATGGACCGTCAATACGTCAAGCTGATATATCTCCACTGGCTTCCACACTGATATTCTTCCCTCCCCCTTCATACAGGAATTTGGCAGAAGGAAAGTCGTGCGATATATACCATCACAAATATTGCCCTCTGCTCGCTTTCAAACCAACTTCTATAAAAACATTCTTCATGCCTGCCGTATCCTAACGGAACTATCAATTCTATACTTTCGCCTCTAATGCTATCATGAACATGTACGTCCGAATTTGGAAGATGATATTAGCATTTCCATATCATTGTAAATCGTTTAACTTCACGTAGAAGTAACACACACGAAATCATTAATTTAGCATAGAATGTGTTCAAAAAGCTGCCCGGCAAAATCTAGACCGTGAAATCCACTATATTATGTTTTAATGCGATACACGCGCAAAAAAAAAATTTCTACATTTTTTTTTTGTTCGGGTTTTTGACAATGTTTTAAAATATTGTGTTTTGAGAAATTTGGCTGAAGATACTGTATGTTTTTCTCCTAACTTCAAGTGTTGAATCGTTGTTTTTCGATATTGCAGTCTTAAACTAATATAAAAATCGATTTTCATTATTTCGAAACTAAATACACAGGATTTTGTTTTTACACGATTTTTTTTCGCTCGTATTTTTGATCGTGTGACTTCAATTTACCACCAAACTCTTCGCAACATGTTTCAAAAAATCCAGAATAAATCAAAGAAAAATCACATGATAATTAATATGCGTTAGACATTTAGGATGAGTGGAAAATTGAGAAAATGTAAATCGTGTAAAAACAAAATCCAGTGTATACAACGTTTTGACCCGTTTTGTATCACAAAACATTGAATAGCACTGACACACGCTAATCTGAAGATAATATGGTCTTTGTTATTGACATTTCTATCAAATGGAACACATTTATCGGAAAAATAGGTTAATTTTCATGAAAAAATATCACCCTTATTGGCACATTTTGGCAGCTAGATTAGCGTTATTCAGAAAGCTAATTTTATATAGAAGAAGCCAGTTGCTGAAGCTCAGTTGGGTTTGATGAGGCTCATTGATTTTGTTCCAATTTTTTAAAGTGTTATTTTCAAAAAAAAAAAAAAGGTTTTGTTTCACCTGTATCCATTTTGTACTAAAATAGTACTAAAAATGTTGTAGCTCCCGCTCACAAAGAGCATTCTCCTTCCCTGAAGATATGGAAGATAGAAATATGCGCTCAAACATGATAAGTATGAAAAATATAAGTATACTGATTTTCTTGTTTCAATTTAATTTGCCTTTAATTGATTATTAAGCAGTTATTTCCGCATTATCGATTAACGGTAAGGTGTAAGTATCTTAACCAATAAGGTATTATACGGGTACAGTACCCATTTTTGGCCATATCTCCATATTCGAGCATTTATTAAAAAAAAAATTAGGAGTTTTGGCGATGTTTTAGTTTTCATAAAGATGCACTTATTATTTGGCCAAATTTACTTCTAAAACCAATCGATTTTGTTTGAAAACAATGTTTTTCAAAAGTTGGATAAATTAGGCACTGAATTATAAGCAAAGGGTACGCTCACCCTACTTATAGAAATAATAAATAGATCCACAATAAGGCCGATGAAATGAGTATATGATGAGGAAGAGAAATATTTATCGAAAACTACACTATAAAAATTGGAACAAAAATCAGTGAGCCTCATCAGACCCAACTGAGCTTTAGCCACTGGCTTCTTCTATACAAAATCAGCTTTTAGAATAACGGAAATCCAGCTGCCAAAATGTGCCTATAAGGCTGATATTTAATCAAGAAATAGGTTATTTTTTCAATAAAACCGTTCTATTTGACTGAAATTCCAATCAGAAAGACCATATTATCTGAAAACTATAATATATTAGTACCATTTTTTATTTTGTGATACAAAACGTGTTGATATGTTGTGTATTTATTTTAAAAATACTGAAAATCGATTTTTATATGAGTTTTGGATTGCAATATCGAAAACAACGATTCAATCTTGAAAATTACGAAAAAAACATACAGTATCTTCAGAAAAATTTCTCAAATCCAGGGAATCAATATTCGAGCAATGCCTAACAATATACTCTTTGTCATCAACAGAGTTTGTTACTGACAAACGCACCTAGCGACAAATCTTTATCAGAAACCGAACACAATATGACAAGAATCATTTGCCTTGCATGCTCTGATATTTCCGAAAATATGATGCTAATTTTGTAATCATTGTTCGATTCTCGAATATTTCCATAAAAGCAGAAACTATGATAGCATAAAACCGAAATTTGCTCTAGAAATAATGCAAAATAACGGAATGAAAAGTTAGCAACAAGATTGTCTTCTTTTTTGTTGCTGACAAAATTTTTCGGATCTTTGTCATTATTATCTCCGACAAAAACAAAGCTTTGTCGTTGGTTCTCTTTTGTCGTTTGTTTTGCGTGCGCATTCCAAAAAAATGATTCCCTGCTCAAAACACAATATTCAAAAACATTGTCAAAGTCCCGAACAAAAAAAAATGTAGAAAAAAAAAATTTTTGCTCGGGTATCGCATTAAAACAGATTAGTGAATTTCACGCTCTAGATTTTGTCGGGCATCTTTTTGCACACATTCTATGAAAAAATCATGCATCTAAATCTGTATTAAACGCCACAATGAGGTTTTGACCGTCTTTTTTCTGAGTTGTTCCAATGTGCGGCATTCAGCAGTGTGATCACGTTGTAGTTACAGCAATTCTGCTATCGCCCTGTTTGAATGTTCATTTTTCCGGAATTATCCTTTCTAAACTATTGATAATTGAGCCGTTATAAATCTTATATATGACTAAAAATATACATGGAGGTGACGCAGCCTTGGGCTGTAAACTGTAAAGATAAAGGGTGTATTCGATAAAAATGGCACACCAAAAATCTCCTGAAACTTTTGAATCGTATGAGTAAAAATCTTATTCATAGTGTATTGTTTACATCTGCAGAGTTTCAAAGTTATCCATACAGTGATTCCAATCATGTCGTCGGAAGAAGAAATTGCCAGTGAAAAAATATTGTGCACCTACAATCAAAATCCGGAGCGGTCCAATGGACAGTAAAATGACCAGGAGTGGTACAACAGCTCACAAAGTTTCCAAACATGTCTATTCGAGATGTCGCTAGCAAGTCCAAGGTGTCGGTTGGTTTCATGCACAAAAACCATGAAACGTGCTGGGCTACATGTTTATAAGGTGCAAAAATCCCCAAACCGAAATGAAAAGCATAACACCACTGCAAAAACCCGCGCCCGGAAACTTCACACGAAGTTGTTCACCAAATCCTGTTGCATCGTGATGGATGATGAAACCTACGTCAAGGCTGATTTCCGTCAACCTCTTGGACAAGAATATTTTGTTGCCAAGTCTAAGTTCGATATTCCGGAGGATTTCCAAACGAAGAAGTTATTGAAATTTGCAAAGAAGTCAGGCGGTTTGCGGATATGGTGAAGTAAGCGTTCCCTTCATTACTTCCGGAAGATTCAACGGTACGATTTACACCGAAGAGTGTCTCAAGAAGGGTCTTTTGCCATTCATAAGAAAACACAAAGTATCAACTCCGTTTTGGCCTGATCTGTCGTCTTGCAGCTACGCTTGTAACGTGTTGGAGTGGTACCGAGCTAACGGAGTTAGATTTGTGCCAATAGATATTAACCCATCAAATTCACCAGAACTTCGCTCAATTGAAAAATTCTGGGCAATTGTGAAGACGAAACTTTGCAAACATCTCACAATTATTAAAGCAGATCTGGAGATGAAAAAAAATTGGGTAAAAACAACAAAAACATTGGAAAAATCTATTGTACAAAATTTGATGGGAGGAGTGACAGGGAAGGTGCGCGCATTTGGGATGGGCAATGAAATCAAATAAAACAAATGTTGCTAATCATAACTCATTAAAAATTTTACATTCCCTGGAAATTTCAAAAAAATTCGGTTTAATTTTGGTGAGTAAATATGTGTGTGCCATTTTATCGAATACACCCTTTAATGGCTGTAAAGATAATTTAGGGATTTTTTTTTGTTAAACTCCCAACTTCGTCCCAACGTATGCAATTTGTTGCGATAAATGTGTCAAGAAATGGATAAATGTGGCAAGAAATCGTTGTGATTCTTTGATTTCGGGCACACACGGACAAACAAACATTAGCTCAATACTTCACCTGTCCTTGAAAGGGCAAAGAGGACTCCCGGTATAAGGCAACGCTGGATATGATACAGTAAGATGCCGATTTTATCACCATCTGGTCAATTTTGAGGTGATTAAATAGAGAATGTGATAAAATCGAAAAATAAAAAGTTTTTCAATTTATTTTTTATTTTTCACAGATGGCCGGGGTTCAACCAAACCGCACCAAGCGGCTTTTTGACTGAGATATTTTGTTCGTACAAGTAAAACGGAAATCATTCCAAATCAATTTATGTGTACATTTGTTGTAGGATATCTTCAGTTATAGTGTTGAGGGATATCCGATACGATTGACGGTCAATTAAATTTGCTAAACGAAAGTTTGAGCAGAAAAACGGGTGATTTTTTGTTGGCGCTTGGTGCGATTTGGCTGAACAGACAAGATATGGATCATATTATGCCTCGGAAAGGTAAAACGCGTGAACAGTACCGTTATTTCTTGTCGAAAAGGCTTACAAAACGGTTAACAAGTATTCAGCAGGACGAAAACAAGCATTTTTGGCGTCGTAGGAAAACTTTTTTTTTCCAAATCTGTGGCGAGAAACATCTTTCTCTCGCTACTTTTTTCTCTAGAATAAGCCTGAAAGATAAACGAAAATCATGCCTATTTGATGATTGTTGTTTCATCATTCTGACGTCTCACTCATTTTTCGCAAACATTTTAGATGAAAAATTCAAATGTGACAAAATCGGGATAAAATAGTCAGAATCGGAGAGTGACAAAATCGGGTCAACTCTTTTTCTTGACTATTGAAACATAACATTATTTGAAAAATGCTAGAGGCAAAACAAATAATCTATATAAAAAATAATGTAAACCATATGCGCTTACATTTATTAAGTACTTGGTAAATGTATTATCTATTGAAGAGCGTTTGAGGGGAAGCATTAGATACACTGGTTAAATCGCACAATGCGAATAAATGTTAGTTACCAGTTATAGGATAGGCTAAAGAATATTAAGCCAGTTAGGGGCTTAACGAACAGGGGTATCAAAAACACTAGAGGCTAAACAATGAGTTCGCTGTACAATCATTAATTTTGAAGTATATGCATGTAGCTTTATTATTTAACCTTGATTCAAGACTGAAGATTCCAAAGTGGTATCAAGTTTGCTTTAGTGAATTCATAGAGGTGACCATTTGAAGGGAATCAAATGAAGCTTATATTCATATAGCGATTCTAATTTGGCCCCTGTTAGAGGCTAAAGAAAGGAATGAAAACTATATGAACAAAAAAATCTGACAATTGGGGGAAGTTGCCATCCCATTACTGAAAGCATCAATTATCAGCTCAACGGGATGACATGAAGCTTTATCACCTTAATGCAGCAATACCTCATTTTTGGGCATGGCACTCGAAACTGCAATCTCAAGCCAAGGTTTCCCGAACTACCTGCTGTGGCATCGAGTTCAATGTACACGATCGTCATCAAGCGCTGCAGTCAATGGCCCCACCTAGGTTCAAGTGATTCACTGCAACGAAGGATCGCATCATAAAACCAAAAATCATGGTCCACAGATCAGACCGGGAACTCGTTCCAGACTCGACTTCCGTGGTATTTGAGCTGGATCAAGAAAACAATCTTTGTTGAAGTTGTTGTCTGTATCAACACAGAATCAGGGAAGAAAAACCCTTAACAAATTTATTGCCAGTCGAGATTGGAAAAAAAGTAAGGGACATTGAAATTTATCTGATTAGTCAAAGTCGTCCTGGAATCTGTATAAAGTTTCAAAAACTAAACCTAAATCTATTTCTGAAGGAGTGCAAATGAAGTGCATATAACGGAAAATGAAAAAGTTAATCTTGTATCTAAACGGTTTCTGGTGGCTCACTTGAGTCGGGATTTGGGTAGGCAGAAGGCTGTAGATTTCAAGGCTTTTTTAATTTGGTGGAAACTCGCCAAGGTAATACCTATCTTCAAACCCGATTGCTGCGGGAGTCCCACGGGTCAGCATCCTGGGACCTTTCCTCTGTAATATTCTCCTTTCAGATATTGCACCAATGCCATCCGGAGGCACACTGTCTCTGTTTGCGAATGATTCACCAATAGGCTATCGCGTCGTCCGACCTTTCTTCTCATCCGTAGAATCCGTGGAGTCCAAGTTGTTCTGGATACTTACATAGAATATCTTGCTACATGGAAAATGCACATCGTCATCGTCTATCCGCCCTAATCCACAAACTATACTATAGTAATATATCGCTGCTGGTAGACAAAATTTATCTTCTCAAAATGAGGTTTATACCCATGTCCCAACGGAAAATAACGGTCATGTTGCCGATTCAGGTAGCATGACTGCTTCCGATTTTGATTTTTTAACTGAACAATTGCATCACATGATTGATGCAATGTTCAAAGCAAATACCATTCCTGAAGCTGTTCAGGTTGGTATAAAGTACACACAAAAAATTGTTATCGGACTCCGTTTCAATGGATCCAAATAATTGTGTGATAGTTCTAAATTGGAATGCTCTCTAAAGGGTAAGGAAGATGAATTATTCAACTTACTAACAATTCATAATGTGCATATTGTCATTATAACTGAAACTTATTTAAAACCAGGACTCTCCATTAAAAGAGATCCAAATTATTTTATCTACAGAAATGATCGTCTTGACAGCGCCTGTGGTGGGGTCGCCATTGTCATCAAACATAAATTATTTTCTTCGTTTGAAACCAAAGTTTTTGAAACCTTGGGAGTTTCTGTTGAAACAAATTTTGGACAATTGTCCTTCATTGCAGCCTACTTGCCGTTTCAATGCAATGGGCAGCAAAAGACTCGCAACAAATCAAAATTCTTCGTAATTGGTGACTTCAATGCCAAACACCGTTCGTGGAATAATGCTCAAAGCAATTCCAACGGCAACATTTTATTTGAAGATTGTTCTGCGGGATATTATACTATTCAATATCCCAATGGCCCTACTTGTTTTTCTTCCAGTCGAAATCCTTCTACAATTGTAGTTACCAATTGGCCACACAGCTGACTTGAATCCGTTAAAACTAAATTCAAGTCAGCTGTGTGGCCAATTGGTAACTCATGCTGACTTTGACTCTGATCACCTTCCTGTGACGTTTGAAATCTCACAAGAAGCCATTTATAATCCAATCAGCTCTACTTTTAATTATCATAGAGCTGATTGGGATTTATATAAAACGTTTAAACGGATTTATATAAACGTTTTATTTTGATGTTAATATACCTCTCGATACCAAAAGTGATATTGATAATGCTCTCGTATCTTTGACAAATTTAATTGTCGATGCCAGAGGCATTGCAATTCCTAAATGTGAAATTAAATTCAACTCCATTATTATTGACGACGATCTTCAGCTACTGATCCGTCTTAAAAATGTGAGGCGAAGGCAATACCAAAGAACTCGCGATCCCGCGTTGAAAGTTATTTGGCGAGATTTGCAAAATGAAATTATTATTCTGAGAAATACCAACTTTGAGAATATTGTCTCGAAGTTGGATCCCAGTTCGAAACCCTTTTGGAAATTAACAAAAATTCTTAAAAAACCTCAAAAGCCAATTCCAGCGCTTAAAGAGGGAAATAAAATTTTATTAATAAATGGCTCAAAAACTTGCTCAGCAGTTCGAGAGTGCCCATAATTTTAGTCTAGGTTTCACTAGTCCAATTGAGGATCAGGTTACACGGAGCTTCGAAGACATTCTCAATCAAGAGAATGTTTTTGACCCTTCGTTGGGAACTTATTTGGATGAAGTGAGATCTATTACTAGAAAATTTAAAAATATGAGAGGCCCGGGTGATGATGGTATTTTCTACATGCTTATCAAAAAACTTCCTGAGAGCTCTTTATCCTTTTTGGTTAATTTATTAAACAAATGTTTTCAATTGGCATACTTCCCAGATAAATGGAAAACGCTAAGGTTGTTCCTATTTTGAAGCCGGACAAAAATCCAGCTGAGGCTTCTAGTTATCCTTAATCAGTTTGCTTTCTTCAATAAGCAAACTGTTTGAAAAGATTATTTTAAATAGAATGATGGTTCATATTAATGACAATTCTATTTTTGCTGATGAGCAATTTGGTTTTCGCCATGGGCATTCAACCACCCATCAGTTATTGAGAGTTACGTCTTCTATTGCAACGATTAGCTGCTTCTACCCTTAGTGTAAATTAGGTTAAGTTTAGTTTAAGTAGAAAACATTGTAATTCCTACATGGTTTAATTCAACCAGAGGAAATATCCTAACTGCCAAAGGCAATTGTAATGTATTAATAATAACTAAAAGCGTAACATAGCAAATAAGGATGATAGTGTTAAGAAAACACGGAACACCTAGTCTAAGAGATGAATAATACTTATATATACTTATAATATAACTTATAATATATATATATATATATAAAAAAAACTATAGTAATGAACAACGAGGTGGAATGGACGCTATTTTGAGTTACTGCTGGACAGTAAGCTCCTCTTCCGATCCCACGTGGACGATCGGGTATCTAAAAGTATTATCATGTTGAAGAAATGTCCTTCAGTAATTGGTTTCGTACTCCTCACTGTTTTCAAAAACGTTTAAAGAGCAACAAGTTTGTTATGTGAGATGAGTAACATAAAAATGGAGTATACATTTTTTTTGAGAAATGACTGTGGGGTTTATTATGGTCATTTGCCAGTTATTAGTAAAATGGAAAATGATTCCGAGACTATGTACCGACACCATAATAACCAGACAGTTAAAGTTAGACAAAACATAAGACAAAAAACGAACAAATCATTCTTCCCCTGAAGAAGACACTAATCCCATGTCGAAACGTCGGACGAATAAATACTCGTTTTATCATATGAGACTGCGTAGCCGTTAATTAATGATCTAGGAGTATACAATTTTATACTGCATTTACTGGCAAAGCGGTTCGAGAAGATCACATAACATTCATTTCATGGAAAAGTTTCTTTACTTTCCGAATTCAGAAGCAACCCAAAGGGGGCCAAAATTTTCTTTGTATTATTCCAAGAGGGAGATTGAATATGGAGGCACATGGCATGGAATTGCAATTAAGCAGAGTCAAAAAAGTAGTATTTTTGGGAAGTATTTTTTATCTAGCTTAGTGAAGGGGCCCAAAGAGGGTAACTTAATTGACTGTATGCTGTAACTGGCGGAGCATTATGTTGCTGTGTACCGTTCTAAAAGTCCTTTGCAAAGTTATATTAGCCCGGATACAGGAGAAGTTCGTTGCGACTCTTCGGCCGCAGCAGCCCGGATTCCGTGTCGGTAGATGTGTGGACTACACCCAAGTAACACCTAAGGCGTATATTTCGCCAAATCGGCCATATAGTACTACTTTAATGCTTATAAGATTTCAAATAGCCTTATATTGGCTCTTTATGGCGGTTTGGCGTAATATAGTGCTAATGGTTACCTGGGTATTGTCACGCTCATTCTGGAGCAGGTCAAAGAGTTCCAAGACTCCCTTTACTTGATTGACTACGGAAAAGCTATTGATCGTCTTAATCACGAGGATATATGGAGCGTCCTGAGATGCAAGGGAATTCCTGAGAAAAGGCACAATACGGGGTCTTCTCGTGTAGGGTACTGCACAACGGCGTCTTGTCCGACCTCATCCTGGTCGAATCCGGTGTGTGTCAAGGATGTATTCTATCATCGCTACTGTTCCTGTTTGGTAGCCTGTAACAATGGAGCACTTTAGCGACTTTCAAGTGGCGGATGACGTTGAAATCCAAGCTTAATGGAGCTCTGATATACAGAGTGAGCTGAACGATCTACTTCGGCAGGTTTTGTCATCAACGTCAACGAAACCAAATCCTTAGATGTAAATAAGGCGTCTCCTTCCAGTTTCACAGTAACCGGGAAATCAGTGGAGAATTTTGAAAGCATCCAATATCTTGGTAGCCAAATGGTGTCAGACGGTGGTCGTCGACATAGACGCACGAATCAAAAAGGCAAGGGCTGCCTTTGCGAGTTTAAGAAATATCTGGAAAAACAATTCTAACCAAGTTTTTTTTAATTACAAATCTTAAGTTGTTGTTTTATAACAAAAATATACTTCATTTCCTATAACACATCGTGTGAAATTTCCATGAATTTACTTTTTCTCTCGGTGGCAGCTGGTGGTCTTCTCCTCCCCTATTTCCAATGACAACAACATTTCCCCTCTTGCAAATGTTAAGAGCTCACTTCACAATAATTGATAGTTCTAAACTGCAACAAATTAGGACAATGATCATGTGCCGCGCATTTATAAAAGAAGCCGATCTTTGTTTTCAATTAAAAATTCATTAGTTGCCACTGTTAAGACGTTAAGACAGAGGCATAGCCATCTGTTGACATGGTTTCAGTTTTGATTCTGGAGAATACAAATAAACACAAGTTTGAACAGTTCACAATATATTACAGATAACTTTGGATAGGGATCATCGGGATAGGGATCATCATAGGGACAAAGACATCATCGGTATACCGAATTAAACATATTATAGAAATCCCATACACTATATTGTAACACTTCCATTCTAAACAATACATTTCCTATAGAATATATGGTAGATAAAACAATAGAAATACATTAAAATGTTTTGTTATAAACTATTTACTGAATTATAAATGAAGTTTTCGCAATAAAATATACGGGTTGTTAAGTATCGTACCTATACAAAATTTTAAATTTTTCCTAAATTTTTCCGTAATTTTTTTTCGCCAAACAATACATTGTATGGTAAATATATTGTAGACATAACCGATCAAAATGCTTGAAATAAAATAGTTTTAATTGTATTTCTATTGTAAAACAATACAATATGTTATTTTCTAATTAGCCCTTCAACAACGAAATTTAAGGAAAAATAGTGCATATTGCAAAAACTGGAACTGGAGTCAAATATTTTTATATTGGAAATATGCAATTTAAATATTTTTTCCGAAACTGATTAAATCTCCTGCTGTTATACGAATCAAAAGCAATTGAAAGTATAGTGTACATTAAATACTGCACAATATACAATATACTGTACATTATATGATGAACCAATTGTTCACATTATATGGTAAATTGTTTATGCTATTGCTCCAATGGCACATTTTTATCCGGGTAACTTCTTTTTTCGCTTGTATTTATTGCATTTTTTAACAAACACTTCCTTCATCATGTTAAAGCTTTCTCGACAATGAAGAAATCGGAACCATCCAACCTTTTAAAGTGGCTTCTTTTATTTGGATTGCTGTTTCCTCTCTAGTTGAAGAATTCTATACGTTATATCTGTCACTTTTGACGTTATGTATTAGAAAAAAGATAGGAGATGAACAACGTACCAAGGTCACTTTTTCCATGGTTGGATTTCTTTAATTTCTCTGCTAACCTGAATACTTCTTCAATTTTGTGAAATTTATTATTTGTTACACATCGAAACCGGAGCCAATAATGATATAAGGAACTTTTTTTGCGGTGTTCTCCGAACAAATCTAGCCGACAATATTTACCACTTTCTATGCCCGTCGATACACTTAAGGTGATAATAGAATGAAGCCAGAAATCGGCCATTTTGTAAACCACGTGCTTTTCCAATATTTTTTTCAAGAGCACGAGATGAAAGAACCATAACGCGTATGGGGCTGAAATAATGGTAGATCGTTTGCTTAGTTATGCTGAACAATCATAATTTGAGTTTCGGCACTGTACGAAAACTATTACGCCAAATTTGGGGTTTTGAAAATGTATGTAGATAAACGTGTGGTGAATTTGAAATTCACCACGGGCTTCATTCTATAATCACCTTAAGGCGCTAATCGATTTTAGTTTACCTGTTTGTAGTGTGCTGCTTTCTATATCCATATTAGCTCATCATCTTCTCTATCGGTTCCTTGAGATTAGCACTAAATTATCACTATAGATGCAGTTTCACTGGACATCTCTTATATACTATCACTTATCACTACGGTACGCTTTATCAATTAGCGTGTCATCATCACTTAGAAACTAGGCGCCACATTTTCTCGATCGTCGTCACTGTGTTATTACACTACACATGCATCTATACCCAATTCGAGCAAGATCCATTGCACAAATAGGGTGGGACCCCCTTACAGGGCCCCACTTTCCATCCGTGCCGCTATCACATGTTGCTTTTTTTACTCCGTCAGAATAAAACACTTAATAAACTTCAACTTCTAAACACATTCAAAATCCGTGTCACATTATCGAAATGATCTTTTGCCGCGACACATCCGCGTGTCACCACGCGAACTCGACTAATCGTCATCACCAACAGCTGCTACGCCAATCCACTACCAGCTTTCAACGCGCGCATCTTCGAGGAGGTCGCGAAAAGCCTCCCGCCGGCCGGCCTATCGGCCGCTAGAGCATCGATTAGACTCTAATTTATTTATCTCGTTCACCTCGTCATCGCGACGCGCGAGCTCTAAAACGACAGCGACCAGTGTGTGATTTCCCAAAGGCACGCGAGAAGGAGGGAAACGCGCACCCCAACCACCCGTACGTCGACGACGGTGGCGATAAATGCGAGCAGCGTGGTACAGGCGAACGCAAGCACTGCAGACCAGCCTTGGCGAACGGCTGAAGACCCGCGACAGCGACGACGACGACCGGCCAGACGCAGTTTTCCGTTCTGACGTCTTCACCCGACGATCGATTCAATCAAAATAATAACAATTCTATCTGCTTTGGGCCCGCTTGGTTCACCATCGTCACCGGGAATGACGACGGACGCCGCGCAGCACCTCGCCGAGAAGCAGCGAGGTAGCGGTATTTTGGAAACAGCAAACACGAAAACGACGTCGCTTGGTCGACGTCGCGTCGACACGTTGTGCAGTGAGGATGATGGTGATGATCATGATGATGCTCATGACGATGACAATAAGGGGCGAGCCGGTTTTTGTACGTGCATGTGTTGATGCAGCGTAGTCGGAGGATGCTCTCAACGATGGAATTAATTTCCATTGTTGCACGCTAAAAACGGCTGGCGCATATAGTTATGCTCCCTGAAAAACGATCCGAAACGTCATTTAAATAAGGTACATTGAACATTATTAAGAAGAAAAGTGGACAAGACATAGGGTTATGACAACAGGGACCTCATTCTACATAATATACGATGCAGCTAATCTAAAAATACTAAAATACCACGAGTACAGGTAAAATCGAGCTCTTTTACGCGTTGCATACACATTTTTTTAATTACTAAAGACTGACCTTAATTCAAGTCACATGAAGGTACTTCAGACAAAAATTAAATTGGTACAGAGAGCAATATGATTGCTAACCCTTCACAAGAGGTGCTAAAGTTAACTCAAAATACAATTTGAATGATCATGGAAACGCATGGTGCTTTACAATTTAGTGCTTGATGGCTTAGAAGTTCATCTTTCATCAAATATTAATTTGTTTTTAAAATCTTTTTGAGAAGTTTGTTCCCGATATTTTTTCTTTTAAATCAATGCATAGTTATCAGTCGAACGCCCGATCAGCATTCACCAAAAACATAAAATGTTTAGTTCTGACTCCGTAAATATTTAATAAAAGAGCATCAATTGATTCCTACATTGTTGTTCCGACTTTTCAGAAAAAGCAAACTAAATTTGTGCACACTTATCTTAGAGTGTGAGTAATTTACTCTTCGTAAACGTAATTCTCTTTCTACAAACAGCCGGAGTCTTACCTTGTGAGTATTATAAACAATCATCTTACTCAAACTTCATCTCTGGCGAAAATTAGACCCGTAGACGCTGATGATTTAAAATCATTATTTACGTTCGTATATGAGTCATCTGCGACGAGCGTATATGATAATCATGTTTTATGATCTGACCAACAACGTGAGTGTATCAGACCATAATTAATTTCATCACCCATGTTTTGGACTTGGGTGATGGTGTTCGAAACTATGAGTAGCGACACCATGCGGAGAATAGCCTAAACTCGACGGGAATTAAGTTTTTGATTGACAGAAAAATGCATCACTCGACGCAAAATGAAAATTTCATCAAAAACATGACGAAAATATGTTGATCTCAATCTCAAAAAATATGACGTGTGACATCTTTGATGTACCGCCCACGACAGCAATTAAAACGACAAAAGGCACATTGGTCTGGAGTTTTTTCTTCCTTCCATCCTGAAATTATTGTCGGAAGAAAGCAGCAAACCGAATTCAAAAATATTCCACCGCGAAGATAGACGGAGAATAAATCATAAATTCAAAAGAAGGGACAGATCACGTACTGGCGAACAACGGACAACAGACCTCTCGGGTGCAATGATGAGCGCACAAAAAAGGTCAACGGGAAAGATCAAGCGGGAATAATTTTTCGAAACTGATTGAGGGAAAATGTAGTTGAAGCGAGATCGAGAGGAGACGAAGGCATGCATAAAATATACAAACGAATTGTAAAAACAGTTGAGGTGAAAGATACTTGAACGGACGCAATTTGGACCACTGGAGTGGACAGAACAGAGGAGTTATTTTTCTTGGTATATGTATGATAAATCTGCATTTCATCTTATGAGCTTCGAGGACAGCAATGATTTACACTTCATTAATTCAACCGAATTCGAATGAACTAAAAATAGAAATTGTGCATTGAATGTATGTTTTTTAATCCTGATGAACCTATTGTTGGCATATAAAAATGAGAATATAAATAAAAACAATTAGCGAAATGATCGAGTTCTTGTCTGAATTTTATAAAGAAACTTATCCTTTTGAAAAGTCGTCAATTATTTTAAATTTGCGCCAAATAAATTTGAAATGGCGACAAAGTGCGCGCCTTCGGTGAGTCGATAAAAACGAGCACATGAGAACACTACAACAGTACATGGTCAATTTCTATTTGGATAATAATTTTGTCAAGACACAAACCTCGTAATCAACATACAAATAAAAATTCAAATTTCTTTTCGTCCGGTTTGCAAATTATTTACGTAATGTAATGTTTCACTATTTGATTAATTCCAAATAACTTTAATTTATGATTTTACTTAAAAGAGAAAAACGTCATAAATTCTTATTTTGACTTAATCACAAATTGATTGCAAAAACGTAAAACGTTACACAACGCACCCTCGAGGTCAGCTGCGTGTCCTTGCAGCATCGAACATGGTGACTCGCTTTTTTAGAAGAACACCATGCTATCGTTTCAGCGCATTGCGGGCTTTTCAGGTGACCTTACCACGCCCTATGTCCTCGGAAGGTGGGAAGGGTCGACTTCGCGCCTGCTTTCCTCTGCACGACTGGTATCAAGAATGATGATGCCGCGTGCACCCCAAATTGACCTCTCTGCGACAGGGCATATTCGCCAACACACAGAGGGACTTGCCGACGCGGTGCCTACGCCTGCCCCAGCCTTGACGAGGACCCCTTTCCGTCCTCGGGCTCGGAACCCGCCCGGTTGACCGAAGCCGCGATTGTGACGATACCATGTTGTTCTTCGCGCGGCCACTGGTTCGATAAAAGGATCGAGTTCGACCACAGGGCACCGGTATGACCCATGAAGCCGACTCCGAACCGATAACGATGTCAATAGGCATCATACCGGTGATGACGCAAAGTGCATCGTGCGACACAGTACGGTACGCGCTCGCAACTCTTAGGCACCGTTCCCTAAGCTGGCCCCCCATACCTCCGTATGGACAGAGCGACTTTAGCCAGAAGTTTGCGCTTGCTGGCATAAACCACAGAGCTATTGGATAACATCCGGGACAATGCCACTATAGCTGTGGAGGCACGCTTGCAGGCGTAATTCACGTGGCTACCAAAGGTGAGCTTATCGTCGATCATTACCCCCAACAGTTTGATGGAGCGTTCAGAGGTGACCGCGCAGTTGCCTGCCCTTATCACCGCTTGTTGCTCCGACTTTCGGTTGTTAACAACAACCAGCTCAGTGTTGTGGTGAGCCAGTTCTAACTTCCTGG
The DNA here is from genome assembly GCF_024139115.2 of Armigeres subalbatus. Classification (NCBI taxonomy): domain Eukaryota; kingdom Metazoa; phylum Arthropoda; class Insecta; order Diptera; family Culicidae; genus Armigeres; species Armigeres subalbatus. The sequence continues at coordinate 344,661,852 of NC_085140.1, read as the reverse complement.
AACTCATCCACTCCTTCACAATAGCGATCGAGTGGACTGCAGTCAACTCCACCTCTTCGATCGATTCGCCGTAGACCCCCAGCGTAATATCGTCAGTGATGCCGACGATTACCACGCCCACCGGGAACTTCAACCTCAAGACACCGTCGTACATGACGTTCCATTACACAGGACCTTGCGGAACCCCTGAGGTTATGTCAACGCGTCCGTATCGTATACCAGTACTCGATTCTGAAAGTAGCTTCCGAGAATCTTGTACAGGTACTCGGGAATTCCAAGACGCAGGAGCGCATCTGCAATGGCTACCCAACTGGCCCTATTGAATGCATTCCTCACGTCGAGAGTCACTACTGCACAATAGCGAACTCCCCTTCTCTTACGCTGGATAGCTATCTCCGCGGATTTGGTAACCGACAAGATAGCGTCATATTAGCGGGTTGAAATCGCTGTTATTTTGCCTGTCTTGGTACAGTGATCACCACGTCACTATCCAAGCCGTTCCTGGGTGGACGTTAGGCAGAATAACAGCGATTTCAACAATGCTTGTTCTCTCATATGGCCCATATGGTTTCTATTCATTTCACACTTGCCGCTCGCTTGCGTTGTCAATCGAATGTGTATCTTCATTACTTTCATCTACTCCCTTCCGATTTGAGTAGCCTACTCCCTCCCTTCCGATTTGAGCCAACAAATTAATTTTGATAGATATAGATCAACTAAAAACTTATTAAGCACGTAGCTTGTAAATCAATCGTAATTATATTCTATTTTGAACTTCATAGCTTTCTATCACATCGTAAAGTTCGAAAGCCTTGATGTCTAGATTGAAGAAATAACGATCAGTCTTGAAATATGCATATAAAGAAGGATCAAGTCAAAGTGTTGCAAGTTACCCCATTTGACTTTAGTTTTATATTTAGTTTCCATCTGTCAAATTGAAGGCTTTTGTCACTACACTGGCGTTTCGAATACCATGGCGTTTCTCGTTTCTAATATTTTCATTTTTTCATACCGAACAACAACCCTGCGTTCAATTAGGCTTTTCATCCGTTCCCGCACTGTACTTATTGAATATTTAAATATGCATTATTCAACGGAAAGCAAACCTCTTGCGCACCCATCCTTTTGAGGTCCCGAAAATGGTCCGATCAGTCCAGCTTCGTTTTTATTTTTTCAATTGGGAGCCCTTTATTTCCCAATTTTCGGTGACTTTCCAGATCCCAGGTTCGCACAATCTGTGTTTCGTTTGTTTCGGAGCGCGCGGGTGAATAAAAAATACAGTCGAACACAAATTTATGTCTTCCTTTGTTCCGTTCTGTTTTCAATATAAATTTAATCTGGAAATTATATTTTCCAACGCGGACGATGCACATTGGTTCCTGAGGCTCGAATCTGTGGCTGGTAATGATTCAACCATAAAATGCTAATACTAGAACTTCTGAGTCTTACGACATAACAAATTCCATTTATTTTTATAAGTACTAGGCGAACCTGCCTGATCTAGCTCGAGTTTTATTTTCGATCTGCCAATCATTTTGTTGATTGCAGTGTCGCACTCTAGATCGATGGCTTTGTTCAGAACTCATGAAACCGTTGCATTTTGACAAATTTTCAAATTTACCCGTCAAATTGATCAACTCAATACCAAATTTTCAAAACGACTTTCAACAGGTAGCAGAAGCCTTCACCTACGTATTGATGGTGTTGGTTTGCGTGGAAGTGCTATCAGATTCGTCAAATCGACGTTTGAATCTTTGTTTATGAAAGTAGATAAGTCGTTTGAAAATTTGGCTTTGAACTCTTAGTTTGTACAAAGACAGCTGATTCCGAGACGAATCGATTAGCTAGGGAATCATGCAAATCGATCCATCCGTCCATGAGTTATAGTGCCTCAAAGGTAAAGCAAACTAATTTTTATATATAGAGAAGAAGAAGAAGATGATGATGAATGTAATAAAGTATAATGAAGTAACTTGTTAGCAAACTTATGTTATGATAAGTGCCTCACATTTCACTCATTTGTAATTCAATTATTTTTATGAATACTTATATTTATGTTGATTAATCCGGGGATTTTACCACATCATTTTGTTTTAACTGGCAGAATTTTTCAAACAATTGACGCACCTTAAAGCTAAAAACTCATCAAAATCAAATTTTAAACTTAAAAATTTGTAATTTTATTCAGAGACAAAAATTACTGTAATCGTAATTCGTAATATCGTAATGTTCCAGGTGTGAAGCATTTTTGAACTGAAACTGTGACCCCGCGAGTCACTGTACTACGTTGATTTGAACTTGGTACATGGCCTCTGCTTATCCGCTGTGTGCCCCTTTTTTCGTGAACAAATCCAGTCTGAAGGATGATTTTCCGTTCTCATTGTGCTGCCCGCGCACCATTGGACATTTGGTTGGCTGAGTTTGCAGTTTTTCGCCTATCGGTCTTGACCGGGCAAAATAATTATCCCAATATGGATACGGTGAACAACGGCACAGGTTTCGCGATTTTTTCCCCTCGTTGGCACCGCAGAGTGCAAACGAAGCATGAATGAAGCACCGAGGTCGTAAATCAGCATTGACTGCGGATCGCTGCAACAGACGAATGCATTCTTCAATGCCGATCCTGGAGTCAAAATTTAGTGCCAAATTTTGCACATTCCCGGAACGATTGAATGAATTCTCTCTGGATTTTTTTTATTGTTCGTAGAACATATGTGAAACCGGCACATCACTCTTGGACAAGTATGTTTATTTGTCTGCGACATTCGAATATCAGTGAGTTAAAGATTGATTGAAAACGATGTTAGATACAGGGATGGTTTCAATTATTCAGTCAAGGTTAGACTTATTTACCTACAAGTCATTACAGAAGATAAATATTGCGTAGTGGGGTTGTTGTAGCACTGTGTTTTTTTCATGATTTTGTTGAACAGCTCGTTTTTTGCCCAGGAGCACCCAATAAAAAAAAAAAATCCATCATTCCTTTTTTTCAACATTACGTAGCGCAAGCGATTGCGACAACTAATCAACTTGCCTCATTGTACCTTAATCGTAGTTCATTCCTAAACGGAGAAACAGTGAAAGAGATGTCGATTAGTCACGCAATTCGGAACGAAACGCATCCGCCCTGTTGAATATGTTTTGTTTCGCTTGTCGTGCCAATAAAACTCAAACTGTTGTCCCCCCATTTCACCCATTTTTATGGTTTTTGGATCTTCGTGTGTACAACATATTATGCTTCCTGTACGGTCGGCAGCGAACTCGTTCATATTCATTTTCACGATGGGAGAACCGGTAGCAAAAATGTTCAGACAGGAGTCGGTCAATGGGCCCTCGTTCTATTAGGCGACTGATTAGCCGCATGAAGCGATGACCAGCAGCTTTAAATGGCGAATGTTTTATTGGAATCAGTTGATTTTTTATGTTGCACTTCCGTAATAACATGCAGGCAATATTAATAAGTATTTGAGATAGCATTTGTTAGACAGGAAATACTACTTGAAGTTATTTTTTATTATTCGTCGACTTACATATGTACTTTTTTATGTCCCATGACAAACTAGGGTATCGATTTTATTTAATGAACAAGATGTTGTGCCTTCAATACCTGGCCTATTTCCTCCCTTTCAAGAATTTCTGTATTCTTCCAATCTTTCAGTTATCGTTTAGTTATCGTTATACCATATCAAACATCAAAATCATCAGAAGGTGAGTAGACTTGATCCCCGGGGAGACTTGATCACCCCCTGTTTTATCGAGAACTAAAGTAGTTTTGTTCTAGCGTATTTTTTAGTATAGATACTCTAGACAAATGGCCTTTATGTGGTGAGTTATTTTTTGGATTGACAACCTTATTTATTCTGCAGGGCGGTTTGTATGTTTCGACCTCCCTAAAGATTTTTTTATTGGCCACGCAAAATTTGAACAACTTGTTATAACAATGACCAAATGCTTTCGTTTTTTCACAGCACAAAGCCATAAATATGCTTAATGATCTGTACTGATGAAAATGTCAACATTCTATCCAAGTTTTAGGATATTTGGATTTGAAGTTATTGCCTCAATATGGGGACACTTGATCCCCCGTTAGTCATCCATACAAAAATTTGGCGAAAAAAATCAAAAAAATATAAATCTGTTCTTAGGCTTCTATTTTTTTGTAGATTTGACGGATTTGATGAAGGGTTGGCAGGAAAAATTATTTATTGCGTAGATCTCATAGAAAGGGGATCAAGTCTCCCCAAATTTTGAAATTGCATGTGCTGTCGAATTCAATAGCAAAAATCGTTCATGTAGGGGAAGAGGCCCCAAAACGCCCCCCCGATGCAAAACGCCTTTTGTGGTTTCCCTCATATTTACCGTCATTAATATGTCCGTAACAAAACTAGATCTAAAATTATGTAGGATAGGCGAAGAAAGTTTCAAAATAGTGCATGGGAAGGTCGGAAAAACCGAAAATTTCCACATTTTGAAGAAACATCTAACATTTTGGCGAGGCAAAACGCCCTAGTGGCAATAACCTTCAAAGTACTTGCGTCTCCACGGACTATCCATACTAGAATGCTGATTCGCCGACGCGTGGTACTTTGTTCCCTAGGAGCTGCCAGCTAAAAGGCGTTTTGCCTCATGAGTTTTCCGGCAACAAAATATCACCACTTTTTGAAATGTGAATATTATCAATATGATTGAGATTTTTGACAATTTTGAATGGCATCAACTAGCTATCTTGTTTAACTGATGCATAATGTAAAAAATACCTATGAATAGCGTTACAAATAAGACAATAGAGCAGTGTTTGTTTAGCTAGGGCATATTGCACCCCCTTCCCCTATACGCACAGCAATTCGATAATTCCATGTATTTTGAAGGGAAAATATTTTAAAAATCTGAGGGCACCTTTCTAATTTTATCAAAGCAAGTTCTTGAAGAGGGATCAATTTCCCCCCAATATTTTAAAAGTCGATTTTTGACAGCACTCCAAAAATCGATTGTGTATCAATAACAACAATAATTTAAGGACTGTCACACATCAGTAAAGTTAAATACTATATTTCTTAGAGAGTATGCGTGGAAATAGCGTATGTTTATTTATTTTTGGTTGTTATACATCGGAAATCAGAAAAGGGATCAAGTCTACCCAGTCTCCCCTACCGTCTAAAGTCTTGAAATTTAATTTGAGACAGATAGATTACGAAATTTCGTAAACGGTGTTAGTTTTTTTTATATATCTATTAATATGAATGCTGATACTTAGTGTTGGTACTTAGCTCTCACAAAAGCCTTGGGGCTCTCCAAATGCAAACATATTGGCTTAGAGTCTACTTAAATTTGACACTGAACAACGATAAAAACGGAAGTTTTTCGTCCCCTTTAAGGTGTCCCAAAGTAGATATGCTTTGTTAGAAGATAGTGAGTAAGTGAGAATGTTTCGAATTAACATTTTGAAATTGATTAAATATTGAAGACAAAACCCCGAGAGTAGAACTGTAGAACAAGAACCAAGGAGAGCCCGTTCACCACCGACCGGGGTGGAGTTTGTACCCGGGAGGTCCAAGTTGGCGAAAAAAATGCTTGTACTCGATGGTACAGCCCTTAATTCTTCAGAAAGCAGGTGAGGGCTGCGATACTGGCGGTGTCATCGACGGATGCTAAAATGCCGTAATTCGATTGGAGAAGCTCGTACTTGGGCACCTGCAGATGACATGCATCACAAAGTTCAATACCCCGCAATTTTCTCACGCGGTCTGAAATAGATCACTAAAGAAATTGTGTGAAAAATGGTTGATTGTGCCCTGTACGGACCTGGTATACGATCTGCTGGTTTTTGTGGTTACGCAAAATGCTTTTATTTTCCACAAGTGTGATTGATTCTGCCAATCCCGGATGATCTTCTTGATCCAGATTTTAGCATTAGCCTGTTCCTCGCAGTGTTCCGGGATTGTCCTTTTTTTCGACTTCGACTTCAGTTGCCACCCGCTGCGACACTCTTACCTCGACATGTGCAAACCTCTCTTTCACTTGCCCGCGCTCAGCCTGTTTTCGCTCTAACTAACCAATCACAAGTTAGTCATGTCTATCGATTGCTCGGCGCGCCAGATTCTCTGCAAGCTACAGGCAATCTGAGTGGTTGCAGTCGAAACTGCGTTCCACTTCTCCACCGCTTAGCACATCCTCTGGATAAGGGTATCCGGAGTTGTGTCGCGACCGCAAACGTCTACCATAGCTCTTCTTTCGACATCGAAACGAGGACATACGAACAGTAAGTGCTCTGTAGTTTCATCAACACCTGGGCAGTAAGGGCAGACGGGGCCCTCCGCGTGCGCAAACCTGTGGAGGTGCTGCCGGAAGCAGCCATGGCCTGATAGGTTAGGTATCAACCGGTGGGTCCAGCTACATTTAGAAGAGTTATCCCACTCGCGCTGCCATCTGGCAACCGATGTCACCCCTATGCATTCGCGGGCTCCTCTGGTACCACGTAGCTCGAAACACTCCTCGTCTTCCCGGATGACCAGCCCGACTGGCATCATGCTCGCTACCACGCAGGCTGCTTCGTGTGATATCGTGCGGTAGGCAGATAAGACACATCAAGCGGTACGTGCTCTCCAGATTCCGCAAGTTACTGGTTACCCCCAGAGTTCTAGTGCAGGACGGGTCGCCGTACCTAAGAATGGATACGACAACGCCATCATCCTCGATAATGCCGCAACAGCAGTCGAAGACCACTTGCACGCCTAGTCGGTATGACTGCGGAAGGTCAGCTTGTCATCTATAACGACCCTAAGGAGCTTCAAACTCCGCTTTGATGCAATCGCGACTTCACCCACATGGCACAAATCTCCCGAATTGAGGTGAACGTGCCCCTGGAGCCGACGTTCTGATACCCACATGAAATACTGCATGTTGAACCGACTTGCGGTTATTGACGATAACCACCTGCGTCTTATGTTGAGCGAGTTCCAGAGCTCATACAATCCGCCACCGTGCTGATCGGGTGTGCTGCGGTCAGTTCTACCTCGGAAATTAATCCCCCATAGACCTCCAACGCTACGTCATCGGCGAAGCCGACGATCTTAACACCAGGAGGGAACTTTACCGGGCCCATTATTGAACCTTGCGGAACTCCTGGGATTTCTGGAAAAAGCTTTCTAAAATCCGGTACAGGCCCACCGGCAGGCTAAGCCGGTGTAACGAGAGCGTGATGGCATCCCAGCTTGCGCTGTTGAATGCGTTCTTCACATCAAGTGTCAGTGTGTCACTAACGCACAGTATCGAATACTTCGCCTTTTCTGTTGGATCGCTAACTCGTCGGTCTTTACCACCGAGCTAATAGCGTCCAATGTGGACTTACCCTTGCGAAGACAGAACTGATTGCTTGACAGGCCGTCCCTACTGAGTACAGGGTCAGCCTGTTGCGGATGATCCTCTCTAGCGACTTGCCCGTCGTGTCTGTAAGACAGATTGGTACGCCAATGGGTCACCCGGCGTCTTCCCGGCCTTCGACAATTTGGCCATCGCGAGTAACTCTTCGTTCGTCACCGGAGCCACCATTTCAGCCACACCCATATTGCCTTGCGGTACAGGAGGCCAGGGACCTATCCGGGGACCATTTCAGAGGTGAAGAGCACCCTTTGGTCTTGGCCATCACTCCTTCGCATAGGTTGTCGAAACACGCTCTCTCACTGCTCTTGATGGCCTTGTTAAAGGCCAGTTGCGCAGCTCAAAACATTTCACGGTGGTTCGATTTTTCATCCTCAGTACGGGCACGTTGCATCTTTCGTCTAGCCTTGAGGCAGGTTGATCCAAGGGCCGCAATCTCGGCACTTCATTAGTATACCGGGCGTCTGCCATTTCTCGGAGGGGTTTCCTCGGACTGACAGGACTGAACAAACGTTACGTCAATCCATGACTCGACCCCGTTCCTTTCGAACGTGCTAGCGGAGCCATCATTGGAAATTTTTATTTTTTTTGGAAATAAAAACTATTTATTTTGTGGAAAATTTTGTTATTGTTTATTGCTGATATTGATTTATTTATGGAAATTCTTCATTTCTTTCGTGAAACATTTTGATTTCTTTATGGAAAATTCTTCTTTTATAATTGCATTTTTTTTTTTCATTTAAGAGTGAGGACGTGCCCCATTTAGCGTACGATCATTGTATTAAGGCTCGGAAAGAGTGCTTGGAAAGGAGGCTCCGGACAAAAGCTAGGATGTTCCCGATAATTCCTATTCCACTAGTTGGCTCAACGCAAGGGGCGCTCAAGTGCGATTGACAGCCTTTAAAATGTCCAATTAGATAAGGTTCTTGTTCGAAGGAGTTCTGAAGTACATCTTCTGGACCGGCGAAATAGGAACTCGTCTCGTAGTCTGGACGAAAGGCGTGTTGTTGTGCGTTTTGTTCTTCGTTGAAAGTGGCAGATGTTTCAGCTTTGATACTCCTCTCACTGCTCGATCTATAAAAAAGGACACAGACTGGAGTGTGCCAATCACAGAGGGATCACCATTTCGAACTCAGCTTATAAAATTTTGTCGGGTATTCTGTTCAACAGACTGCGACCGCTTGGAGAATCTATCGTTGGTAAATACCGGGCAGGTTTGTTCAAACAAAGTTCTCCGACAAAACTAATAAGGCTAATACGTTTAACCAAAGGAAAACTGACAACGAAGAATCAATAAATATTGATGAAGATGATGTAGACCGTGTTGAAGTAACTAAATAACTTGGTTTAATGGTGGATGAAAAACTGAACTTTAAAGAGCATGTAGACCAGCGGTTCTCAACCTTTCTCTTGAGAGGTACCCTTTCGAACTTTTACATTCATATGCTTTTGCTGTTAATGAAAATAAGCATAATTCATAAGATATATGGAAAACAGATCTGAAAACTAATGCAATATGGGGCTCTCCAAAATGTTGTCTGAAATCTTCTCTGAAGCTTTGCAATTCAGATTAAGTTTAAACATCAAGCTTCCTGTAAGACTTTGATGACCTTTGGAGGCTTCCGAGCCTCTTGAAAATGGGCTTCCGTGCTTCGTGAACGGAACCTTCCAAGCCTCTATAAAGAAGAATTCCGATCCTCTCGAAGGAAGGCTACCAAGCCTCCTGAATGGAGGCTTCCGAGCCTCTCGAAGGAAGGCTTCCGAGCCTCTTGAAAGGAGCTTTCCGGGCCTCTTGAAAGTAAGCTTCCGAGCCTGTTGGAAGGAGGCTTCCGAGCCTCTTGGAAGGAGGCTTCCGAGCCTCTTAGAAGGAGGCTTCCGAGCCTCTTGAAAGGAGGCTTCCGAGCCTCTTGAAAGGAGGCTTCCGAGCCTCTTGAAAGGAGGCTTCCACGCCCCTTGAAAGGAGGCTCTGAGGCCTCTTGAAAGGAGGCTTCGAGCCTCTTGAAAGGAGGCTTCCGAGCCTCTTGAAAGGAGGCTTCAGGAGCCTCTTGAAAGGAGGCTGAGACTTTGAAAGGAGGCTTGAGGCCTCTTGAAAGGAGGCTTTGAGGCCTCTTGAATGGAGGCTTGGAGGCCTCTTGAAAGGAGGCTCTGAGCCTCTGGGAAAAAGGCTTGAGGCCTTTTGAAAGGAGGCTTCCAGGCCTCTTGAAAGGAGGCCTGAGGCCTCTTGAAAGGAGGCGTCTGAGCCTCTTGAAAGGAGGCTTCTGAGCCTCTTGAAAGGAGGCTTCTGAGCCTCTTGAAAGGAGGCTTGAGCCTCTTGAAAGGAGGCTTCTGAGCCTCTTGAAAGGAGGCCTGAGCCTCTTGAAAGGAGGCTTGAGGCCTCTTGAAAGGAGGCTTCCGAGCCTCTTGAAAGGAGGCTTCTGAGCCTCTTGAAAGGAGGCTTCTGAGCCTCTTGAAAGGAGGCTTCTGAGCCTCTTGAAAGGAGGCTTCCAGGCCTCTTGAAAGGAGGCTCTGAGCCTCTTGAAAGGAGGCTTCTGAGCCTCTTGAAAGGAGGCTTCCAGGCCTCTTGAAAGGAGGCTTCTGAGCCTCTTGAAAGGAGGCTTCTGAGCCTCTTGAAAGGAGGCTTGAGCTCTCTTGAAAGGAGGCTTCTGAGCCTCTTGAAAGGGAGGCTTCCAGGCCTCTTGAAAGGAGGCTTGAGCCTCTTGAAAGGAGGCTTCTGAGCCTCTTGAAAGGAGGCTTCTGAGCTCTTGAAGGAGGCTTGAGCCTCTTGAAAGGAGGCTTCTGAGCCTCTTGAAAGGAGGCTTCCAGGCCTCTTGAAAGGGAGGCTTGAGCCTCTTGAAAGGAGGCTCTGAGCCTCTTGAAAGGAGGCTTCTGAGCCTCTTGAAAGGAGGCTTCTGAGCCTCTTGAAAGGAGGCTTGAGCCTCTTGAACGGAGGCTTGAGGCCTCTTGAAAGGAGGCCTGAGCCTCTTGAAAGGAGGCCTGAGCCTCTTGAAAGGAGGCTTCTGAGCCTCTTGAAAGGAGGCTTCCTGAGCCTCTTGAAAGGAGGCTTCCAGGCCTCTTGAAAGGAGGCTTCCTGGAGCCTCTTGAAAGGAGGCTTCTGAGCCTCTTGAAGGAGGCTTCCTGAGCCTCTTGAAAGGAGGCTCTGAGCCTCTTGAAAGGAGCTCTGAGGCCTTTTGAAAGGAGGCTTGAGCCTCTTGAAAGGAGGCTTCAGAGCCTCTTGAAAGGAGGCTTGAGCCTCTTGAAAGGAGGCTTCTGAGCCTCTTGAAAGGAGGCTTCTGAGCCTCTTGAAAGGAGGCTTTCGAGCCTCTTGAAAGGAGGCTTTCGAGCCTCTTGAAAGGAGGCTTCCGAGCCTCTTGAAAGGAGGCTTCCGAGCCTCTTGAAAGGAGGCTTCCGAGCCTCTTGAAAGGAGGCTTCCGAGCCTCTTGGAAGGAGGCTTCCGAGTTTCTTCAAAGGAGACTTCCGACCCTCTTGAAAGGTGGCTTCCAAGTCGCTTGAAAGGAGGCTTCCGGAACTCAGACATTAGTGGAGGCTCCCTTTTCTCATTTCCAATGTATCACTGTCAAAAATGAATAAACTTATGCGGATTTCGCACAGACTCTCTTAGAAATAAATAATTTAGCTTTACTGATGTGTGACAGTTTGTAAATTATTGTTGTTATTGAAACACAATCGAGTTTTTTGCTTTTAAAAGGTAAAAAGGTGCTCTCTGATTTTTAAAATATCCCCCCCCCCAAATACACAGATTTTCCGATTTGCTGTGCATATTCATGAACGAATTTTTATATGGGATTTGACAGCGCATGTAGTCTTAGAATTTGGGGAGACTTGATCCTCTTTCTATGATATCTACTGAACAAACATTTTGTCGAGCCAACCTTCCATTAAATCTGTCAAATCTACACATAAATAGTTGCCTGAAAACAGATGTATAGTTTACTGATTATGGGTCGATTGCACGTTCAGTCTTACAATTATTACAACGAGTTTATTATTTACACAGTAATAAAAACTCGTTGTAATAATTGTAAGTAGCAATTCAATAAATATAATTAAACAATTTTATATTTTATTGAATTTTTTCGCCAAATTTTTGCATGAGTTACAAATGAAGGATCAAGTGTCCCCATATTGACGCAACAACTTGAACTCCAAATATCCTAAAATTGTGATGGAATGTTGAGATTTTGATGATTTTTACAGATCAAACCGTCATGCAGAATCTACCCAAGTAACAATCAGTTACCACAAATAGACATCATTGTCGAACTAACGTTTAATTAAAGTATTCGTAGCTGAACAATATGTAGTACGGAATAACAAATTGGGCAAACATTGTTGACATTTGTAACCAGCTTCTGTTCTGCTTTCAGCTATGTATCTGAACAATACTTTTATAAACGCTACCGACTTATTTCTTTTTAAATCGAAATGTATATTGAACAGCTAGCTAAATACAAACAACTTAAACTTGCAAAGTTTATGCTGTTCATCGTGATGCATATGTTTAAATAATTTGTTTTTGAAGCATCGAACAAACGTTTGAAAACTCTATTACAATCTTCGCACGAGCATGAGTTTATTAAGAAGTCTAATAATTGACGTTATCAGTAAACATCATTGCTTCTGTATCCGATTTCAATTTTGTTTATTTATATAATTTTGAAACGTTGAATAAACGTTTGATAATTCGCTTATTGCAATAACAACAATGGCTTTAGTTCAACGTTGTACGAACGTTTATTCCAGTCTACGTTTTAGCGGACTTATTCCTTTTAAAACATTTTGCACTTTGCCGTTCACTAGAGAATAAATTATTATTTTTATACTTACTTCAGGAATGATAGAAGAAATCTGCAGGAAAAATCTACCTCCATGATGGCAGATGAAAGGCAGCAGCTTTACAACTTACTAAATCAAACAATAACATCAAGACTGATAATTCACTTTTCGGAATGACATAACACTAACTATAACGTCATTGAAATCCTATTAAGCTTTTGTTCGATTGTTGGCAATTTTGTTGAGTAATGACCAACAACCCCATTACAGCTGCTCAACCAGAATTGTTCAACAACGTATGGTTTATATTTCTAATTCAGCTTGGTACTTTCCAAGGTGACAAATATAGCTGATGGTAAACAAGAGGGCTGGGGATTCAAAGGTCGTTGGATCGATACCGGTATCCTGTTCATAATTTATTTTTCATCTTTTTTCCAGTATGTTGAACAATGCCTTAATAAGTGTAACAATGTAATGAAATAAATGTATTTAGAAAAGCATAATTAAAAAAAGCCTAATCAGCGAGTTGCTGACTAGTTGAATTGACATTATGTTTGGTTTTTGAATAAAGTTGATGAATACATATTTTTATCTACTATTTAAGTAGAGTTGAAGAGAGGTTGCTAGTTGTTGTTGAATAAATACTCCATTTTTGGGCGAACAATGCTGGAACAAATGTTGTCATGTATGATAGCATAATTTTTAATCAACGCTGGCTGAATAAATCTGACCAGGCTTCGGAATTCTCGCTCATATGAATAAAAACCGAGGATTGATCCAAACAGCGGAGTGCAATTTTTCCATATTCTCCTTTGAGCAAGTGTTCTCACACAATATTTTATCCGGATAGAATGACGGGCGATAAACTCGCGAGCGCCGGCTTGCCGGATAATTTACTTTTAGGCATTCAAATTCTCCACCTCCCCACTTCTCCAGATAAGTTTTAAAAGCATACCCACAAAAATGTAAGTCCGAGACGGGATTCGAACCCAAAACAATTTTAAAATGTGTAGAGCGCCCACTATAACCACACCACCACACGAACCGATAGAAAGCAACTAGAAAAACTGCTCTATTAAACCTACTTCTTTATGGTGGCGCATAGTCGTATGCAATCAGTTTGGAGAAGCAAAGTAAGCAGCATTTGATTTTCGCGAAACATGGGAAGAGGGATAACAATTTTTCGCACCATCGCTTGTGCCGGAGTTTATCGCACTGTAACTTATCCGGATAAAATGCGTGGTGGAGTGATCAGTTGTCGCGTGAGTGAGTGAGAAATCCGAACCCTGAATCTGACCATACTGATGTTTATTCAACTGGCAATTGTTACTTGGGTATACGGTTGTCAATCCAAATTATAACCCACCACATAAGGATCATTTGTCTAGAGGATCTAAACTAGAAAATACGTAGGAACAAACGCACTTTGGTTCTCCGTAAAACAGGAAAGGATCAAGTCTCCCAAGGAATCAAGTTTTCCCATTTTCCCCTACCCATTGCTCGATTTTATTCAAATAATCGAAAAATAATCGCTAATAATTCCAGAAACATATGCGACTTCACGAATAATTTGAATTCATTCATGGGGAATCTGCCTAATGGACAATGGCCATTTACCTTCCGCTCGCAGTCCATTAGCAGCAAAACTCTTCCGCGAGGAATACAAAAAAAAAGCCAAAAGAAAAACATCCTATTCAAAAACTTGTCTCACCGACCAACCGGTAGGTAGACAATGACAGCATGTTACTAAACAAAAAATAAATAAAATGTATGCTACTTACTTTGCATAAATTATGCTCCCGTATGGACCACGAAACCCCGAATGCTGCTCCCATCACAAACCGAGGCATAATGTGTGGGACGGCGACAAACAATGCAATCCCAAAAAAATGCCAACCACAGACCGCTGGTATGATAACGAATCGAAAGGGCGCGGATGAAAAAAGGATTAAATTTATTCAGGACGGATCTCGTTAACCGTGTTCGTTAGGTTTTTGTTCGCCTCATTATCCATTCAACTTTCCATTGATTGATACATGAGATTGATTGATATATGTTACGCACGATAGACTTTTTCGTATTTTGCTACCTTATAAAGGTAATACAGTGGGCATGTCACTGACGTAAAAGTCATTGTTTCCTGTTTACTCAAAGAAATATAATCGAATTAATGACCCTGACGGTGACATTTAGTCCGAGCCAGGAAATTTAAAGGTTTATTGCAACGGTGCGATAAAAAAACTGTCTACCAAATAAATAGCTAACTTGAATCATTGAACCTGATAATTTTCAAAAAATGAAGAAAAAAGCTTGATTATTCGGAGTTGAAACCATTTAAACGGTAAGTCATTCACAGAGCAAGGACGGTGATAATTCATTTTTATGTAATTGTGAAAAGTCGACAAACATCCAACACAGGCATAATTATTCGTAATCGTGCCACGCGAAATTACATCAGCCCACCAAGTATGCTAGTACTGAAAGTGATAACAATACACCCAACCAGAAGATGTTAGATTTTATTATAATTCTGAATAAGAACCCATCGAAATTTGAATAAGAACTGAGCAAATGGATTCCTATACAAAACATATGAGATCTAATACAGGTATTGTAAAAAAGCCTGCAAAATTGTACGATATACAATACTTGCCTAAGAATCTAGCAGTTTCGCACATGCCTGATTCCTATACAGGTTTTTGTAGGTTTTTATACAGGATTGAAGAAAAAGACAGGTGCTGGTTGGGTGTATGAATATAATCCGACTTGAAGTTTTGAGATTGAATTAGGCATGAGTGTATCTAATTGTGTTTGTAAGGGGTTTCCGAGTTTCTTTAAAACGGTTCTAAAACAACCATTTCCTGCGAGACAAAAAGGTGTGTTCTATAATAGTAAACTTATCGATTATGTGAATGAAATGATGTTTCATAAATTCTGTGAGAACTGACCGAGAACATTGAAAATGTTGTAATGTTTTAAAACTATTACCGCTTGAACTTATGTGAATATTTGTAGCTTTGAGGTTTTTATTTTTTTAAGCGAAATGATATTGAAGTAAATTTAGAAGTTAGTATTCATTTTTATAAATGAGTTAAATCAAAAAGCAAAAAATTCTACACTGGTCCATTGGGTGTTGTGTAAATGTCTTGTTCCTTGTCGAATGCTAGGTGTAATATGTTCAGTCTGTGCGACCTCTGGTCGAAGACGGTGATTCTGTCTTTTTTCTATAAATAGCTTCTGATTTGGTTTTCCGCTTTAAATCAATTTATTAATTGTAATTTTCGGAGTTTTTTTTTCATTTTGGGTAAAATAATTTGCAAATTTGTGTGTTTAAATGTAAGAGAAAGCAATGTAAGAAGCCTTCGACATGTTAGCTTTAAGAAAATTCAAACCCCCTTGTTAAATTATTTTCTTACTACGCTGTCAAGTCACGCAGGCTGCCATAGCCGGTAGATTACCCTTGTGCTCGACATTGCCCCGTGCTACGTCGGCTGTTTGAGATTCTTGTTCTCATTTCAGTTTCTTTGCGCTAGTAGATTACGGCAGCTATGACAGACTTGTCTCATTTATTTGCGTTACCGAAACAGTATCACTGGCATAGGACCGGATTTGTATGACCAACTCAATAGTGTTGAATGCTCCACATACTGTCAAATTGATGTATACACATTAAAATGCTCTTAATACATTTTTGTGATTTCCAAAATAATTACTGCTTTTTGGAATCTTGGCATTTGTTGAACCATAAATAGGCTGGTCTAGATTCCGGATGGCCGGCCAGATCGAACAACAAGTCCACGTCTAGACAGAAAACAAAAGTCATCCACAATTATCAGCTGAAACTAGAACCCGTGGAAGATTTCCGTAACCCCTTGAAATGCAAACAAATATTGCGTCAGCCAATTTGGAATCGATAGGATGAGATGCACTGACCACAGTGCGATAATTAACGCTGTTTATACAAACAATCCATAATCGTTTTCGATTACTGTGAGTGAGCAACTTTTTTTAGCCTCTCACGCACAACAAAGTTGCACGGAAAGGTCACTATTTCACTCCGAAAACTATTCATCGTTTGGCTCAACTCCACGAAATAAACCGTGTCCGTTTTCATGTGGTGCAAAACATGTACACGCCAAAACATAAGACAACTTCTTGAACAGTACTTACTAGCACTATGAGGTTTATTCTTATCAATCACTGTGCTCGTTGAAATTTCTGGAGCAAGAGAAAGGCGAGGTACGACATTTCTGATTTCCATAAATATCAAATTCTATGGTTGGCCCATAGCAGTCGTTGTCCTGCATAGTAGGCGAAAATGCGCGTTGTGAACTGCTCATGCTAAATTTGCATAGGAATCTTAAGGACAATCCTTACTCGCGTTTTCGGGGGTACGCCATTGAATACGGAAGCAACGCACAACTCTCATTTTTACTATTTCACACATGCTGCGACGCAGCAAAGCTGAAATATCAAAAATGACAGTTGTGCGTTGCCTCCCCATTGAGTGGTGCGCCCCCAAAAATTAATTTTACTTTTTCACGATTTTCTCAACTTTACTCGAGATTTTTGCAGGAGGAAATATCATATAAGTCCGTCGGGAACTATAACAATCATATCTGATGTTGAATGATGATGTTTTTTGTATTGCAATTGCAAAGGCAACTCCGGCCTTAGTCTGAGAATAAATAAATAAATCTGCTGAAGAAATAAGGAAAATCCATCTAGCCATTTTCGAGCTATGCGGATACAAACCCAGGACATTTCATTTTTATTTATAAAGACGATCGATAGATTTTAGCTAGACGTGGAATACTTGAAATTTATTCCGATCAGTTACTGCACCCAATACGCGTCCAAAATCTACCGCCTACACAAAAGTTTTAATTAACATATTGTAGATGTGATTTAACAAAGGAACCACCACTAGGTGGATTAATTAGGGACTTTTTAGTTTCTTTTTTGAAGAAACAATACAACGAATAAAGCGATGGATGATGCGCGAATGGTAGATATGTCGTGGTTTGCAAAAAATGTGCACCCAAAAATCATCGCTAGGAAGTAGCAGTGTCAAGATCAACCGACTGCCACAGGTCATTCGTCTTGTTTAAATATATTATTTGTGTACACGCCTCTGTGATTTACCTCGAAAAATATCACTGGTGGTAGATTGTGCTGTGGACGAAGTGTCTATCATCTACCCGATGGCGTGATTAATAGGGATGTTACGAATTTATTCTCTGTGTCAGTGTTAAGATAAGATTTTAAAAAAGACTTTAGAAAGGGTTGAGAGCCGTTTGGATACACGTGCAGACCTTCATGCCTAAAGGGAATTCTTGGATAAACTGCAATGGAAAAGTTGTTGAACTCTCATCCAATTCAATTCTATGGACCACAGTCAAAATAAAAGAATAAAAATAAAGCAAGCGGCTCTCGAGAAGGTTAAGGCCTAAACATCAGACAATTCTTGTATGGACTGGGATGCATATTTTTTCTATATCGGTAGGGATGAGTATTTTCTAATTATTATAAAAATTGGAAAACGATCCGTTGCGCTTAATATTTTACTTGCTCAAGAGAAGCTTAGAAAATGAAAAGATTCTGGATCATTGTATTTGAACGACGTTGGACACCAAGTCCTTCAGAAACATAATTCCTAGTTGCAAAGTCGAACTCAATACAGAAATCCCTTTCCTCTCCAACAACGAAATATTCTCGCTACGCCACTTATTTTCCAGATGTGCTATCGTTTTTAAAGAAATCTGATTATGTAACTGATGAAAGACATGATGTAATGTGCATTTCAATGTTTCGATACGGTGATCAGCATAGCATTTTTAGCAATGAAAAAACCACCATTTAGCCATTTCACACATAAGAAACCTAAATATATTTTTGAGCATCTTTTTACATAAGTGGTAATATAACTGGCTTGATGGTCATATGGCTACCGCTTCTGCCTTATACGTGGGTTCAATCTCAGGCCCGTTCCATTCCGCCTACTATGTATCTTTGCATATATTTCTCATGTTCTAGCAATCGCTAGAACTGAAAATGAGCTTGCATACCGATTCCATCTTCTATCCCTATACCTAAAACTTAATTAGTTCTAGCAGGTAATTGTTAGAATTCGAAATGAGTGAAAAATAGCACGTTTCGACATCCAATTAGAACATACCACCCTTTCATTCCTATTACATTGCCAGCCCGTTTACCAAGACGAACCTTTGACATAGAGCCAAACACCCAGCCAGATTCTAATAAAAATCCGTAGGAGCTCATGGCGAGTGCAAAAGTGTTCTCGGCTTACAGTGGGCGAGTGATTGCATCATCAATTTCTTTCCATCCCCGATAGACAGTGAGACCGTGGCCAGCGCCGTTATCGACCTTTCAGAATATTAGAGCTCTCGGACTGTGCACACTGAGGTTGGAGAGCCAATACCATGCTCCCATCCATTGGTTCTTTGTGCAATTTGGATTGCTCTGGTCAACCACGGAGTAGCAACTATGAAATGCACAGTCATAATGCTCATGCTTATAACATAACTGGTAATCCTCCAGGTATATTTTTAGCTAACGCTTCATAGCAAATTTCTTCTCCCGGAACTCTGGAAGATTCATTTCTGGGACTCTGAAATTTATGGAACTCCGCCTCCTGCGATTCTTTCTGCAGAAGTTCTGGGGATTCAAGACTCCTCTAAGAATTCGGGAGTTCTCACACTCATAACTTTGAGGAATTACTCCGCCAAGAATATTGGATTCTTTAGTTCTGAGAAAATATCCTCCCAGAAAATTTGCGGAATTCCTTCTTTAGCAATTCTGGGAAACTCGTATTTCAAGAATACAGAGTTATACCTTCTTTAGAAGTTCTAGAGAATTTCTACCCAGGAGTTCTGATCATTTATAGCTTCAGAAATCATGGGGAATTCTTCCTCCAAGGATTTGAGGACTTTGGCCCTTGCAGACTTTCATTTTTCTTAGATTTTGGGCAATTTCTCTAGGACTCTAGGAAATTTCTGCTCCATGAATTCTGGGAAACTGATTTTCCAATTCTTGGATCTTCCATCTCGAGGAATTCTGGGGATTTCCTTCCTCAGGAGTTCTGAGAACTTGTCCATTCAGTAATATATTTTGGAGAATTTCTCCTTCAGTAATTCTAGAAATTCATTATACAAGAATTGTTAAATAGTCTAAGATTAGTATTTTTGGAGAATTTCTCCTTCAGAAACTCAAATGTCAACGCAGTGTTCCATCTCTTTGATTTTAATTCATCGCCAGCTATTCTACAACGACTTTTCGCCGCATACTTTCGGGGCACAAATTAACACAAAAACTTAATATTTATATGTCCTGCTTAATTGTTCTGATGAGTTTCTTATGTGTTCTGATTGTATTATGTATTATGAGCATATTTTACTTATGTTTGTACATTAGATTCAGGGGACATTTTTATCCTTATAGTCCTTGAAACATCAGAAATAAAAAAGAAGAAATAAATAAATAAATATTTCTCCTAGAAGAATTCCTTCTAAACAAATTCTCCTAAATACTCATTTAGGAATTCTAACCCTCCAAAGGTCAGAGCAATTCCTCTTGCACGAATTTTGTGGAATCCCTTCCCCAGAAATTATTTTTAAGTAATTTGGAGCAATTTATCCTCCGAGGATCCCGGCAAATTATTAACCTCATCCTAACTCTGGGGATTTTCTCTCTCACGAATTATGAGGATATTTTCTCCTATGAATTAAATGAAATTTCTTCTCCTTGTATTCTGGGGAATTCTTTCGATAGGACTTTCAAAAAGTTCCTTCTACAAGAATTCTAGTGACATTGTAGGGGGAAGGTGGTTTATACTCCCAGTTTTTAATTCACTCCAAGAATTCTTTATCTATGAGTTTTAGGGATTCTCTTGTCCAGAAATTCTGAGGAATGAATAATACGTGTCCCAGAATTTCTGTATGGGAAACCCGTTAGAAAATTGCGTTCACGCCGCCGCCGCACAGTGGCGGGCCCTCATACAAATCCCGGACAAAACCTGAGATTCCGTTCAAAACTTCACCACAGAATAACTTTGAAATGTTGAATTCATTTTGTTGATGTTGATGAAATGTTGAGTTCATTTCATTTTGGTTATCCGACATACTTTATGTTATCCTAGGGCTTCCGCAAGCCCAGGCCCTAGGATCTAGAACAAAGACAGCGTCCTCATTCTAACATTGCACCAGTCAATTTCCCGCTTTGGCGCAGCTATGCGCAATTCACCACACTAACCACCGGAAAGTAGACAAAAAAAATAGATTTTAATACATAATACCAGATCTTTTCGAATCTTTCCCAAAAAAGTTTAGCTAAATTTCATTTTCCCATACATATTTGTTCGGGAGACACTTTACGGAATGAACTTCAACAAGACACCAAAAATTTAATTTACAAGCTACAATCAAAAAATTTTGGAACTAGTTCATGTAATATATATGTTAAATTAAAAAAAATATGGGCTGAACGAAAATCACTTAAAAAATTTGAAGTTTTGTCCGGCTTTGTCCTGTGGAAGCACAAAATACTTATTTTGGAGGAGTTGATATTTACTATCAGTGCGAGTGTGAAGGAGTTCGGCCGTATGACATACTATTTTTTTGTACAAACATCGAATTTTTTTTTAGCATTTGGGAAAAGCTTCTTAGTTGTCAACTAAGCGTGATTAAGCAGGACGGTAGGCCACTCCTCCCGGGATGCTTCCAAATACCAGCCTATCTCATTGACCTCTCTGGTGAGAGGCTGGTCACCGGCTCCGACTTCATCGAATTAAGGGACGTCCAGAGCAGCTTCGAGCAGGGTAAACACGCATACTTAGTATCCCTCGATATCTCGAAGACATTCAACCGTACGTGGACGCCGTAAGTGTTGCAGCAGCCAAGCGAATGGAGACTCATGGGCGGCTCTTTTCAAGTCTTGATGGACAATAAGTCTTTTGGGACCTAGCAGGAGAAAACACGTGCGCCCTAAGGGTTGGTTATTGTGGTCGCACTCTTCTTGGTCACCGGGGTGTTTCGAATCCTTCAACCTAACATCTACATCTTTATTCAGACCGACGACATCCTTTTGGTTGTCATTGAAGGAACAACTGGGTTCGGATTAAGGCACAATCCGCCGTTTGCGCCGTTTTCGATGGCGAAATGGCCACTCTCGTTAGAGTTCTCCGTAACGTGACTGCCAGCAAGTGCCTGTGCCTGTGGGTATGTCTGTCGTGGAAGACACCGATTGTCCGGTCCGAGAATCAAGTTGGGGGAACTAAATGTCTCCAACCGCTAAATCCTTAAAGTGCTTGGTGTCTTTATCGATCGTTTTCTATCCTTTCTTCCCCACTCCCGTGGGGTTAGGGTCAGCTGAAAAATCAGTGTAATTTAGTCCGAACACTGTCCAAACCCCATGCAATCAATAACAGCCACCTTCTCTTCGGCTTGGAACTAACCTGCCTTTACCCATCGTAACCTCATCCAAACCCTGTGGCCGACCGGCCATCACCTACTGATGTCACCTGTGCCGAAATAGGCATGCTGCCATTCCGCCGTCGTCTGCTGTCCATCTGCTGCATTCGCCTCCAGCACATCCGGAGATCATAAGATCCCTCTCCTTATTGAAGGGTATCGAATCTTGCCCACGATGGCCAACGCCGGTCTTCCCCTCTCCTCTTCACCCTAGCAGCACACAAGTTGCACATAGGTTGCTGCAACACCAGATTCAGTCACAGTTAAGCTGCTGCAACCATTTTTGTCTACCTTGTGCTGCTCGGGCACCCCCCTCCCCCGCAGCGTTGTCGCATAGGAGACAATTCAGAGACACTGTGAAGGTAGGTGGCAGAACACCCGCATAGCGATTACAGAAACTATGAACATGAGTCTACGGATTGCTCGGTTTCAAGCCGTCGAGTTGGAATCGGGGTCACCTCCCAGTATTTGTAATACACCTTCCCCACCACTGCCGCGGCTTCCACCACAGCCATATACCCATCGAGGATACCGCTTTTGGTTCTGACCGACTGGAGTGTCATCTACGCGCGACAGAACGAGCAACCTAAGCGCCCCTGGGCTTAGATCATTATCGCCAAACAGCACCAGCCTAGCGATGACTGTTCCCCTGGCGGACACAAATACATGGATTAAGAAGGCTGCTTGGGAAGATTTGGATCGCTGCTGGAGTTCCACAATTTGATTGGTGGCAAAATCTGGCCAATACGACTCCTGTTCTCCTGTTCTGGCTGCAATCAACGACTCACCTCCGGAGGACAGAGACTCATTCATCGTTCGGATTTTCGGATCATCGGGAGTTGGTCACCACCTTGGAAGAGGATTATCATCCATACAGTTATCTATGTCTTTTGAAATATACACGCGTCCAGCTTTCAATCACTATTTAAATTTTTTATATTTTCAAAATGTTTAGCTCCAGTGTTGCTTGTTAACCATTTCTGTACTGCTTTTTATTTTGCTTGCGGAAGGTCCCCAGGTTGGACCTGAGAGTCGCTGATTCAAACCCTTCTCTTTGCTAGAGGTGCACCATTAGCCCTGGAAACATTTACGATAAGTGAAGATCTGACCCCATCCAGGTCGTAGCCGGTGTTGGACAAGGGTGTATTCTATCACCGCTACAGTTGCTCATCGTAATCGACAAGATTCCGGTAGGTCCGATTGACCAACTTCACAGTAGGTGGTCCATCAACGGAGAATGTTGAAAGCTTCCAATATCTTAGTAGCCAAATGGCGTCAGACGGCGGTCATAAGGCAGGAAAATGCTGTCTTTACAAGTTTAAGACATTCCTAACTCTAACGTAAAATATGTGCTGATATACGCTAGTGAAACATGGTGTGTATTAGTGAAGAACACTCAGCAGCTATACGTGTTCATCAATAGATGCCTGCGACACATAATTTGTGCCTTGAGGCCTCACAACTGGATCTCAAACAACGAGCTCTATCGTCGTGGTCGCCTGAGACTGATAGCAACTGAAATTCTGGAACGGAAGTGGGACTGGGTCGGTCTCATCTTACGTAGGGGCGGAAACGAAATTCGTAAACAAGCACTATACTGTAACCCATCTTGACATCGCAGGAGAGGCAGACCCAGAGCCAGACCAAGAAACGGAAAAAGAAAAATAAACCACGTTCTGATCGAAGTTACCTTCTTCACCCACATTACGAACGTCCGCACTTACCTGCTGAGCGAATAATGAATCCGTTCACTACCTCTTTGCAGTATGTCTGCGCTTAAAACTATTGAACGTGTACAGCACGCGTCGAAGTCGAGTACCGCGGCCACTTCCAGCGACCACTTGCAGCAACTGGAAAAGACACTTCCAACGAAAGAGCAGCTAGCTTTTGCAGATGGCCGGTGACTGGGAGGGAGCTCTCGATACTACGCATCAAATCAAATAAATACTGTCGACATGCAACAAGTAAAATTTCAATAACATTAAAAGTAGGTGTTACCTGAAAATATCAAATTTGGTTTTGTGTGTAATTGTTGTTATATTGCTTTAGAAAATTGCCGAGAGTTTTATTTTCGACTTACTCTGACAGCTAGATTTCGACTCGGCTTGCCATACACATTTTTCATCTGTTTCTCCTACCAGGCCGGATAGATAGTCGAACCAGCATTCGTAGCACCGCAACCACTGCACTAGGCACATTTCCTCCGGATCAAAGAACCGACGGGTGCAACGGCGAATGTGACTGGAGTTGGTGGAGGAGAAGTACACAGCATGGACGAGATTGTTACAATACCGTACGGGCGTAAACGAGGCACAATACAGACGGGCGAGGCGCAAACAAAACTCGAATTTCCGAGAAAAAAATAACCAGCAGGAAGATCGTTACGGTACTGTGAAATGATAGAGCAAGTTGCACCCTTTATATAATGGTCACGTGCCACAGCCTCACATGTGCAAGGGCATAAATGGGAACCTTCTTACGAATGAGCCAGAAGTGATCCAAAGGCGACAGCACTACGAAGAGCACAGGAGGAAATTTGCCAGCTGTAAAACACCAAAGCCCCTGAGGTTGATCAACCACCAGGAGAGCTACTTATACTCTGCGATGAAGCACTAGCTAGGGCACTGCACATGGTAATCTGGGCCTATTTAAAAAAAAACCTCCCTAGAAGAAATTTCTAGAAATCTTAATTTGATATTTTTAGTTAGAAAATTTCAGAATAATCCATATTTGAATTAATTGATATCCTCAAAATGGCTTTTAAAAAATCGTTCAAAAAGTGGTACAAATAATTTTTAACCAGCTTGTATTTGTTGTCATTATTACAATTGATTTGTTCGCCAAACTGACTTAAGTATGTTATTTTGTATGGCATACTATATGTTTTTTTATGAATTATAAATGTGGGATTTCACGAGGATTACACGATCGAAACGACTTCAATCTTTTTATTAGGAGGGGGTTCGGTTGTAGGCACCGTTTGGTTATGGGCACCCCTATGTATCTTTTGACAGATAAGAGATGCTGTCATTCTGACAACCGTCATTTGTTTGCTATAATAGCATGATGTTTTGTGCTCAATATCAAACCGGATGGACATCTCTACTTTGAACTAGAAACAAATAAATTTTTTGTACAAGAAAAACAACACGATAGTTTTTTTTACCTTTTTCAAAGTGTCATAAATTAAAGGATTTAATTCAAAAAGTGAGTTCTAATGCGTATTTACACAGTAAATTTAATCTATTTTGAGGCCCAATGTCGATTACCATCAAAATTTTAGGGCGATTTTTTTTTCTTCTCGTTCCAAAACGGCTGCGAAATTCGGTTGTGGGCACCTTTATTGGTTCGGTTATGGGCACCCTCATTTTATTGATAAATCATTCAATATCGTTTTACTTGTCCTTAACTTATTTTAATAACGTTTTAAGGCAGTTCTTATAATTAGTTTGACATAATTGTTCGAAATAATGAGTTTATTTAATATGTTTGTTCTTTGGGCATGTCTAGTCATTATACACACACTTTTGGAACAAAGCGTTGACCGATTTGCTTCCAACAAGTTGCATTCGACGGGAATGCTTTCCCATTGTTTCCTATTGAAAATTGGTCAGATCGGACTAGGGTGGTCTAACCGGTAGTACCGAAACCGGTATTACCGGCCAATTTTGGGTACCGAAAATACCGGTATTAGAGACGGAAAATACCGGTATTTTCGGTATTGAAAATTTTGCTGTCAGTATAAAAAATCTGACTTTTTCTGCAATGAACATTGTTGATATCGTCCAGAATTTTCCCGCATTGTATGAAATTTTGAAAACGGTACGAGAAGTATTAGGCTAGATGTACCAGTTGTGGCTATAGCACCAGTTTTCGCACTAGTGCTTTATTTGCCAAATGGCCAATCAAATCACCGCAAACCAAGTTCATATCGATAAAGCATATTCATATGATACGATAACACCTTTGATTTCCTCCAAAACAAGCAAAGCATAATTGTAAAAATTGATTTTGCTTAATTTTTGACGTCCTTTGCACCAGTTGTCGCACTAGTGGTCCCTATTTGGCCAGTCCCATAAGAAAACAATGGGATTTGCCAAATAAGGAACCAAAATTAAGAATAGTGCCACAACTGGTGCATGCGTTCCTATTATGGATTAATCAATTTCGAGGATAATAACAAATTTTATTGTGGTTTGCATAGCTATTATAAGGAGCAGGAAGTAAAACCTTTCGCTTGATATATAAAGTCCACCCACATGCCTTTTACTTATTTTTTAAAAATAGTTGTTCTTATGTATGGCGACAATTGGTACACCCACCCTAGTTCTTTTCCGTACATCACCAATGAAAAACGATTTTCTGCAAAAAATTGTCCGTCCTGAATTCGGAAAAGAATTTGAATTAGTGGCTGATGTCAAGGCACGCTGAAATAATTCAAGCCCTCGAACATGTTCAAGCTGTTGTGGAACTACTGCTATGTGAATTTTGCACTCTATATGAAGCCGACGCGACGTGTCGTTCCAATTTACCAATTCAATTCCAAGCCACAGATATTTACACCACTATTTCGATGCTTTTTCCATAGAATGAATCCAAGAGAGACGATCCAAATACGCCGATCTTTTTGCTTTTTTGAATAATTCTGCCGTGAAGCAATTAATCAGAAACGATTTTTGCTTTTCTTCAAGGCATCCAGAGCTACTATGATTAAGCATGCGTATGGGATCTTGATGCGTCTAATCATTCCTAATGCGATCGTTGAAACTGAGACAACGATCATACCTGACGATCGGTCCGAATTGGATGCCTTTCGATTAAAGAACAACTTGTGAAGAGACCGTAGCATAGAAAAACACTTGCCTTGCTGGTGGCAAATACGGGATCCCTACATATATGTATACATATATTGTATACAATCCGTAAGGAATTCCCCTATTATGAATCGGAAGGGATTAAGGGCAAGTATTTGACACTGATTTTCGACGGTCTTGGAACCATTCGTCCTACTTCGGTTGAACCAGAGAGGGCATTTTCAGTAGTTGGCAACATTGCTAACAAAATCCAATGCGGATTGGGAGATGAGTCGCTCAGTATGTAATGTCTACTTTTTCGCTTTGCCCAGCTCAACAAGCAATGATTTTGAAGTTTGTCAACAAATATTGTTTTTCATCCAGAAGTCCAAATCAGAAGTTTTTCTTT
Organism: Armigeres subalbatus; assembly: GCF_024139115.2. Classification (NCBI taxonomy): domain Eukaryota; kingdom Metazoa; phylum Arthropoda; class Insecta; order Diptera; family Culicidae; genus Armigeres; species Armigeres subalbatus. Next base: position 344,635,012 of record NC_085140.1, on the reverse strand, counting down.
TACTAGCTGAAATTTTCACAAAAACCGGTATTTTACCGGTATTACCGGTATCGACTCCATCAAAAACCGAAAACCGGTATTTGATGAAAATGGTCAATACCGACCACCCTAGATCGGACTATGGGATCAAAATTTATGGCCAAAATATTATTTTTTGAAATGAACGAGAAAGGCACTATTGCCGCTAGGGTGATTAATCAGGATTTTTTTTGACTGTGATGCATACCAATAAAACGTAAATCAATGAAAAATTAAAACCCATTTACCTAAAGTGCTATTTTAGACCTTTCTTATGTGATTTTTTTCAACATCCTCCTTAATGCACCGAGGGAGGCATCATCACTGCTAGGTGAATTGATTTGAGTTTTTTAGCGTCTCCTGGCTTTTAGAATGAATAAACTATTCCTTGTCTTTAAATCTGGGTGGTTTTTATTCATGCTTCTTTATTTTTAGCTAAGTTTTCAAGGGTACCCACAACCGAAACACGAAATGAAAATGTCCAAAAATGTCAAATTTTCTAAATTGTCAATATTTTCTGAATCGATGAAATCATATTAATTTCTTTGCTAGTAGTAAGGTTATAAGTTTAGCTTTCGATTGCTATGCAAATGTCGACATAAGATCAACCAGGGCCAAAGTTATGGACCAAACACAAAAGGGTGCCCACAACCGAACCTCCTCCCCTATAATTGCCAGATGCTTTCAGCTTGGCATCCGAACCGAAACTACATACAACCATGAGGAGTACAATTCGTAGTAGCTTATAGTAATAAAGTAGAGGTATTGTAGCAGGGGTGTTCAATAAAATCCTCACATGAATAATAAAGGTTTTTAAATGAAATAGTATAAAATAATTATTTTAATCGTCTCGTCTGTGAAGCATCAAAGTAGGCTTGCAAAAAAAAAGAAGGTTGGGAAGTGAAAAAAGTGCTTGTGCAAATTGAGTCATCTGTTTTTTTTTCTGTTCGAATATTATGTGCGGATTGTTGCTTTCAAAAAGAATCTACACGGAAAAAAGCAGAAATCACGTTTGCATACTCTGTCTATCGAAGAGATCGTCGCCTCGAACAATAATTAAAAGTACAAGGGTTGTTGTCCGAACATTTTTGCAAGATTTTGAAATCAAAGAAAACTTGTATCCGTCGGTCATCTGTGGAACATGTCGCGTGGCGTGCGTGGAGTACAGCAAGGGAGGCACAAGGGTCCCGAAGATTCACAGTTACAATCTCAAAAATTCAATCGTCACACGATCACAGGGTATGTGCAATTTGTGACGCAGTCAGTACACGAGAGGGTAAAAGCAATTTACCAGGGTTTGAATCCAAGAAACTCAAGCACGGGGTACCGAGATCTAGTCCAGACACAGAGGGTAATGGTGGATATGAGGCGTTGGAAATTTGTGAAACATGTAACAGCAAATACTTATGGAAGAGGAAAAAATTAGAAGGGATATGTACAAGACATGACCGCCCGACGGAAACTACGTATAACAGTTTGGTGCATTGAGGAATGTAGAGCATGAATATTATACGATATCATGAACGATAACTTGTAATACTATCGACAGACATATGATTTCTGTACAGTGATACACGTACCATGTTGTACGCGTACAGCAGCAGGATGACACACATATTTTTTTACCATTCGCTGTGTTACTATTGTATTATCTGTATTACATACAGATTTTTCTTACAAAATAATAAAAAATTATTTTCCATTTTTACATGACCTGTAAATATATTAATAAAATGTAAATACATACTTCGTTAAAATCCGGCCTTTTGCTGATTATTTTAAACATTTTTATTGTTGTTTAAAACACACTTGGTGAATTTTCGATTGATGTAAAAGAAACACTACTATCTGTAAAATTGCTAAAAAGTTAATTTATCGTTATCAAAATTATTTTACCAATATGTACAGCTTTTTTATGATTATTGGGATGGACAATAGACTGGCCCAGGAAACAAAAAGTTGTCAAATTCCACGGGGCACCCCCCAGGATTGTGTCTTTGGATGAGAAAATCAATCTCTGAAAATTTCAGCTCAATCGCTTGTTGCATAAGCTGGCGCATTTGATTTGAAGTTTGTATGGGGATTTCAGCCAAAATGTATAGGAAAATACACCTCCATCACTTATTCGATCTGGAAATTGGTTCTGATTGCTCGATTGACCTCAGAATTGCAAAAACGGCAGTTGGTATGCTACAGAACAATTTCACAGAACATTGTATGATGATTAAATGAACTTTTATATAGGTTTCGGCTGATGCGATTCGATAAAAAAACCCAAAAATACACAAATCAGCTCCTAATAAATCAGCTGAAAATTATATCAAAGTTCATTTAATCATCATGCAATGTTCTGTGAAATTGTTCTGTAGCATACCAACTGCCGTTTTTGCAATTCTGAGGTCAATCGAGCAATCTGTACCAATTTCCAGATCGAATGAGTGACGGAGGTGTATTTTCCTATACATTTTGGCATAAATCCCCATACAAACTTCAAATCAAATGCGCCAGCTTATGCAACAAGCGATTGAGCTGAAATTTTCAGAGATTGATTTTCTCACCCAAAGACACAATTCTGGGGGGTGCCCCGTGGAATTCCACAACGTTTTTTTCTCCCCATAGTAATCTGGGCCAGTCTAATGGACAAAAATCGCAAAATCCCTATTTACGCCCAAAAAATCCCTATTAAAAACGGTTCCCGCTCCAATCGTGGAAATTCTTCGATATGCAAAATTTTCTTAACTAGTCTACCAGGCATTGTCCGTTGTCTTACAAAATATGTAAGTATTTATTTATTATTATATTCTTTATTATCGTGATTTAAAAAAAAAATAGTGTACAATCTGAACATTCTTCGGATTTTAAAGGCGTTTTCCTAACTTTGTAGATCTTTGCTGATTTAAGGATACTCCAAAAGGATTGCTCACATTTTCTGATATCCCATTTTCTTAGATTCTAGAGCTTCGATTGGATCATTGCCATGACCTTAACTTTACAGAATATCTTCCGACACGTTTTACTCCGTAAATCATACAAGTTCTTAATATTCCCACATTCTTTAAACCCTCCCGGGTAATAAAATACTTCAGATTCAGTTTGACAATTTCAATTTTCGTTGATTTTTAGTACATATACGGAAATGGCGAAATGGCCTAGATTCTCAAAAATATTTAAACCTCCATTCTCCAAGTTCAGTAGACCCTCTAGAGTGTCCCAGATTTCTTTTTTCGGCTCTGGACCATTTTTTTAATCCAATTTCTTACGAATGCCATAGCTTATCCAGAATTTACAGATTCATCATGTGGTAATGCGGGACATTTTCCGGGCAATTCGGATCAAGCAGACTGAATCCAGGACAGCTCTGCATAATCCGAGAAGTCTGGACACTTTATGTTAAAATTAGTAAAACGATTGATGGAGATATCTGTGCTGTTAAGTATTACTTACACAAATAAATTTTCTAATTCTTTTTGATCGATAATCAAATATAAAACACTTGAGAAGTGTTCTTGTAGGCGATGAAATATTCATTTAATTGTTGGGAAATAATTAGTTTAAAATATAAATAGAAAATATGTTGACGTTTCCTTTTTATAAGAAATATTTACAAGAAACTAAGAAAAACGATCAGCGTTCCAGACTTGTCTGAAAATCAGAATTCAAAAAAGCTGATAATGGCAAAAGGAAAATCATTTAAGGTCATCAATTATAACCAGAACAAACAGTTACAATATTTTACAATATGCCTACTGAACGTATCATTTAGTAAATTTAGTGAAATGATGTGGCATATAAATTTCTAAAATAAGTAGTTTGAATCAAAATGGAATATAAAAATATATCGCCGACGAACACGTTAATTGGTCGCTTTCATATTCCAACAAGAAAAAATACATTTTTCTTATTATGTTTTAACGTCAATGATGGGTAGTGACCGCAACCAGATGGCGCCATTGTTTGCGTTACTAGCATTGCTTGCATTCAAATTTGCTTTGCACTGTACCTGTAACGTTGTATACAACGGGCGCAGAGCAGGGTACGTATCAGCGTAGAATCATCATTGCTTGGGTAATACCACCGTGATTCTGGGTGACAGATATATGATTTTATGTTGTACAGTGATTTTCGCATCATATATCTGTCACAAGTATAACTTGTAACTTGTACGATAACTCATAATATTATCTATGTCACTGGATTCTCAAACTGTTGGATTCGACTTAGTATTAACCAATGCATCTCTACGTTAATTGCCTACATTTTGGATATTAAATGCTTTTAATGTCGAATTCGTTTTTAAAAAGTTCCAACCTAGGTTGGAACCAGTTCCAACCTAAGTGCTGTCAAAGTGTTTTTTATTCGCTCAGGTTGGAACTAGGTTCGCACTAGTTCCAACCCCAAAGCTGCCGGGTTCGCACTGTGTTGTTTCACGGTTTCGCACCGGGTTCACCAATACATCTGTACTTCAACTGTCAAAACCACGTGGGTGGGTGGGACTGGGCGGAATAAACAAGCAGAAGGGAGAAACTGTTTATTAAAATAAAATGCGCGCTGAAAATCTTTTTTTTTTTGAGTTTTGTGATATTTGTTATTGTAGTTCTAAATTAAATTAATCCGGTACTGGTGTCTAGATTAAATTTTAAAATAATTGTTTGGGAAGTTATGTATTCATAAGTTCATTCAGGTTTTCCTGACAGATGGTGTCCTAAATTAGGTCGGTGGATAAAGTTATGTAGTTTGGAAATTCCCCTTGAAACCCGTTCACAAAATCCGCTAAGAATTATCAAAAAAATATATTTATAAAAATATATAGAATTATTTCTTATGCAGAATTTCTTTTGAAATTCTTCCAAAAACTCTTTCGTGGGTTTCAGAATTTTCTTCGAGAATTCTGCCAGAAATTACTTCAGAAATTCTTTCAGTAATTCGTTCAGTAAATTCTTTCTTGAATTTTTGGCGATATCTTTCTGGCATTCCTCCATTTTTTTCCAAGGGATCCTTTCGAGATGAATTCCTTTGGAAATTCTTCTAGGAATATCTTTGACTACTGTTCCAGGATTTTCTCTGGAATGTGCTCCAGGAATTAATTTGGAAATTTCTACAATATAATTCCTTCTGGAATACAGAAACTTACTCCAAGTTTCCTTCAGGAATTGCTCCGCAAATTTCGTACATAAATTTCCCCGGAAGTACCTTGAGCAATTCCTCCGGGAGTTTCTTGAAAATTAAAAATGCACGGGGCCCAAAATCCGGCGGAAAATTTTCCCGAGGTGTGAGGGCTTATCAGGAGAGGTAGCGAGGAAAAAAAATTAGCGAATCCTGGAGAATTTTTATTACATGCTTCTGAGTGTTCTCCGAAAAAAACACTTTTACAGAAATAGATGAATTTTTGTAAAATTGAAAATCTCTCTTACATGAATTCTATACGGAATTCTTGGTATAAAAATGTGCACGGGATTATTGAATATAATTAAATAGGGGAACTGTTCCGATCTCCATCTCACTGAACATATATTCATCGCATCGGGAAACAAAGAAATGCAGCACCAATTTCGTCGCCTCTTTTAGTCAACATGCGTGCTCAATGCTGAGAAAAATCACAAAAATAATAAACAATCCAAATTCCTTTCCATTGCTTTGTTTTCGATGGGATGAATATCCGAGCCATGAGATGAATTACATGAGCTTGAGCAGTTTCCCTATTTATATCCACCCAAAAGTAAATTTCACTATCCGCAAAAATCAGCACATGCACTTAAACATATTTATTTATCATGATCTGATTAGTCAAGGCCTGAGACGTCAAGGCCAACGCACTGGATGTCCTGGATCATATGTTTCGAATCAAAACAAACACGATGCTACGCACACCAACATATCCAATGACAGATGGAACTGAAAATGTTTTTTTATTCAGGGTTCGGGTTGGCACTGACCCAGGTTTAAAAACGAATTCGACATAAGTTTTCATGCAAATTTTAGGGGCCCTACCTGAATGGTCCAATACCCTTGCTTACCGCTTATTCAAAGTTTTTAATAGAACTGGCAAATTGGCAATAACGTTCAAAATCTTACATGATTTAGTGACGGTCTTCAATTTTTAAACTCTCAAGAATCTACGTGCAGATTCTTTGTTTAAGGCGAGAATAACCCGTTTAAGAAGGAAAACCTTGGGTAATTATTATTTCATTTCAAACAAAATGTGTGTTATGTAACTTATTCAATACTTAGGTGTGATAAAAAGTATTCGAGCATCGGGAATAAAGATTAAACCAGGAGAAATTGGTGGAAAGGAAGCGACAGCCTTAGGATTTGTTTGAAGTAGCAAAGTTGTCGAGCATCACGGGAAAGGTTGGATCTTCATCGGATGAGGTTGATGTATATTGCTCTGATGTACCTGAGCTGATACGCAAAATAAAGTGTTCAATATCAATAGCTGTAAATGATCTACTTGCCAAAAATGGAATTTATGAAGGTGGGATCTTTTTCAAGATCACTTTTTCGGTGATTGACTCGCAAATTAGAAATCGGGCGAGCAGTGAGTTTAAGGACGGCGCTGTAAAAAAATGCACTTTCATCAAACCTGGGGGAAAAATACGAAAATATTTCTCCAATTTGGACAGAACTACTCGAATTGCACGAGCACGAATACATGGTTGCCGGGGACATCTAAATTATAAACATTGGGAAAATGGCGTATTCCTTGAAGAACCCTTGTACATATTGCGAAGGAGTGAGCTCGACATATCGAATGGTATATAGAGAACCAAAGGTAACATCAAGTAAAATTGTATAAGAAAGGGAAAGAATTTCGCAAGCTATGTGCAATTGTGCATGTCCCTCTGGTGTCCAGTAACGACGAAGACAAAATCTTAAACCTTTGCTCCGCCACTGCACATCACACTTGGGATCGCCAATACAATTTTCAAGTTTCTGGAGAAGAAGGCGCCAGATCGGGTATAGTTATGGGTGAATCAAGCACAGGTGAGGCATCAACAAAGGGCTTACGGGTTCTCTGGAAGAGCCTGCCACGCGCATGTTTGGCAGACAATTCCGATCTAACGGATTATGTCACGGTAAGGAGTTCTACTTAAACTGTAACACATTTATAATTATCAGATCCTGAATAATTTCAAAAACGTGTACGCTAAGTGCCTATCTTTCAAGCTCGAGCATGGGTTTGAAGAAGCAATCTATGATTTCGCAAGTAGCTGGGAAAAGCTGCAGCTTACATACACGTCGAAATACCATATTTTGAAGTATCATTTTCCAGATTTCTGCAGGGAAATCGGTAGAGGCTTACACAACGAACGGGCTGCGAAATGGTGAGTTGACATCCGGGAAGGGGCGCCTAACATAGCTCTGGTCCTCACAAGTTCCAATACTCACGCTTCCACGGGTCTTCCGATGACAATTGACCGCCAGCTAAGGGTTGCGTACTTAGCTGGTAGTGCAGCCTGGGCACTGTTGTCCTTCTGATATCAGCTAGAGTGAGAGGGTGCGTCCTGTGGGGTCTGCCTAGGATGTGGTGGGGTTCGACAGTGGGCTCTGTTGAACTTCTATAAAAAGCTGCATGTGTCCCCAAGCAGGCCCTATCAAAGCGACCGTGTGCCGCTCAAAGCGCATTAGCCTAGTCCTGGTGTTGGGTAGGACTTTAAACAAATTTGACCCGACTGATCGAGCGTCTGTCCACCAAGGAGGTGCGGCTCCAACAGCGTCTGTTCTGGCATCCAGCGGCTGAGTATGAAATGCTATTCCCCGGAAGCTATACCTAAGATGGCAGCCCCATCCCGGTGGATAGGGAACCTTGGGCCAACAACCTACTGTTCCCGAAACATCAATTTGTTCGAGAATCCGATAATGAAAGAATACGGACTGATTTTACGGCGACGACTCTTAGCGCGAAACAACGGACACGAATAGGAACATGGAACGTTTTAACCCTAGCCCAGCAGGGTAAATTGGCACAACTTGCCAATGAGGCACGCCGCATGAAGCTTGAGATCCTGGGACTGAGTGAAGTCCGTTGGCCAAACTTTGGAGAACACAGAACGCCGTCGGGACAAGTTCTGCTATACTCTGGTTTACGAGGTGAACACGCTCCCCGGCATCGCGGAGTTGGCTTCCTACTAAGCGCTCAGGCACACTCTGCGCTTATGAAGTGGGAACCTATAAGTGAAAGGATAATCGTTGCCAGATTTAGAACACGGGTCCGAAACCTTACTATAATCCAATGTTATGCGCCAACCGATGCTGCCGATCTGCAAGACAAAGAGAACTTCTACAGTCAACTCAATGCCGTCGTAGATAGAATTCCGAAGGGTGATATCAAGATCTGTTTGGGCGACTTCAATGCGAAGATCGGATCCGACAACTCGAACCATGAGCGCATTATGGGACGCCATGGTCTCGGAGAAATGAGCGAAAACGGAGAGCTGCTCGCAGAATTTTGTGGTAATAACGACATGGTGATCGGGGGATCGCTCTTCCCTCATCGACCGGTTCACAAGGTCACGTGGGTCTCCCGTGACGGCTTTACAGAAAATCAAATCGACCACATCTGCATCAGCCGAAAATGGAAACGGAGCCTTCTTGATGTACGGAATAAACGTAGTGCCGATATCGCGTCTGATCATCACCTCCTCATCGGCGAAATACGCCTGCGCATTGCGCGGATTCGTCGGCAGAAGGAAAGAGTTGGACGACGATTCAACACACGCCGACTGGAAGATGCCACGGTGAAACGGTCCTTCGTTGAAGAACTGGAGACGCGTGCTGCAGATATTCCGGAAGGTGGCAGCGTGGAAGACCAATGGACCGCCATCAAGAATGCCTTCATCGCCACCAGCAAGAACAATCTGGGTGAACTACGCACCCAGAGAAAACAATGGATCACCGATGAGACCTGGAGGAAGATAGAGGAGCGAAGAGAAGCCAAAGCCGCGATAGAGCGATCGAAAACCAGAGGAGCCAAAGTCTTAGCCCGTCAACGATACACGGCTCTTGAGAAGGAAGTAAAACGCTCATGTCGACGGGACAAGCGAGCGTGGGCAGACTCTCTGGCCGACGAAGGAGAGAGAGCCGCCGCAACCGGGGACATTCGCCTCCTCTACGATATCTCACGACGCTTAAGCGGGGCGAAGATGAATGCAACGATGCCTGTGAAAGACGCGAATGATCAGTTATTGACCGACCCAACTGACCAGCTGAAACGCTGGTTCGAGCACTTCGAACAACTTTTCAAGTGCCAACCAGGCCATCACCACCTCGGCATGATCTGCCTAGGATCCGACGTATAACACGCGTCAATACCGAAGCTCCATCACTGCTAGAGATTCAAACAGCCATCCAAAGCATGAAATCGAATAAAGCCCCAGGGGTCGACCGCATATCAGCCGAGATGCTCAAAGCTGACCCCATGACATCCGCTCAACTACTGCATCGTTTATTTCGTAATATCTGGGACACCGCAACTTTCCCGGTCGACTGGATGCAAGGTATCTTAGTGAAGGTGCCCAAAAGGGTGACCTGACTGTATGCGATAACTGGCGAGGCATTATGTTGCTGTGTACCGTTCTCAAAGTTCTGTGCAAAATTATCCTAGCCCGGATTCAGGAGAAGATCGATGCGACTCTCCGGCGGCAGCAAGCCGGATTCCGTGCCGGAAGATCCTGTGTGGACCATATTGTCACGCTCCGCATCATTTTGGAGCAGGTCAACGAATTCCAAGAGTCCCTTTACTTGGTATTCATTGACTACGAAAAAGCTTTCGACCGTCTCAATCACGAGAACATGTGGGGCGCCCTGAGACGCAAGGGGGTTCCTGAGAAAATCATCGGCCTCATCGAAGCACAGTACGAGGCCTTTTCGTGTAGAGTGCTGCACAATGGGGTCCTGTCCGACCCTATCCGGGTCGTAGCTGGTGTGAGGCAAGGATGTATTCTATCACCGTTACTGTTCCTCATCGTAATCGATGAGATTCTGGTAGATGCGATTGACCGTGAACCAAACCGCGGGCTGTTATGGCAGCCTATAACCATGGAGCACCTAAACGACTTCGAATTGGCGGATGACGTTGCACTACTCGCGCAACGGCGCTCTGATATGCAGAGTAAGCTCAACGACCTTGCCGATCGCTCCTCCTCGGCAGGTTTAGTCATCAACGTCAACAAAACCAAATCGTTGGATGTAAACACGGTGACTCCTTCCAGTTTCACAGTAGCCGGGCAACCAGTGGAGAATCCCCTGTCATAAGACGAGTTTGAACAATCCCATTGAATTCCACCACTTAATTGAATCCTGACAGATACGTATTTCGACCTCAACAGTAAGGCCGTCTTCAGTGTCTTGTACTTGACTCGACAAGTCGAGTCAAGTACAAGACACTGAAGACGGCCTTACTGTTGAGGTCGAAATACGTATCTGTCAGGATACAATTAAGTGGTGGAATTCAATGGGACTGTTCAAACTCGTCTTATGACAGGTGAAAACATTCCACTAAAAAGCTCAAAATAATTTTCTTATCAGTGGAGAATGTTGAAAGCTTCCAATATCTTGGTAGCCAAATGGCGTCAGACGGCGGTACCAAGATCGACATAGGCGCACGGATCAAGAAAGCAAGGGCTGCCTTTGCGAGTTTAAGAAATATCTGGAAAAACAGGCAGATAAGTGAACGCACCAAAATACGAATTTTCAACTCTAACGTGAAATCTGTGCTGTTATACGCTAGCGAAACATGGTGTGTATCACTGGAGAACACTCAACGGCTGCAGGTGTTCATTAACAGATGCCTGCGGTATATAATTCGGGCCTGGTGGCCTCACAACTGGATCTCAAACAACGAGCTCCATCGTCGTTGTCACCAGAGGCCGATAGCAACAGAAATTCGGGATCGGAAGTGGGGCTGGGTCGGCCACACTCTACGTAGGGTGGAAACGAAATCTGTAAACAAGCATTAGACTGGAACCCAGTGGGACATCGCAGCAGAGGCAGACCCAGAGGCTCATGGCGGCGAAGCCTCAATAAAGAAATAAAAGAAGTCGACCGAAATCTAACCTGGCAACAGGTTAAAGCGATAGCCGGGCATCGCTCAGGATGGAGATCTTTCAAGTCGGCCCTTTGCACCACCGGAGGTGTACAGGATCCATAAGTAAGTTACACAACGAACAAGCTTCCGAGTCCGTTCATTCGGATTTCGACGAAGTTTGGCTGCGGTACAAAGCACCCAAATCATCCCACATTGATCGGTTATTAAGTGCTGTGATCGACTTTAAAAGCAATCACATGTTTTAGCTCCAATTATGTTACATTCACTCTCGTTTTACTTATCTCCAATAAACACTGAATTGAAATTCATTTTTACCTTTTATTCCATCAAACATAGAAACTAGAAATACTAGAATAAAAGATCGGCGAAGACGCCATCTTGTTTCCAATCGAACTGTCAGAAGCGGTTCCATTTCGACTTGTTTACTATTTGCATTCATAAGAAGCAAGCAAAAAGTTCAAGTGCTGCCAGTATCATTGTCACGATTTCATGCATTTTCATATATTGCCATTTCGACAGTTTTTCACTCCGCCGGTCTCTGATTATAGGGTTGCTAATAGAAACCAAACTAAATTAGAATTATTAAACCATGAAAAATACTTAAGTTGTTAATATTTATAATTGTTATAACGGCAACAAATATAAATCGGTTGGACTTTGGACATTTTCGTAGGTACTCTAGTGATATTGTTTAATTCAAATTATTTGAATGGAGATTGAAAAGCTGAAACCATTTCAAAATTCACACAAATAAAAATTAGCTAGTGCTTTCGGTTTCAAAATATAAAATTCTTCCCAGGGTCTCTACACATATTATGTAAGCACTTTTGGGGAGAGGGGGTTGTCGTTTTACGCACCATATAAATAAAAAAATCATTTGTATGGGAAAAATCTTACATGGGGAGAGGGGGGTTTAAAAACCCAGAAAAAAAAGCTTACGTAATTAGTGTACGACCCCCCAAACACCCTAACATCTGTATGAGAAAATAGCATTTTCAATGTTACTGTTTCCCGCTTCCAATTGTATTAATTAATGCAAATCACCAATCAGAGTTTGATGCTGATTCTACCATACGTTCTTTTGTTCCTGAGGAATATTTATGTGCATAGAGATTATTATACTGCCTCAAATAAAAAATGATCATCCCTAACGTGACAAACACTGCTAAAGCAAGACATTTTTCGTAAACTCAGCAAAAAAACAGGGTTACCAATTTCTGCAATTGTTCCCCCCAGACAAAGTTTCAATTTGACAACCCTGTACCCCAAAATAAAAAATAAACCTCAATCCCGGGTGCGCCCCTTGCCAAGGTCGATGTTGGGATTCGCGCTTTTGTGGATGTGGCGACCCATTTCTTTTTTTTCCGGGATCACAAGCCTTTATCACCGAATTCAACTCAACGTGATGTTGGCTTGATGTCACCGCTTTCATACACTTAGTATACACTCGGACCGTATAAACAACACCACCACAGCCAACCACCTCGAATTGCCCAAGCAGCCAGCAGCAGAAAATCGTTCGAGCACAAGATCAAGCCAAGAGGCTTAGTACGGTGTGCACCGCGCCACAGTCCGATTCGCTCCATTTCCACCCCTCCGGGCCGTCGCGACGTTTGTTGTTGATTGTTACTTAGAATCGGGAATCTCGTAGTACACCCCTCACGGTCATACTCGCAGAGATAGTCGCTCGTCACTGACAGCCGCAGCGGCGGGCTCATCCTCTAGCAGCGAGGTCGTGTGCCCTAAGAATCACAACGTGTGCGATGCCGTTCGCGCGCGCGATCCCTGATGTATGGGGACTTATTTTGCTTAGTAGTTCCGCTGCAGCCTCTTGAGGAAGCTCGCAAACCCGGCGCAGGATCCATATCAAGCAATTAGCATTTTGAAACGGTTCTCAGACGATTACGTCGGTTTATCACATTGTGCAATAGAGGTGCGCGTGTGCAGCATAAGATCACTACCTTTTGCAGACGGTTAATTTTATCTAAAAATGTCGCGATCGTGGGCGTTTTGATTACGCTGAAAGGAACCAGACTGATCCGGAGAGAACTTGAGTCGGCGGCTAGCGAACGGTGACAATGCTAGTGAATTTGTGGGTTTTGCAACAAATACAGAAACAAAACGACAACGAACGGCCAAGTACTACGCAAATAGCGTTACCAGTGGACGTCAGTGAAAACAGTTACAGAAACAACAACAACAACAGCGACGGTAACAACCGAACCTAATTGTTGAGATCCGCGAGTCAGGTGCAAACTCGGAAGTGATTGTGGTAAAAGTGCAGACAAAAGCGAGAAGTGCGGAAAAGGTTTTTCAAAATGATGTGTCAGCATCATCATATGTTGGCGGTGCAATCGATCCATTCGAAGAGTGATTTACGTAAGTGCTTTTGATGCTGGCGGGATCCGCTGATAACTGGCAGAATCAGAAGAGCAGAAGACGCGATCGCGATAACCGAGCGTGGTGTTGGTTGGCAGCAGTATAAAAGATGCCTACCTACGGAGTCGGTGAATGTAGTCCGTTGACTGCGATATTATCTTGGCGGGTATCGTCGCCAGGGCGAGAGCCAAGAGCGTGCAAACATGTGCGATTTGTTTAAAAGCGAACTTAGACGTTTTTATAAATGTGCAATTGGTCAGCTGTGTACTTGTAAAACCGGTCTTTAAACGGAAATCCCAAGGCAACATCATTCGTGGGAATGAATAAATTGTTGTTTAAAACTCTAATGAAGGGAATTATGGTAAGCAAATGGTATGAGCAAACAATTGGGTAATTTAAAACAGATCTACATTTTGCAGCAGTCTATAGTCAGTCTTGTTAATCTTTTTATGCCGGGGATCTATAATTGAGGCAACACTAAATACATTCTTCTTTTTAGTAACGCAAAAGGAATAAAAAAAACATTTTTTCACCCATTGAAGGATTCATCTGATAAAACCTAATCGAACGATTCAATTCTTTGAGGGAATCTGATTTCACTGTGATTCATGTAATATACAGTACCGCGTTGATGTCACACTGTCTATCCCTGATATGTTAAGTAAAGTGTTGAGTAAAAACCTTAGTCATTGATTGATCGATTTTCCCCTGATTTACCAACGGCCTAGCTTATCTGAGGAACACACCAACGTTCGCAAGTGTCTGATTAAGTTCCATCCATGTCATAGCGTATCATAGACATGCCAACTCGTTTGAGGTCTTTTTCGAAAATTGGCTTGGAATTTTTGAACGTCTAACAAAGCGTAAAAGCACTTGGATCAAAAGTTTTAGTTGTAATAAATAAGCATTTCAAAAGTGGATGTTTTGATGACTTTACGACAGTACGTAGTTTCACCATATGTTCATGGAACCGACCATGGCCATCGGATATCGGAGATATTCCGGGTTTTTCGAAGGTAGGTTCAGAACCGTAAATTTGTGGTGGGTATTAGGATAAGTTGTGGTTAAAAACAGAATAATATTAGTAACCACAAATAAAGTAGGGCTCTTTCTGATTGGAACCATATGTTGAAATTCGAAATCGGACCAGAATCAAGTGAGATATGGCCATTTGTTTAGAATCGGTGCCGAAAGGGAGTTTTAAAAGGGACCAGGCCACAAATTCATTTGAATCCAGCTTTTTGACCGATCTTCCATTATGATTACATTCCAGAAGTCTTCTGTCACGTCAGGAATGAAAAACCAACCAAAAAGACGGATTCTGAAGTCGCTGGGGTGCCCCCGGGGAACTCGAAGAGGGGACATTTCAGTTTTGGCACCAAAGCTAGCCATTCGACGGTTCGTTTTTCATGGTCTTTTATCAGGAAGCGAGGTATGAGTATAAAATGGACCATTGACGGCTTTGACCGCTTCCGGGACCTACGGATTATCCCTGGGGAACCCGTAGAGGGGACATTTCAGTTTTGGCACCAAAGCTAGTCATTCGACGGTTCGTTTTTCATGGTTTTCTATCGGGAAGTGAGGTATGAGTATAAAGTGGACAATTGACGGCTTTGACCGCTTCCGGGACCTACGGATTTGTCCCCGGGGAACCTGTAGAAGATGACATTCCAGTTTTAGCACCAAAACTGGTCATTCGACGGTTCGTTTTTCATAATTCTCTGTCAGGAAGTGAGGTAGAGTAAAAAATGGACTATTGACGCCTTTGACCGCTTGTGGGACCTACGGATTGTCGCCGAGGAACCCGTAGAGGGGACATTTCTGTTTTGGCACCACAGCTAATCGTTCGACAGTTCTTTATCCATGGTTTCCTATCAAGAAGCGAGGTATGAATATAAAGTGGAACACTGACGCCTTTGGCCGCTTCCGGGACCTACGGATTATCCCCGGGAAATCCGTAGAAGGGGACATTCCAGTTTTAGCGCCAAAACTGGTCTTTCGACGGTTCATTTTTCGAGGTTTTCTATCAGGAAGTAAGGTATATGGATCATTGACGGCTTTAGACGCTTCCGGGACCTACTGATTTGTCTCCGGGGAACCTGTAGAAGGGGACATTTCAGTTTTGGCACCAAACCTAGATGGTCAACTGTGAAAAATAACAAATGCATCAAAACCAAGAAACGACATTTGTTTTGTTGTCTTTTTTCATAGCAACGAGCTTCTTCCGATGTACTATTCATATTAAATTTCCTTTCATTCCTTGATCTCTCCTTATCTCGATGGTCCTTTCAAGATGTGGAGAGGCGACTCTCAACCGATTTCAACAAAATTTGGGACACATGTTCTCTGTTCTAAAGATACTATTATAGGGAGCAGAAGTGTTATTGGCTAAAGGGTCTTATGCTTGACAGAAAGCTTTCTGGCCTCAATATGGAAAATACGTTTCAAAATTAAAATATCACAATTGAAAACAAATCGCCACCCAGAAAACGTTAAGTTTCAGGTGCCATTCTGTCACGTGCCAAATATAATTGTACCGAAAGTGACTGTTTTTTAATTTCAAATTGTAATTTAGAATCTAAAGGCTAGAAATCATTCATTTGAGAGACATGCAGGCCTTTTTCTGACGCGCTCAGTAGTTTCGTTGCAAAAGGCTTGGCCTTCTTCTAAGTGTCTCAGAAGCCTCCTTCCATTCAGTTCATAACCTCCTTTCTAGAGGTTCCGAATAATCCTACAAAGAGGTTTCGAAGCTTCCTACAAAGAGGCTCAAATGCATCTTACAAAGAGGCGCAGAAGCTTTCTTTTAAGATGCTCAGAAGCTTCAAGCTTCACGTTTATTTTTATTTGGGGTACCTCAATAAACGCAAAAGTTCGAAGGGGTACCTCTCAAGCAAAAGGTTGACAATCGCTGGTCTTCTTCTTCTTCTTCTTCTTCTTCTTCAATGGCTCTACATTCCAACTGGAATGTGGCCAACTTTACAACTTAGTATTCCTTCAGCATTTCCTCAGTTTTTAATTGAAAGCTTTTCTATGCCCGCTATTGCATGATTTATTTATTTATTATCAGACTAAGGCCGGAGTGGCCTGTGCTGCACATAAAAGTCTTCTCCATTCAGCTCGGTCCATGGCTGCACTTCGCCAACCACGCAGTCCGCGGAGGGTCCGCAAATCGTCCTCCACCTGATCGATCCACCTTGCCCGCTGTGCACCTCGCCTTCTTGTTCCCGTCGGATCGTTGTCGAGAACCATTTTCACCGGATTACTGTCCGACATTCTGGCTACGGGCCTGGCCCACCGCAGTCTTCCGATTTTCGCGGTGTGAACGATGGATGGTTCTCCCAACAGCTGATGCAACTCGTGGTTCATTCGCCTCCTCCACGTACCGTCCGCCATCTGCACCTCACCATAGATGGTACGCAACGCTTTCCTTTCAAAAACTCCCAGTGCGCGTTGGTCCTCAACGAGCATCGTCCAGGCCTCGTGCCCGTAGAGAACTACCAGTCTTATAAGCGTTTTGTAGATAGTCAGTTTGGTACGGAGGCGAACTCTATTCGATCGGAGCGTCTTACGGAGCCCAAAGTACGTACGATTTCCAGCCACTATGCGCCTCCGAATTTCTCTGCTGGTATCGTTATCGGCGGTCACCAGTGATCCCAAGTACACGAATTCTTCAACCACCTCGATTTCGTCACCACCGATAGAAACTCGTGGTGGGTGGCTTACATTGACCTCTCTTGAGCCTCTTCCTACCATGTACTTCGTATTCGACGTATTGATGACTAGTCCAATCCGTTTAGCTTCGCTTTTCAGTCTGATGTAGGCTTCCTCCATCCTCTCAAAGTTACGTGCCATAATATCAATGTCGTCGGCGAAACCAAATAACTGGACGGACTTCGTGAAAATCGTACCACTCGTGTCAATCCATACCCTTCTTATTACTCCCTCCAAAGCGATGTTGAATAGCAGACACGAAAGACCATCACCTTGCCGTAACCCTCTACGCGTTTCGAAGGGACTCGAGAATGCCCCTGAAACTCGAACTACGCACATCACCCGATCCATCGTCGCCTTGATCAACCGTATCAGTTTATCCGGAAATCTGTTTTCGTGCATTATCTGCCATAGCTGGTCCCGATCGATTGTATCATATGCGGCTTTGAAGTCGATAAATAGATGATGTGTGGGCACGTTGTATTCGCGGCATTTCTGCAATACCTGACGTACGGCGAACACCTTATCTGTGGTGGAGCGTTCACCCATAAATCCCTCCTGGTACTGCCCCACGAACTCTCTTGCAATTGGTGTTAGTGGGCGGCATAAAATTTGGGAGAGTACCTTGTAGGCGGCGTTCAGCAATGTAATTGCGCGGTAGTTGTTACAATCCAGCTTATCGCCCTTTTTGTAGATGGGACACACGACACCTTCCATCCACTCCTGCGGCAGAACCTCATCCTCCCAAACCTTGGTAATCACCCAGTGCAGCGCTCTAGCCAGTACCTCACCACCGTGTTTAAACAGCTCTCCTGGTAGTTGGTCAACTCCAGGGGCTTTGTTGTTTTCAGCCGGCCGATCTTCTCCTGGATTTCCTGGAGATTCGGAGCTGGAAGTCGCATGTCCCGCTATTGCATGAGTACACGCAAAAAATGTTGCGGTTGAGATTACTATATCGAGGGTTTATTTAAGAATATATCAGGGCGGTCCCGTAGCGTAGCACATGACCAGAAACCAAGGTTGGAAATATTATTCTATTCCTCCCCAAAATGCCGATTACAATGTAGCTAATTGAACCATGGCAGATGAAACTCCATTTCAAAGACTATCACGGTCATGCGATATGAGCGTACCTGATTTTGAGAACAAATATTAGCAGATTCCCGCTGAATCATGCATTTCCTGTGAAATCGCGGTTTGTATTCGAAAAAATAGCTATCCTAGGTATTAGTTCTGGAGAAAGCCGTTTATTTTGCGTGGTTCAGAATTAAGAAAATGTCATTTGAAACTTGAATTTTTATTGCTGGTTATCAACTGGTATGAAATTTGGAAACATTGTTTCACAGGACTGTGAAGAAAACTCATTTTCTTTAAAACCATCCAGAAATAGCATTTGTGACCATAACAATTGAAATGACAGTTCTGCCGACAAACAAAATATTCGCCTGGTGTTTTCAACGCAAATAAATCCCTTTATGTGTTCGATATCGTTTAATACTTACTTACTTGATGGGCTACAGCTCTTCGATGAACCTACGCCGAATGGAGTATCCTTCTCCACTGGACTCGATCCTGGGCCAATCGCTTCCAGTCGCCCTGAACATTGAGCGCCCTCAGGTCCTCTTCAACTGCAAAAAGCCATCGTGTACGCGGCCTTCCACGAAGCCTGCGGCCTCTTCCGGGTTCTCTACTAAATATTATCTTCGTTTGTCGTTCTTCCGGCATACGAACAACGTGACCAGCCCACCGTAGTCTGCCGTGTTGTATAAGCTTAATAATATCCAGCCCTTTATACACCTGGTACAATTCGTGATTCATGCGACGCCGCCAGATACCGTTCTCCTGTTTACCGCCGAGTATTGTCCGCAGCACCTTACGCTCAAACACTCCGAGAGCTCTCCGATCAGCCTCCTTTAACGTCCATGTCTCATGGCCGTATAAAGCCACCGGAAGAATCAGAGTAGTATACAGCGCGAGTTTTGTTTTCGTTTGCAGACTACGGGACTTAAGCTGGTTACGAAGTCCGTAATAAGCCCCATTTGCAGCTGCAATACGCCTTTTCACCTCGCGGGTAGCATCATTATCGCACGTCACTAATGTTCCAAGATACACAAATTCCTCTACCACTTCAAATTTTTCACCATCCAGCACTATTTCGCTACCACCACCACTAATGAACCCACGTTGATTGCCAGCGACCATGTACTTCGTTTTGCTGGTATTGATCGTGAGTCCAATTCTCGCTGTCTCCCTCTTAAAAGGCGCAAAAGCCTCTTCCACGGCACGGCGATCAATTCCGATAATATCGATATCGTCCGCAAATCCCAGGAGCATATGCGATTTTGTGATAATGGTACCGCTTCTTTGCACACCAACTCTCCTAATCGCTCCCTCGAGCGCTATATTGAACAGTAGGTTCGAGAGTGCATCACCCTGCTTTAATCCATCTAAGGTAACAAATGACGTCGATATTTCATCCGCAACCCTTACACTTGATTTCGATCCGTCCAACGTTATACGAATCAGCCGTATCAGTTTCGCCGGAAAACCATGTTCAAGCATAATTTGCCATAATTCATTCCGTTTCACTGAATCGTACGCCGCCTTGAAATCAATAAACAGATGATGTGTCTGCAAGTTGTACTCCCGGAATTTATCAAGGATTTGTCTCAGGGTAAACATTTGATCCGTCGTTCATCGGCCCTCACGAAAACCTGCTTGGTATTCGCCGACGAAGGACTCTTCAAGCGGTCTCAATCTGTTGAACAGAATACGGGACATAATTTTGTACGCCGAATTAAGGAGGGTTATTCCTCGGTAATTGGCGCACTCCAGTCTGTGCCCTTTCTTAAAGAGAGGGCAAATGAGGCCGTCCAACCAGCTAGCAGGCATTTCGTTTAATACCTTCATTAAATCAAATAGATCACTCTGATATAATTTCAAAGTATACGAAGACTAACATGAGACAATTATGCATACAAAAATAGCGAATAGGTTAGGTGGATTTGAATACATCGTCTTGTTCAGCCATGGCAGCAATTATTTCACTCAGTCATTCAAACATTTTTTAAATAACTTTTATTTCGCGTCATGCGTAACATTGGGAAGTACCAACCCCATCCCTACCTTTTAGTGTAACAAAAAAATTCTACGGAAGTTCCTTCAGAAATTCTTCTGAAAGATCCTTCAGGAATTTCCCCGGAAGTTCATTCAGGAATTCCTCCGAAAGATTCTTCAGGAATTCCTCCGGGAGTTTCTTCAGGAATTCCTCCAGAAGTTCCTTCAGGAATTCCTCCATAAGTTCCCTCCGAAGGTTCCTCCAGGATTTATTTCGAGGAACTTTTGGAGGATTTTCTGGAGGAACTTCCGGAAGAATTTCTGGAGGAACTTCCGGAGGATTTCCTGGGGGAACTTCGGAAGGAATTGCTGAAGGAACTTTCGGATGAATTCTTCAAGGAACTCTCGAAGCAGTTCCTCAAGGAACATCTTGACTAGACCTCTTCATGTTTTCAAAAAATATCAAGAATTCAATCGGTCAGCCCAGAATCACAATTCTCATGCTAAAATAAGCTTCCTGTCAAATTTTCAGCTAATTCGGATTGAACTTTGAGGTGGCTCAAGTCGATTTAGTGTTTTTGGGCTATTTTCAGTTTTGAAAAAAATCTTACTAGAAATATATACGCCGGAAATCATCGCAACAACCTCTATACGGAAGTTTTTGGTGTGCTCTACAAGTCTTGTGAACATTGCGAATCGTTCCGTTCACGTTTTGATGGTGTTAAAGTGATTTTCAAGCCATAAAAACACTGTTTCCCTTGAAAGTCGTTGTTCTACAAAATACTTGAATATATTTCAAATCATTACTAATTTATTATTTTATTATTCCTCTTTTTTCCCTGGATATTTGAGTAATATAATTGCCATAAATAATTGTAACTGGTAAATTCTTAAATATCAGAAGCTGAACAAAATTGAAAATAGCCGAAAAACACTAAATCGACTTGAGCCACCTCGAAATTTTATCCGAATTAGCTGAAAATTTGACAGGAGGCTTAATTTAGCATAAGAATTGTGATTCTGGGCTGACTGGTTGAATTTTTGATACTTTTTGAAAACATGAAGAGGTCTAATCTTGATGAATTCCTGAAGAAACTCCTGAACGACTTCCGGAAAGAACAACAGAAGAAATTCCTCAAGGAAGTTCCGAAGAAATTCTTCAAGGAGCTTTCGGAGGAATTTGTAAAGGAACTTCTGGAGGAATTCTTCAAGGAACTCTCGAAGGAATTCCTCGAGGAATTTCTAAAAGAAATTCTTGAAGGAACTTCTACAGGATATCCTAAACGAGCTTCTGGAGGAATTCCTGAATAAACCTCGGAAGGAATTGCTGGACGAACTTCCGGAGAAATTCCTGGAGAAATTTCCAAAAAACTTTCCGAAGAAACTTCCGAAGGAATTCTTGGAGGAACTTCCGGATGTATTTCTGGAGGAACTTCCGGAGGAATTCCAGAAGGAACTTCTGGAGGAATTCCTCAAGGAACTCCCTGAGAATTCTTGAAGAAACTTCTGAAAGTCTTCCCGAAGTAACTTCTGGAGAAATTTCTGAAAGAACTTCTAAAGGAACTCCTGAACGAGCTTCTGGGAAATTCCTGAAGGAACTTCCGAAAGACTTCCCGAAGGAATTTCCGGAGGAATTCCTGAAACTACTTCTGAAGGAAATTCTGAAGGAACTTCGGGAGGAATTCCGGAACGAACTTCTGAAGGAGCTTCTGAACGAACTTCCGAGGAATTTCTCGACGAACTTCCGGAGGAATTTCTTTATGAAACTTGCTGAGAAATTTCTGAAGAAAACTTCGAGCGAATTCCTGAAGGAACTTTCGGAGGAAGTACTTAAATAATTTCCGAAGCAATTCCCGAAGAAACTTCCAGGTGAAATTTTGTAATGAAGAGAAAAACTTTAGATGAAGTTCCAGATGATTTCTTTGAAGAATTTCAGGTAGAATAGGGCCCTCCTTAGCCGTGCGGTAAGACGCGCGGCTACAAAGCAAGACCATGCTGAGGGTGGCTGGGTTCGATTCCCGGTGCCGGTCTAGACAATTTTCGGATTGGAAATTGTCTCGACTTCCTTGGGCATAAAAGTATCATCTTGCTAGCCTCATGATATACGAATGCAAAAATGGTAACCTGGCTTAGAAACCTCGCAGTTAATAACTGTGGAAGTGCTTAATGAACACTAAGCTGCGAGGCGGCTCTGTCCCAGTGTGGGGATGTAATGCCAATAAGAAGAAGAAGAAGAAGAAGGTAGAATTTCCGAAGGAAAACTGAAAGAATTCCTGGCGGAGTTTCTGGTGAATTATTGAAATTTTGGTTGAAATTATTGAAGACTATTTGAAGTAATTTCTACAGGATTTTCTGAACGAATTCTATGCAAAACCGAAGAAACTTTATTTGGAACTCTTAGGAAATTTTAGGGGAAATGTCTGAATGATTTTTCTGATGAAGTTTTGGTTGTGACTTTCTAAAGTTTTCCATGACGGACTCTTGATGGACTAGGAAGGAACTGATAGAGAATTTCCAGGACCAATTATGGAAGATTTTCAGGAGGACTATCTTGAATGAATTTACGGATGGAACTGCTTTTGGGGCATTATCAAAACGTTTAGCAAATCGGAGATCGTAGTGTGCCGCGCGCGAATGAAGACGTTCAAAATTCTCTGCGTCCGTGTATTTTTTTTTCTTCGCTCATCCGTGGTTTCGGAACATTCGGCTGTCTCAGAATCCTACATTTTTTATTTATTTGTGTTTTGCAAATATTTTGTCGTTTCTGATTGCGATTATTCCGATAAACCATATAGTGTTCAAGTGTCGTGCGTTTTGACGATTAGATTTAGATTAGAAGAAATGTATGTGCTGCTACTGTGAAGTGTATACTACTATAAGTTTCCTGGATCTTGGTGGTCGGACCATGAAAGACTGATTTTGGAAAGGAATCAAATTTGGTGAGATCAACCCAATAATGTGTTTTTTGCAGTTGTTATTTCAAATACACCTATATAAGAGTAGTGTTATTTTTTTCAAATCAATGTCTTTTCAAAGCTTTTGAACAGCCCTAACCTCGAAGAGCAAAAATTCAGAAATGCATGTTTTCCACACTAATTTCCATACATAATGGGCGCGGCTGGCTGGGCCAGTTCCGCATGGTCGGGATGCCAGAATCTTGATTTTACTTGATTAGATGAATTGAATGTTTCTTTTTTTCAGTTCCGCCCTGCTCTAATGTAGGTCCATCGTAAATTAATTGTACTGAGTAACATGACTCATACAAGTAACATTTCATATTCTTTTCCTCCTGTAAGAGAAGATCCATTAATAACCTAACGCAAAAATTGGCTATTTTCAATCCCCCTACCCCTCTATGTCACATTCGTGTGAACTATCCGCAAGGTTTGTTTGGGTCGTTACACTTTAGACAACCCCCCTTTGAGCGACCATAGCCATTGCGCTTCGGCATACATTTTTAAAGCAGCTATTGCATCTTTGAGTTCAATTTCAACTAGCTGCATCGTAAATTTTTAATTACGGAGGAGTTTGGGCAAACATTTTTCTATATTTGGTTTTTGAGCCTTTTAGGTCGTTTTCTTCGTCAAATACTTCAAATAACACTTTGTAAAATGTTTAGTACAATTATATTAAAAATGCATGGTTGATTTTTGTATTCGATAAACCTGGAGGAATCGTTTTGCTCACTGAGTAGAAAGTATAAATTTGGTAAACTTAGATTTGTTCAACGAATAGTTGTTGATAGATAGAGGCTAAGAAATCGCCTGTAAATTATTTAAAGAATAAACTGTAAATAAAATAGATATTTGCATACTCTTTCGACAGCCGGCTGGCAAGAGTTTAAATAAAAACAGGTAAACAACATAGTCTGTGGGTCGAATTGCCAGCTTGAGGCAAACCTCCATGACCTACCTTACCCTACCCAACCACCAACTCCGTAGAACTTATGAGGGCGTCGCCAAGTCGGGGGCCTCTCGTAAGTAAGTTCTACATCAACATTTCCTTTCCTATCCCTAGTTACGGTAAAGATGGGCGTGGCCGGGAGTAGTAATCCTCATGCTTATGCAATTTTTATCTTAGATTGGAATCAAGGGTAACTTGATTTCCGATAGCAATCTGGATAAAAAATTCCATAAGAAACATGAGTATCACTAGTGTCCAATCTACGAAGTATACCGTAACAACGCTAACGCTAACGCCATTATCAATACGTTTAGCAAATCCTGAAGGATTTTTATTGCAAGCTTCTAAGTGATATTCAGAAGAAAAAAAAACACTCTTGGAGGAATATTGATAGAAATTTCAAAACGAATTCTTGGATGAATAGAGAATCTCCTAGATGAATTTCATACGAAATTCTTGGTGAAAAATAGTGCACAGGATTATACAATACCATAAGATACATATGTCCGCCCAAAAGTAAATTTCGCTATCCGCTCTGAGTTCACTAACTGTATCTACTGGTGTTTTATCTATGACGCTAAATACCATTTCAAATATACCCATTTTAACTAAAATAAAACAGGTTCGTCGACCATGTCTTGCCATTGAGAACAATGCAAACCGAACCGAATTGACGAGATCCAAATTCAATTGCCTTTGTTATCATCGCAACCGCAAACTTCTTTCCATCGCATTGCCGACACCCTTCCCGCAGGGTGTCTCCTTGAGCTCTTCAGAATCAGGGCCGAACCGTTTGCGTTTGCCTTGGCACAACCAGAACCGGAATGGCGCGGCCCGGCGTGGTTTCGCAAATCCTTCTGCTTGTTTCGACCTCTGATAGGCGGCAGGTCGTTCGTTACACATTTTACCACCTTTTGTTTGTGGCCTTGCTGCAGCAGCTCGCCGAAATTATGGAGTCGTGCCCCGGTTGGTTCCAACATAAACTTGTACCGGTTCTAGATTTAGATAACAATTGGGCTAT
The DNA here is from genome assembly GCF_024139115.2 of Armigeres subalbatus. Taxonomy (NCBI): domain Eukaryota; kingdom Metazoa; phylum Arthropoda; class Insecta; order Diptera; family Culicidae; genus Armigeres; species Armigeres subalbatus. The sequence continues at coordinate 344,609,879 of NC_085140.1, read as the reverse complement.
AAACCACTTTCGTTTGCCGCCAGTCACATATTGTGGCTGTTTTTGTTGTTGTCGTCGTTTTTTATAAGTTGCGATGAGGGTAAGAAAGGGCGAAATTGTCACGAAGAACATGATCCCTTGTAGATTTCCAGACCAGCATTTGAAAAGGGCGTAACAGCCAAAATTTATTCCATCTGATTCTTCGTCAACGCATATAGCTATATATGTGGACGAAGAATCAGAAGGAATAAATTTCGGCTATTACGCCCTTTTCAAATGTTGTTCTAGATTTGATATGGGTTGTTCGTACGTTTTTATCAATTGAATAAAAAATATGTATTCATGTAAAATATTCAATGTGAAAAGCGAAAACTTACTCGGGTTTTACTCTTTGTTTTCATTAACTTTGTTTATTTTCATATGAGGATCAAAGATACGGAATACAAAACTGAGTAAAAAGTTAATTGAAATCGTCCCAACGGCTTTGTGAACTTACCTGCAAAGAAATAAAGTAAAAATCTTGTGTTAATATTTAGCTTAAGGTATTGTAAAATACAACAATGAACGTACAGTATAATAATTAGTAACAGTAGGATAATTGCCATGCAAGTGATTTAATCCTGAATTTCCTGTGTTCTTATTTTTTCGGCTCTCCGATCACGACTTGCCCTGGCGACGACCTATCACGTCGTTGGATTCCCTGTTCTTATGTACCGTCATTGGGTTCACGTTTTTATTTTATTTTTTTCGAAAATTTCGCTTCATTTGCCGCCACAACGAAACCCAGGGGTCATAATTTGAAATTCAAGCGATTAAAACTCATCCCGCCCGGTGACTTTGCGCATCTTCCCGAGAACAACCCAAAGACACCTACTGCCTCAGCATACACCGCGGAAGATCTTGCTCGGTAGATTGCATCGCTGCCGCCACGTCGAAATTGGTGATGTCTTTCCCATCCAACGAACCAGGCACGGAGGTGGGGCGTGAACTCTTCTGCCTACCACGCGCGCCACGTACCATGTAAACTTGGGGCGTGTTTGTTGAGCTTCCAAGAGCTGCTGCCCTCGGCTCATCTGCTTCAACACTGGAATCAATCCCTGGACCTGCAAACGGCACTCCTCGTTGGGCCGTGTTTATTAATTTAATTAACAAATTAATTTTCGACAACAAATTGGAGCGATAAATCAGGACCCTGCTATAGGGGTTTTCAGGTGGGAAGCAGTGACATGGCTCAGGCGCGGAGGCGTTTTCCAGGGAGGGAAGAATTCATGTTTTTAGATCACGCCCGGTTGTAGCAATTGCTCTCGATGTGGTCATATGTTTGCAATGCATTCGGGAGCGCACTACAGTTTATTTGCATGTAGAAATATGGTCAAAAATATTTTTTTGTTATCAACATAGCTTTCTTGTATGTCCTCTAGATTTTTAAGGTCTCTTAACTATTCGAAAGTTTCGAAATAAATTTCTCATGTGCTTGATGATATCTTGGCTTAACATGGTTTCTGGGAAACGCTGAAAATACTCTACGGAAGTAGGTAGGTTATATGGAAATCAAATCGATAATGTTTCTGTTTACGGCAATTGCCAATCCAGATATGGCGAGTTCGATTCTCGGTCCGGTTCAGGATGTTTTCGGGCGGGAAACATTCTTGACTCCCTGGACAAAGTGTATCCATTGTACTTGCCACATGCATTGGCAAAGCTTTCAATTAATAACTGTGGGAATGCTAATAGAATACTAACTTGGAAAGCAGGCCAAGTTCCAGTTGGAATGTAGAGCCAAAGATGAAGAAGAAACATGATGATCAAACAGAGGTTGTTACCAGTTCCACGATTCAGCAGAACAAGTGAAGTTAAGCAATGGATGTGTGTACTGTGGAGTTCGCGACTAAAACTCCTTTTGTAATATTCATAATTTAAATATTTGGATCATGGTTGGTTTCAAGAACCATTTCACGATTAATTTGTTAACAACGGCACAGGCATATAGAGAAGGACATATTGTTAAAATGACTTCATTGTGCTTTGTCGAAGTTTTCGTCAGTTGGATAACATTATGGAGAGGAACCATGCATCCGATTTGAATTCAATAAGCAAGACGAATTGGATGCTATTTTGGTTCCGAAATGAACCTTGAAATTGAGATGAAAATAGGATTAGTGAAAGCTTTGCTAACATTTTTCATTGAATCGGTTTGTGCATCAATCTACGTTCAAATATAGCGCTGTCATCATATACCAAGAAATGAGTTCTACGGATGGTTTTCTAAAATTTTTTTTTCATTCCATTTACGCAACATAAGATTTGAAAACGATATCTAATTGAATCGTTAAGGTGACTCACGGAGGCACCCCAATCTTTTTGTTGTACCGTTCCATAAAAATCATCAACTCAAGATTAAAAGTCGTGACATATGAGATATGTCAATATTTCATAGAATCCTTGATGAAAACGGATTGAAACGTCGGGCGTGTTTCAATTTCCAGCAAAGTCTAAAAGCTGAAAATGTATTTGCTGTTGGTATCGCTAGCCTTTCTGGCCCCCCTGAAAGCTTTTCGGGAGGTAAGTCCCACTCCTCCAAGCCGCTTTACGGACAATAAGTCCCAACAGTGTCACAGGGATCCCAGGTACTCTAACCTGGATTGTAAGCATTACATCTTCCAGCATTTTCATCCAGCTTCT